>NC_068915.1:115241375-115544250 GCF_023091745.1 Budorcas taxicolor | reverse complement strand
GGCTCTCGTGTTGGGGTCTCTGCGAGCAGTGAACCGGTGTGCTCTGAAGGGGCCTCCGCGACTGGTCCGAGCCCATCATGGGGTGTTGCTCTGTCAGCAGCCGCTGTCGTGGCCTGGGTTTCAGCTGGGCTTTTTGACGGGCCTTGCCAGTCGGTCCCAGCGCTGGCTCCCTGCATGACTGGTGTCCAGCCACTGCAGTGATGCTGTGGTGTGGCCAGTGGTTCGTTCTCTGTGAGGGTCAGTGCATGGCCAGGTGTGAGGTGAGCTGGACAGGTTGGATGCGGTGTCGCTTACTATTGTCACGATTCTGACTTCTCAACTGTTCTTGATATTTTAGTGGACTAAAGAGGATGGACACAGAACTTCCACCTCTGCTGTCCCTAACCTGTTTGTTCCATTGAACACTAACCCAAAGGAGGTCCAGGAGATGAGGAACAAGGTGCGTACTGACTGCTGCCAGCACTCGCTGGAAGCGCGTGTGTGGGAGGAGGTGGCCAGGTGGGGCGGGCCGCGTGGGGCTGTGAGGAGAGCGCTGGCCCTGCGAGGCTGGCTGCAGCTGTCCCATGACTGCCGGGCCCGCCCTTCACTTGCTGTGCTGTGCACGGCAGTGAGCAGCGGGCGCTTCTGGGCCCCGTGCTTGAACGACGCTCGTCCCTCAGCAGGGCAGGGCTAAAGTCAGAGCCTGTCCCTGGCGAGAGAGCCTTTGCCCCTGTCTTGCCAGGCCCATCTGAAGAGTTGTGAATGTTTGGTGTGTTGGAACGTGAGATCCACCAGTGTTCACAGGGTCCCCAGAAGATGGGCGCACAGGGTGTCTCCCCTCAAGTTAGCAAGCACAGTGAGAGCCACGCCTGCCGAACTTGTCCAGAAGAAGTAGCAAGTCTGGAGGGTCCGTCCAACCCTCTGAGTCTTGAGTTGCTAATCGGCTGGACCAGCAGCGTTAGGCGTGCAGGGCAGTCGTGCAGGGCCCACCGGGGAGCAGGGCAGCCCAGAAGAGCAGCTTGTACGTGGCCGGGGGTCTGAGCGCACACAGCAGCTTCAGGCGCAGCAAGCGGTCTCTGTACTGTTGGTGTGTCTCTCTCCTTGCCGTCCTCAGATCCGAGAGCAGAACTTGCAGGACATTAAGACGGCTGGACCCCAGTCCCAGGTGTTGTCTGCTGTGGGGATGGACAGGAGCCTTGTCCAGGTGAGCGCTCAGAACGGTTCTGCCGTTAGTGGGTGGTGACTCTGTGACCGCCTACTCCAGATTACTCTTGAGTTGGGAGAGGATGACTGTGAGGTAAGTGTCCTAGGCACCCAGTTCCCTTTGTTTAGAGGCTTTGTGGTGAGAAGTAATCGGCCCCTTTTCCTTGAGTTGTAGCCCGAGCATCAGCATGCCCAGGGCCGTGTCCCCCAAGCCTGCTCCGCGTCGTGCACGCCTCGGTGAGGGCGGTGCAGGCTGCCTGCTTGGGCCCGGGTCTACCTGGCTCCAGCGGGAGCTGCGGGACACATGGGAGGAGGGTGGGTGTGGTGGATGGTGGTTCTTGTATGTGTTGCTGTCCACGACAGCATGCTGCTTGGGAAAAGTGCAGCAGGTCCCTGTAAATGTGATGCACATTTACACTCATTTCTGTAGAAGGACTGCCCTCGTGGCATCCTGAAGATAACTGTGTAAGTAGTTATCTCTGACAGTTAAGTTGCGGCCCGATGCTTTAGACTCGACTTGCCAAGGTAGGGGACCGGTTGCTGTCTGTGGTGGGGGCCAGCGCGGTCGGCTCTGTGGCCCGGGTTTGCACACCGCAGCGCCACCCCCCGCCCAGGCTGCTGGTGTCGTCTCGCTGCATGCGCTCTGCTGCCCTGCGCTGCGCTCTGGGCGATGTGCTCGGCTGGGCCTGGTGGGCTCTGACCACGCAGTTTACTGTTGCAGGACGCACCCCTCTCTGACTGTACGGAAAGAATCGAAGGGCTCGAGCGCACAGAGCAGACCTTTAGTCCCGCTAAGTCTCTCTCTTTTAGAAAGGTACTCACCGCCCCTCCTCTGCTGCCCGCCGGCACCCCTTGCTTGTTACCCGCCCTGCCCCTCTCCTCTTGCTCCGCTTGCTGTTGCCTTAGGTACCAGGGAGCTTTAAACGAGTCTCTGGGCTGTTTGTGAGACTGTACAGAAGGTTCTGTTCTGCCCATTCTCTTCTTTAATTAAACATTTTACGTGAGGTTACTTTTATACTTTTCAGCATTTTCATGTTGTGCTGAGAAGTGGTTGATCTTGGTGATGTTTCTCAAGATTTGCGCGTGACTTTGGTTGGTGCCTGTTACAAGGTGCCAGCTGCAGAAGCCTCATGGGTCGACCACGAGCAGTGTGGCGGCTCTCCAGAGAGATCTCCTTTCTTGGCTTGCTCAGCTGTGATCCGGATGTAATGAACGTGGCAGTCGAAGGCTGTATGATTGAAAACTGTCATTTCAGAGGAATGGGAAATAAGACAGTCTTTGCCAACCCTTGTTGATGAAACGTGAAAATGAAAGTGTTAGTCGCTCAGTCGTGTCCGACTCTTTGTGACCCCATGGACCATAACCCACCAGACTCCTTGGTCCATGGAATTCTCCAGGCAGGAATACTGGCATGGGTTGCCATTTTCTTATCCAGGGGATCTTCCTACCCAGGGGTCGAACCTGGGTCTGCCATGTTGCAGGCAGGCCCTTTACCATCTAAGCCATCAGTATTTTTACCTAAAACAAAACAAAACCAAAGAAACGCTAGATAATTGTTTTGAATGTTGCAAGGGGGAAAAGGACTTAGCAAAATTTGAAATCCCAAATTGTGGTTTCTCTGTGTTTGTGGTACATACAGTCAGTGGGGAATGTATCTTGTATGACCTGCCCAGGTGGAGGGAAACTTTGTGTGCACACTGAAGGCTGCTGGTGTCAAGGACAGACACCGCTGAGTTGTGTGTACCCTGTGTTCAAAGGGAATATTCAGGGCCTTTTTCAATTAATACATCTCTAGTGAGATGCAGATATTTGTCAGTGTTCCAGTTGCCGGAGAAATCAGATTTGTACTAACCCGTGTGCTGATGCGAGTCTTTTGCACGTTTGTACATTGATTCCACAGGTCCCATTTTTCCTTGTCCTTAGAATGAATGTCCAGTTACCATTCTTGGAGGAGCTTCTCCCGGCGAGGAAGGACAGCATCTTTTTATCCCCCTCAGCTTGTTTTCATGTTGCTCATCTGGGCCGTAAGCTGTTGTGATCTTACTAGTTCACAGTTTTTTCTCTCGGATACATCAAAGTATGTTGTGTCCGTGAGCCCAGGACGCTTACCGTGGAAACCCAAATCCCCCGCTGGCCTTGTGGGCTCAGGCCAGCTGGCAGTCATTGCTGTGGTGTCTCCCTGGCGTTGTTTTGCGCTTGGTGGCTTGTTTGTGCCTTGGGAAGGCTGTCTGGAGGGTGCACCTGTGAGCCCTGTTGGAGGACGCGCGTGGCCAGCTGCTCGTCCAGCTGTGGTCTGGCTCTTGCTCTGCCCAGTGGTGCTCCCAGACTTGCAAGTGCGTCACAGTCACCTGTGGCTGCTTCGTAAAGTGTTGGCTGCCTGGCTGGGAAGCTGAGAGTCTGTGGGAGAAGGTTCCTGGCTGCTCCGGAGTCCCCGCCTCAGTGGAGGACACGCTCGCCGTGAGTGGACACTGCTCCCGGCCGGCAGGTGCTGGCGTCCCTGTGTGCAGGCGTCTGTTCCTGCTTCTCCTCCACTGCCCTCTCTCGGTGCTCACTTTTGCACTCTGGTCTTCTTCCCACTCAGCGTATTTCATTTTCACGGCGACAGTGTGTTTGACACCCTGGTGAGCAGGGCAGCGGGTCCCAGCCACACCCCACGCTCTGATTCCCAGAGGACCGCTGAGCCCGACCGCAGGCACACTTGACTCCAGTGCTGGGTGGGCCAGCCCTCCCCTCTGGATTTTGTCATGGGTGAGCTGAGTTGTTAGAGGCCAGGGGGTGTGCGTCTGCTGAACGCAGTCTGGCTTGTGCAGCACAAGGCTCCCTGTGCCCCGCTGCGCGCTGGAGACGCAAGGCGCCTGCAGCTCGCCTGGTACACTCGCTCGGGAACTTGGTGTTGACCATCAAGCATGTGTGTGGCCCAGCACCTGGAGTGTGAACTCAGATCTGAATAGGTTTCACTGGTGAAAACCTGTGCTCAGGTCAGGGCACTGGGCCAGGTTTGCACAGCTCTGGAGCTGGAACTGTCACCCGACCCAGACCCCACCGGTCAGGTGCAGAAGTCGTTGCTGGGTGTCTGTTTTGCTTGGAGCTCGTGGTGGTGGCTCCCAGGATGGAAGGGTGAGAACCTCCGGGGGCTGCTGCAGGGAGCGGCGCTTCCACATCGCAGTTCCTCAACCCTGTTGCCCAGCAGCAGGCCTGGGGCCCTCTGCGTCCCCTCCCTCTGGAGTAACAGGGTCCCCTATCCCCGGGTCTGATCAGAGCTTCTGGAAGGCAGCTCAGCCCTCAGCTGAGGAGTTTGGAAGAGGGAGCTTCCTGCCTGTGGAGCAGGACCCAGCCGTGCTGCACGTGGAGGACCAGGTGTCCCAGAGGGAGGGCCTTGCTTGACCACAGGGCGTCCCTGAGCTTGCTTCTTGATATTGTATTCCTTCACTCATTGTGAACATTAGGTTAAATGAACGGGAGTGCTCCTCCGAGAGCTTGGCTCCCCCTCATCCCACTGGCAGTGAGCCCAGGATGCAGATGCCATCCCTAGTTGCTGCAGTTCCGAGGACGCCAGGGCTCAGCCCGTCTTAGCTGCGGTCAGCCTGCAGGCCCCTCTCAGGGAGAGTAGACAAGAAGGGGCTTGTCTCAGGGCACAGAGCTGACTCAGGGCAGACGATGACCCCATCACGGTCTGGGAGGCGAGGCGCCTTCTGGGTGAAAAGCCAGGATGCCTGGGGTCAGGCCTGCTCAGGAGGAGCCCCCCACTCCCATCTAGGCAGCTCATCTCGAATCTGGAGGCTCTTTGAGCACAGGCTGCGGGCTCCAGCCTTTTCCTTCTCCCCTTCTGGGTCCATGTCGCTGGACAGTGACCCTCAGCCCAGGTTTCCGGGGCAGCAGTTGGCTGGTGAGCTGAATGTCACGGGCTGGCCTGACTGTGTCCCTTGTGCCCGGCGCTCGCATGCCCTCTGCCTGCAGTGTCTCCCCCAGAGAGAGTGCTGCCAGGCCGGGCCTGACGTCTGAACAAGCGCAGCTCCTCCTGTCTTCACTTGTTTTCCAAAGTTATCGTTACGTCACGGGACGTGTTTGAGTTCTGCCTGCCTTTCTCAGACATGAGTGCAGAGCATGTGGGGCCAAGCAGGCAGGCTGTGGGGCACAGGTGTGGGTGGGCTTGGCGCCAGGGGTGGCCTGCCTGCCGCCCGCGTCCCTGGGGGCGGCCTGCCCGCTGCCGCCCGTGGGGCCTGGCTGCTTGGCCTACCCCTTCCAGCCGGGGCCGCTGTGCGCTTCGCTTGCTCAAGCTTGCTTTCTTCTGTCGTGTGAGTCCTCACAGGTTCCAGGTCCCTCAGACAGGCTCCGGGGTTCTGTGTCGTGCTGTCACCTCTTCGTGTCTGGAAACAAGTTCCAGGCTCAGCAGATGCACGAAGGAGCAGAGCTGTCTGTGCTTTCTGAGCACGCCTGCCCGAGTGCTGTGGGGGAGGAAGGCGACGGGCTGGAGAAGCCCTTCAGCATCCCTGTCTGAGGACCTGGCCCTGGGGAGCCCTGCACGCTCCAGCTGCGCCTTGGTGCCTTTGCACCTGAAATCTGGAGGTCTTCCCTAGGATCTGCGCTCGGTACCTTCAGTCCATAGCGTGAAAGTCCTGCTTCTCCTCTACGCTGCAGGCTGCTGCCCCACCTGAGCCTCAGGCGCCCCTCGGGGTGCTGTGTCCCCTGTCGTCTGTCTGTCCGCCGCCGCCCCGCCTGGGAGGAGGGAGAGTCCTGGGGGACCCTGCAGACCCTCTGTCCCTTTCTGTCTGCAGGGTGAGCTAGTGACGGCCTCCAAGGCCATCATTGAGAAGGAATACCAGCCGCATGTCATCGTGAGCACCACCGGCCCCAACCCCTTCAACACGCTCACCGACCGAGAGCTGGAGGAGTACCGCAGGGAGGTGGAGCGCAAGCAGAAGGGCCCCGAAGGTGAGTAGCCTCGCGGTCCCAGAGGAGGCGCTGCGGCCTGTGGGCACCTTGTCCTGAGGGGGCTTCAGGTGCACGTCCTGACCTCCCCCCGGCTAGTCCCGGAGGACGTCGAGGGTAATCACGGCTCTAATTGGTCTGGTCGGGAGGGCCCGGAGTCCTCGTGTGAGAGAGGTCCTGCCTGCGGTCAGAAACGGTCGGTTGGGGGGACCCCCGCTGGTCCAAGCACCGCACCAGCACGGGGCAGGGCCTGAAAGGAGCCCTGCTTGTCAGCGCTGGTGTGAAGCCTCTTGTGGGCGAGAAGGGAGGGAGGGCGTCCGTGGGCCTCTGCGGCCTCAGGAGCCCTGGCAGGCCCCCTCCCGTCCAGGCTCCGGGCTGTGCCGGGCAGTGCCCCGTCTCCTAGCTGGATAGCCGTCTGTGTTGAGGGCTCAGGACGCCCAAAGAAGAATGCATCAATTAACCTGGGATAGCTGATGGGCAAACCGGTTTGAGTATTACTTTTCAGATACGTTCCGCCCTTGATGTATGTAGGCCCTGAGGAGGGGCCTTCTCTGAACTGTCTGGTCTCATTCATACTCCAGTCGTTGTTGAGCAGTTATGTTGTGGCAGGCCCTGTGAGTGCTGTGCGTGCCTGTGTTTCAGGGTTACTGTTAGCTCACAGTAACCCTGAGAGCTGGGCCTTTTCTCACCGGATAGAGCAGAGAAGCCTGTTCCCCAGAACAAGGCTGGGTGCGGCAGAGGCCCATCTGGGTCTGACCCACACCCCTGCACCCAGTCTCCCCACCTTCATCTCAGCCGCCGTCAGGGCACAGGGTTTTCTCTCAGCCCCGAGGGCTCCCTGGCCAGGCGTGGTCACAGGCGCAGGGCCTCGCGTAGCCCCTTCCCCCACCCTGCAGAGGGGGCCCAGGCTGCGGCTGTCTTCCTGTTGGCAGCTCACAGGCTAGGAGGACGTGGCTTTGTAAAGCATGTTGGGACTACTTTGCGACAGAGGAAAGTAAATGGCTCTGAGAGCCAGAGCCCCCCGGAGCAGCTTGTTTCACACTTCAGGTTTTTAAAGCAGACTCAGACATTGCGACGGCCGGGAGAGAAACTGGCCTTCCACTGTGTCTGGCGCAAAGGCTCGGGGGTCTGAACCGCTCTCCCGGAGTGCCCTGGGTCGCTGGGTTGCCATGCAGACCCCGGGGCAGGACGCCCCCTCCAGGAGGCTCGCGCCGCTCTTCCCGGCCGTAGTGTGCACACTGCCCCCTCCTGGAGGGGAGGTCCCGCGGTGACCCTCCAGGGCCGATGGGGACCGTCCCGGGAGCCGTTTCAGCTTCAGACCCGTTCTCTGATTTCCCCCAACGGAATCTTCCTTCTCAGTCTTGTTCTAGGTCAGCTACATGCCGCATCTGTGGCGGCTGTGGGAGCTCGGGCTGTGGAAAAGGGCTGCTGTTGGGCTGCCTTTCAGTGTGTTAGGCCCTCAGTGCCTGTCGCTTTCTGTTCTGTATGTGTTCAGGTTAAGACTGTGCACGTAGATGCCGGGGGAGCCGCATCTTTGGGTCACAACGCTGATTCTGACTGCCCCAGGGGCAGTGCAGGCGGCCCTGCGGGAAGTTCCGTGTGAGCCACAGCCCTGGTCACTGACTTAGAGGAAGAGCGTGTGTGTGGGCCTGAGCTCCTGGTCCTGTAGCCTAATCCCAGCTCCTGTGCACAGAGTCACGCGTCTGCCCTCTGGCCTCTCCCAGTGTCTGGGAAACCCGGATTTTTTTTAATTTTTTTTGAGTTTAACCACAAGACAGAGTTTCCTCCGCACGTTGCAGGCTCCGTTAGGGGCTGTTAGAGGGAGGGAGTGGGTGGCTGTGTGTGGCGATGGCTGTGAGCATGCTGTGTGCTCAGACTGTCCGCGTGGGAGTGGCAGCCAGGGCCCTGCCAGCAGACCCCTGCCCTGCGCTGCTGCCAGCTCTTGGCGTGGTGGGAGGTGGTGGTGTCTGCTGCAGGTGAGACTCAGGCTGTGTGTCAGGCTGAAGTGCGGGGAAGAAAGCCTCTGGCCTCTTTCCCTGGTGAAAGGAATTTGTGTCCTCAGGCAAGAGATGTGCCCGCCGGCCTCTGTGTAGACACCTGGCTTCAGGAAGGGAGCTGTAGGCTTAGGTGGCTTAGGGAGGTGAATTTTTTCAACCTACGGCACTTACTGGCCCTAAGCTATTAATGTAAAACGTGACAATGAGACGGGAGATTCTAGGAACTACGGTAACAGTGATATACACTTTTCCCTAAATGAGAGGTGGACTTGGAATTTTCTGGATCCTAGTTCCTATGATTTTTTTCCTCTGGTTCTTAGAGCCTTTTACTTCAGGAAAAAAATATGCATTACAGGTGCCAAGTTTACTCCTTTTTAATGTCTATTTTATGTGTTTCTTATCTGTTTCATTTATTTAATATCTATTCTATTTCACTGTGCCCGTCTTAGTGGGGCTTCTCTCGTGGCTCAGAGTCTGCCTGCAGTGTGGGAGACTTGGGCTTGAGCCCTGGGTTGGAAGATCCCCTTGAGAAAGGGCCTGGCAACCCACTCCAGTATTCTTGCCTGGAGAATTCCATGGACAGAGCCTGGCAAGCTATGGCCTGTGAGGTCGCAGAGTCGGACGCGACTGAGCAACTGAACTTTTCCATCTTTCACCAGTCTTGTCGTGGCGTGCGGGGTCTAGCCCCTGACCAGGGATCAAACCTGGGCCCCCTGCAGCGAGAGCGTGGAGTCTTAGCCACGGGACCTCCCGGGCTGTCCCTACAACTGCCAGGTTTAAAGTATGGGTAGAAAATGCTCTAAATAAAAGATTAAAACCAAGATTGTGCTCATGGAGTGTCCCTTGAAGTGGCAGGTAGGCCGTGGGTGCTTGGGACCCTGGGCTTTTCTCAGCAGTGCGATGCTGAGGATGTGGGGAGGGGCTCCTCATTAGGGGACCGGCCAGGGGTCCCTGGTCAGCACAGCACGGAGGCAGCTCTGGCGATCCCGAGATGCAGGTCCACACCCCAGTCCTCGAGGGCTTCCTTCATCCTCTTTCAGGCAGCGACTGGGAAAAGCTGAGGACGGTGGCTGCAAGCTCTTCTCTTCTGTGCTCTGGCCTGTGCCCTCCTGGAGGCAGCCCCATGGGCAGGGCAGGCCGGCCTGGCTGCCTTGGTGGAGGGTGGCGGGGAGGCCCTGGGGCTCACAGCTCTTCACACGCTCTCCCCGCGGTGTGTGCATCTGCAGAGGATCTGGACCAGACGAGAGAAGAGAAAGAGAAGAGCCCTCCGGAGCCGCACACGCCCCCCAGCACCCCTGTCAAGCGGGAGGAAGGTGAGCGCTGGCTGGGGGTGGGCCTGAGGCCGCCCCTCGGGGGAGGGTGCACGGTTGCCCGGGGCAGCCTCACTGGGAGGAGCCAAGCGTCCCGACTGGGGGAGAAGAGCAGCCGAGTGTGGCAGGGGCGGAGCTGGCACTAGTGGCCAGCGTGCGTTTGCATGGGGCCAGTGCGTCGCTGGCTCTGCGCGCCCACGCCTCTGTGCCGTGTCGGCTCTGCGCTGAGAACTGCAGGCGGCGCAGACCCGTGAGTTGTGGTGCGCATGGTCAGGGACAGAGCCTGCCTGCGTCCGTGACGTCAGTGCTGCCCCCTGCTTGCACATTGCCTCCACCCTCCTGTGCTTGGGTTGCCCCGGAAGCGTCCTCCGTCATGTCCAGGCCCCAGGATCACACTCTCTGGCTGTATGCAGAGTCCATGGAGAGTGCTGGACCCCGGTGGTCTCCCGGACCGCCTGCCTGTGTCTGGGACCCGTGGCCTCCGTGTCTGTCCTCGGTCGTGTACGTGGTGCTTCCCCTGCCTGTTGGGGGCCTTGGCTCCCCCCCGCCCGCCCTCTGTCTGTAACCCAGTGGCTGAGACTGATGCGTAGCCTCTCTACCTGTGCTTTCTCTCCTGTGGCTGCGTGACAAGCAGGAGGTGGATGTGCTAAAGAGTACCTGTTACCATAGTAAGTACCGCCTGGCCCTCTGCTGTTGATGGGAATTCCCTGTGCTTTGCCTCATTCTGCTTCTTTGTTGCTTGTTAAGTTTTGTTTTCTGTTGATTCAAAATAAAAAGAGCCTCCTACCCCACCCCCTCTTATTCCCTGTCCTTGCACTGTGGGTAGTGACCCTCCTGGAAGGGGCTGGGTCACCTGAGCTGCGTGGTGGGCAGCCTGTCCTGCAGTCTGGGCCTCAGAAGTCCCAGGGGACCACATTACCCTATTCCCCTTCTAGCTGGGTGCTGCTCAGTGGAGAGCTCTGCTCTGTCAGACCGGACTTGAGTCTGGACTAGACAAGACAGGCTGGGATTTTGCATGGGGGCTGCATGTATTTTGATCTTTGCTTAAGCTGGCTGCTTAAGCTTAAATCTGAGGTGGGTGGGAGAGTGACATTCACTGCTATTTGTTTAATACGACATTTGGTCCAACGGTAAAAGTTCCCCTGAGCACCCACAGGCAGCCTCTGCATGCTTCGAAGAGTGAATCCTCAGTGCCTCTTGCACAGCTGAGCCAAGGCGTTTCGCTCTCCTAGGGCCCGGGGTGAGGGGCTGGCGGAGGGGAGGGGCTCGCCAGCCTCCGGGAGCCGCCCTTGCCCCCACTCCTCCTGCTCCTCTGCTTCCTATCGCCTCCCGAGATTTGGCTAGATTTCCAGTGTTGCCTAGCCTCCCAGTGGCTTGTAACTTTGTAGACTATGTTTAAAAAATCCAGAAATTGGTTTCCCCTGGGGCCAGTGTAGAAAGCAGGCCTCAGACTGTTCCTTTGAAACCAGAGCCATGTGGCGTACGTTTATGTTTCCATGTTGGGGGGCTTCCCTGGCGGCTCAGTTGGTAAAGAGTCTGCCTGCGGTGTGGGAGACCCCTGCAGGAGGAAATGGCAGCCCACTCCAGGACTCTTGCCTGGAGAATCCCATCGACGGAGGAGCCTGGTGGGCTACAGCCCATGGGGTCGCAAAGAGACGGACACGGCTGAGCGACGCACACTTTCACTTTTCCATGTTCAGCTGCTTAAAATGGCTTGAGTTTTTTGCCTGTCCTTTACCTTAGAGTTCATCTCTCTTTCCCTTTTCTGCTTTTTTTTCGGAGTTCATCTCTGTTTGAATTCTCTAGCCTACAGTGGCCTTTGGTGGTGACGTTGATGCCAGACTGGGAGTTCACTCGGGGCTCTCCATGAACTGCCGTGGGTTTGTGTTCTTGGCGGGAGACCAGGTGTCGTGGATACACATTGAGGCGTCTGTTCAGGACCACTAATGCCCGCCCTCTAGTGGTTCAAGTGTTTAAGGCAGAACATTGCAGTCCTGAGAGTGTTTCCGGGCCTTTCATCACTCTGTCCCCGCCTGGGGACTGAGCCCCAGGACCGAGCCTGGTGGTGTCAGCCCGCTGTCCATGAGAAGGAGCTAAAATCCACCCTGAGGCTGAGCCCACGCCTCACTGTGGGCTGCACCCAGCCTCGGGGTAGAGTAGACTCGGCGAGAGCTCCTTGCTCTGCTCTAGAGTCCCTTCCAGGGCAGCGTCTGTGCAGGGCCCTTGGGAGGCCGGGAGACCCGGGCGGTGGCTCTGTAACCCTGTCTCTCCCGCCCCACCCACCAGACCTGCCGCGGGAGCCACCGTCCGGAGACGACAGTGATGCCGCCACCTTCAAGCCGACTCTGCCCGACCTGTCCCCTGATGAGCCTTCAGAAGCACTCGGTTTCCCGACGTTGGAGAAGGAGGAGGAGGAGGAGGAGGAGGGGCTGGCTGAAGCCAGGGCCCCTCCAAGCCCCGCCGGGTCCCCCTCCAGGTCCCCCCTGGCGGCCAGCCCCGAGCCAGCCCCAGCCCAGGTGGCTGAGGAGGCTGCCTCCCCAGCAGCCGAGGACCCTGGCAGTGATGGGTCTCCGGGCAAGTCCCCATCCAAAAAGAAGAAGAAATTCCGCACCCCTTCCTTCCTGAAGAAGAGCAAGAAGAGAAGCGACTCCTGAAGGCCCTCCCTGCACGCCCCGGCGCCGCCACACTGTCCCCGACCACGCCACGTGCCCTGGCGCCCTGTGTAATGGGCGCAGAGGCCCATCCCTTGTGTAGCTAGCACCTCCCTCGGTGTGACCGACCCCTACGTAGACCGGTGCTAACCTCGTGTGCGTGCAGCGGCCTGACCCGCAGCCTCGGGTTCTGGGGAAGACGTGGCCTCCGTGTCCACCTCCGAGCCAGCCCTGACCTGCAGGGGTCAGCACCTCGGCCCCTCTTGTACTCCTCAAGGACACTGTCCCCCGGGAGCCGAGTCAGGGTCCCAGCTGGACAGGGGCAGACCTGGCTGCTCTGGCCTTGACCACCCCTGCTCTCCTTCTCTTGGGAAGTAACCCGCGCCCCATCTCTGCTAGGCTCCCCTTCACCCCCAGGTCTCAGGTGACTGAATCAGACCTGTAGCTTCGTGCTGGCGCTGCCTGCTCCGTGATCCCTGTTCAGATACACAGCCTCGGTCCTGTGAAAGCGCCCCGACAGCCCAGGCCCCCAGGATGGCCTTGGAGAGGGTCAGGGCTGAGCCGGCGCCCCAGTAGCTCATGGCGCAGCTGGTGCTGGTCCCCGGTCCCCTCGGCCAGAACCAGACCTGGGGTTGCGCTCACCCCCTGGAGCCTCCTGACCTGTCGTAGGGACAGCGCCTCCGAGGGGTGGTCCTGTGGACCTCGTCAGCGGACCTGCAGCTCCCACAGCCCCGACGGCATGCACGGGCAGCACTCTGCTTCTGCTCTCTGTCCTGGGGAGGGCCTGGCACTGAGGCGGGTCTGCACCTGAGCTCAGCTTGGCTTGGGACGCTCCTTCCCTTGGTTAGAGGGCAGCTCAGGGTGAGGGTCGGCCCCAGAGGTCCACTGACGTCCTGTGGTCACCACAAGGCCCCTCCCGCCCTCCAGTGCCACATCCGTAGAGCAGAGTGGGGGGCTGCTTGGCTGGAACTTGGGGTGGCCGGGGTCTCCTCGACAGTCGGCCGTCCCAGGAGCTCCAGTGCCAGCCTGTCCCAGCAGGCCCCTGGGGTGGAGGGGACCCGAGGCCGGCTGCATGGCGCTGACCTCGGCTTCGAGCTTCCTGGCGAGCTGCTCTGTGTTGTCTTGTCCTGGTGGTGGTCAAGCTCCCCAGCCTCACCCTGCACTCAGTTAACCACAGGCTCCTCCTGCCCTCCCTTCCTCTCACCCCACATATGCAATGACTTTAATTTCATTTTTGTAGTTTATTTTAACTCTTTGTATCTCAACATGAAGTTTAGTTGCATATACAGACACAGGCTTGGGAGGACAGGTCCTATGGCCTTTCTTCATTGTAACATGTTTTACTCACAAATAAAATTCTTTACGCAGTTTCCTTGTCTAACCTTGGGAAGCAGTCTTGCGTCTTAATTCCTTTTGTTTGCTCCTTTAAAATAGGACTTCAGAAGTTTAATGTTCCAAAGATTCCAAAGTGAGCGCTTATCTCTTGATCCAGCAGAGTTTGTCACTTTGGACCATGGGGGATACTCTGAAAAGCACCCTGCCCCAGGTGTCTGCCTGTTCTTCCCCAGAGGGTGGCGTTGGGGGCTTCCGGCCAGGGCCCTGGGCAAGGGGAGGGACGTCAGGCGGCCTCCCCCCCAACCCCAGGGTAGAAGGGAAACGGCTGGGCAGAGCTTGGCACCCTGTGGTCGGTGCAGCTGGAACAGCTGTCACTCCAGCTGCTGCCCCTGGTTCCTGGGGGCCTCCAGGGTGCGGGGGGACGGGGTGTGCGCTGCAGGAAGGCACTTGGTGTGTAACAGCTGCTTTGTCACTCTGAGGCCGAGCTGAGGCCCTGTGTCGCTGAGAACTGAAGACAACACAAAGTCTGGAAGGCTTGAGTCTGATCCTGACAGGCAGGTCCATGCCAGAGTATCTTGCACCCTGGAGCTGCAAGCCCCAGGCCCCGGGGGTGGGGGGCAGGGGGCCGGAGGGGGTCAGGCGGGCAGTGGGGAGCTGGCCTGGCCCAGGACCTCCTTACCCGCGCAGTCCCCCGCCCTCACGTCACCGCAGGCGGGGGGCCCAGCTACTCGGCCTTGAGTGTCCGCGCCGCGGGGCTCAGGGTCCGCAGGATGGAGAAGGGGAGCAGGAAGAGCACCGCGCACACGGTGTAGCAGACGCGGGCGCCCGCCAGCCAGTACGCTGTGGAGACAACGGGGGAGGTGACGGTGCCCCGGGCCCACCTGCCCCCTGCAGCTCGGCCAGCCAGAACCCCAGCCGGGGGCGGGCCGGGCCTCCAGCATGCCCCGAGGGCCGTACCGCAGCCTCACCTGAGGCGGCCACCACGGGCCCCACGGCCCTGGCCAGGGCGCCCAGGCTCCGCAGCGTGCCCATGACCGTGCCCTTCTGCCGGGGCGAGCCTGTGGGCGAGAGGGGACAGCCGTCAGGGGCCCTCAGACCGCCTCCCAGGGGCTGGCCTCGCGCCAGGGCAGGGCCTCTCACCGTAGCCGGCGACCACGGAGGACAGGCAGGGGACCACGACGGCTGCGGCTGGGGAGACACCGGGGAAGACACCGGTCAGCCCGGAGGAGAGGCCGACGGAGGTGGGAGGGGGCCCCGGCCCCGCCCCGCCCCACACAGGCCCCGCCCCGCCCCACACAGGCCCCGCCCCGCCCCACACAGGCCCCGCCCCCGCCCGGCCCTCACACCCGCAGGCCCCGCCCTCACCCGCCGGCTCCGCTCCTGCCCGCAGGCCCACTCACCCCAGGAGTAGAGGAGCAGCCCCAGGCCCAGGATGGGCAGCGTGTGTCCCCAGCCGACGAAGAGGGAGGCGGGGATGAGCAGCAGGATGGCCTGTGGGCGGCACAGCCGGTCTGAGAGCCCCCGCAGAGCACGGGCACCGCCTGCCCCCAGCCCCGGGGAACTCCATACCCGCTTCGCAGCCGTGATCTCCCTGCCAGGGCGGATCCGCCGGGCATAGGCTCCCTGGATGGTGGCCATGGTGAGACCGATGAAGAAAAACATCTTCCCCTGTTCTACCCTGCGAGGGGCGAGCTGTCAGCACCCCTGCCCTGCCGGTGCTGCCCTCACGTGGCCAGGCAGCCTGGGTGACCTCGGTCCCTGTCCTCGGGGCGCCGCGCAGTCCACCCCAGGACCCTGGACTGGGCCCGGGGGACGCGTGTGCCGAGGTGGGGATCCGCCGGGGTTCGGGGCGTCCCACCTGCTGAACTGGAAGCGCTGGTGCACCAGGAAGCTGAGCGTGAACTCCAGGCCCGAGAACAGGAACAGGTAGAGCAAGTAGACCAGGCCCAGGCCGCGCAGGCTGCCAAGCCCTGGGGGACAGCGAGGAGGGGCTGTGGCCCTGACCCGCATGCAGCCCCCAAGGTGGCCTGAGGGACCCCCAGCCCCACCCACCAGCGCCCGCTCCTTACTGACTCCAGTGGGCGGGTCTGGGCCCCGCGCCACGGCCGAGAAGCGGAGCAGGGCCAGAGGGCTGAGCAGGTCCACGGCCGCCCGGAACCCCAGGGTGACGGAGGGCGCCTGCGGGGGTCGGCATTGAGGGTCCGCTAGGGGGCCTGGGGGTGGGCTTGACGAACCGCTCGGCCCCTGCATCTTGCAGAGCCCCAGCGAGGCTGGGGGGTCTGGGAACCATGGGGTCCCAGGAGGCGCTGCGCTCTCAAGAGCATCTGGACACCAGAAGGGGGTAGCCCGGCCTCCCCAGCGCCTGGAGCTGGGACACATGATGGGCATCCCCCCCTGTCCCAGCCTGGGCGCTGTCTGGCTCCCACCTTACCCGCTTCTCTGGGGGCAGCGTCTCTGGCAAGAAGCACCAGATGAACAGCAAGTCAGAGATGGCGAAGAGCAGGGCCAGCCAGGGCACCGTCTCCGAGGGCAGGAAGGCTCCCAGGGTGGGGCCCAGAGTGAAACCCAGAGAAAAGGCCACCCCAATGACTGCCTGGGGAAAAGAGGGTGCTTGAGCGAGCAGGGAGACCCGAGCCCCAGAGACCCCCACCCCAAAGCCCCAGGGCCACTCACCATGCCCTTGCTGCGGGCAGACGGTGAGCCCAGGTCGGCAACGATGGCGGTGCAGAGGCTAACGTTCCCCTTGCTGATGCCGCCTATCACCCTGGAGGCCAGGAAGGCCGCAAAGCTCTTCGAGGCAGCCCACACGGCGTACGAGGTGGCCACACCTGCCTGCCCCAGGGCAGGGGCCAAGGGCAGGTGCCGTCACTTAAGGCCAGGAGGGGCCCACAGTGGGGCTGGCAGGCTGGAGCAGTACTCCTGGGACCCTGCCCTGTTCTGGAGCAGCCAAAGGCCACTTCTATGCCCAGTGACCCCTTGGCAGGAGCAGCTCTGCCACTCCCTGGCTTAGCTCCAGAAGCCCCGCTCCCCCCAAACACCTCCCCCAGGGAGCACTGAGGGCCACTGAGGGGCCACGGAGGGCTCACAGCTGCTTCCCAGAGGGCTGCCAGGTGGACATGCGTACCAGGGACAGCAGCATCCCCGGGCGCCTCCCCAGGCAGTCAGACACGGCCCCTGTGAGGGGTGCTGAGAGGAACTGCAGGAGCGAGAAAACGGAGCCGATCAGACCTGGAAGAGACAGAGCTCACGGTCACCACTCGGCCCGGGGAGCCCCAAGGGAAGTGGACGCTCCACAGGGAGAGGGGGCGGACCATGCCCCAGAGCGAGAAGGTGAGAACCAAGGCGTGGGGAGGCCTCGGCCCCGCTTGAGACCGTACCTCCGAACAGGACGCTGTTGTATCTCTTCTCCGCTGGCATCCCTATGGCTGCTGCAAACCAGTCCACCCCGCGCTGCCAGGAGCCGTAGAGGGGGTCCTGGGGGACGAGAAGGCGTGGCAGACTGGGGCATCTCTGAGGGGCTGGGAGCCAGAAGCAGCCATGGCGGGGCGCAGGGGCAGTGGGGGCTGGAGGGGAGGGGCTCACGTGGGCACGGCCGTGGCTCTCCAGCAGCCCAGGCAGTAGGGGCAGCAGCAGGGTGAAGGCCAGGAGGTCCAGCAGGAGGCCGAGGAAGACCACAGCGACCACGCGGGTTTCTGGTGCCGGCTGCTGGCGGATGGGCGGGCGCGGCGTGCAGCTCCCGCCGGCTCCACAGCCCATGACGGGAGCGGCTCCGAGCAGGCCCGGCCGAGCCTGTGACAGGTCTGCACAAGAGCACGGTGCGCGAAGGCACGTCCAGTTACCCGGCCCCGACGCCCGCCCACCTTCGCCCGCGAAGTGTCCCCAACCCACTCACTGCCAGAGCGCCCCTGAAGGATCTGCCTGCCCCGTTACCGGCTGTCGCTCTGTGCGCCCTGCCCCCTACCCTGGGCAGCAGGAAACGCAAGCTGTGGGGGAGTTGCGCAAAGAAACGGCCAGCCTGGGAGGCCGACCAAGCGGGGGCCGGGCGGGGCATCGTGGCCCCGGCACCTCCCGGCCCCCGCACCCACGGTCCCGGGCGGAGCGGTCGGGGAAACCCAGGCCCAGGCGGGAGCAAGGGGCAGCCTGGCGAGCCGGAGAACGACCCCCGCCCGCCCGGCCCCGCCCCTGCCGCGGCCGCGCGCAGTACAGACCAGGGGATGGATGGACCGACGGACGGACAGACGGACGGACGGACAGACGCACGCGCAGAGGACCGCCGGGAGGGGCGGGTGCGCAGGCCCCGCCCCGCCCACCCGGAAGCGGGCGCGGTTTCATAACCCGGAAGCGGGCGCGGTTTCATAACCCGGAAGCGGGCGCGGTTTCATAACCCGGAAGCGGGCGGACCGCCGCGACCCCTCTTCCGGGCAGTGGGCCGCGCCTCACCAGCTCCGTCCCGGGCCGGCTTCCTGGCGGGAACGGGTCCGGTCGGGGGCGCCTGACAGATGCAGCCCCATTTGCCCCCAGGTTCTGCGCCCGAGGGACGACCCGCCCGCTGAGGACCCTAGGGCTTTGGGTGACCCGTCCGGAGGGCGGGGTCCATCCTGGCCGGACCCTCCTCGCGCCGTCCGCCCCGGCCAGAGGCCTGCGTCCGAAATACAGCTGCGGAGTCGGCGCGGGGACGCGGGCTCGCCCGCACTCGGGCCGCAGCGGGGACGGTGGGGCGTGGAGGCGGGATTGTCCGGCGTCCCGCCTGCCCGGGGTCACCGGGGAGGGGCAGCTGCCCGCATGGCGCCTGGGGGCCTGGCTTGGGCTCCCCTAGCAGCCGGAGGGCCTGCCTGCACCTCCCGCTTCCCGTCCGACTCTTGAAATGCAGGCGTCTGTGGTCGAGCCGACCAGGACAGGCCACCCCCTCCTGACAGCTCGACACTAATGCACTCCTCTGTAGACGACACGAACTTCAAATAAGCCTCACGGCAGCCCCTTTTCCCGTCGTACAGCTGTTTCCCTTGAGTACCAGTCCGCTCTCCCCGAAGAGCAGGCACGGCTCGGGCGTGACGGCGGAGCTGAGATGGCTGGGGACTCTCAGAGCAGCCCTGTCTGGCGCCTGGCCAGACGGCGACAGCTGTCGTCACCACCACCTTCTTCCCAGACGCTCTATAGGCCCCCTCGGCCTGGAGGAGGCAGGGCTGAGACGGACATGCCGCCTAGTACTAGCCTTTTCCAGGACAAGGCCTGCAACGGGGTGCAGAAGCCTGGGCCGGGCCGAGGGGGCGATGCGGGGTGACACGGGGCCCGGAGCTGGGGCCGATCCCCCTCCCAACAGAACTCGGCGGCAATACCTCGGCGCCCAGCGCCGGGTGAAATAGCAGCGGCTGCCCTACAAGTTTACATGAGGTGGAACCTTGAGGCTGCACAGCAGGCCGGGCTACGCAGCAAGGAGAAGCCCACCCCATTTGTGGCTCCGACACCCACCAGGGCCTGAGATCTGTGGAGTCACCCGCCTGGCGGACACCTACGGGAACAATCCTAGGGGGACAGCGGAGAGGACCAACGCTTATCCGCGGAGGCCGTCCCCACTCCCCTCCGCCTGCTCCCAGGGGGCGCTCTGGCCCCAACACTGCCTACTGCTGCCCAAATCACTCTTGACTCCCACCAGCCTCCGCTCCGCTGGGGAGGTCTGAATTGGTCACCCTCTTTCTCATCTTGCACGTGCCCAGTCTGGCCGATCGATCCTCAGACCTCTCGTGGTCACTTCTGTGGCTCGCGACCCCAGGGACGGGCTCCCTGATGTGAATTCTAGGGCCATCTATAGCTCCAAGGCCTCCGCCACATGCCCCGGGGCCACATGGGGAGCCAGCGTTCTGTGCAAGGCTGCAGCCCCAGGGCCACAAGTGTGGGCAGGCAGCTCCTGTGTCCTTATAGAACCGCCTGGGTCCATGCAACCCAACCCCTTCCGCCTTTCCCAACAGTCAGCCACCCAAGGCTGGATTAGGGTGACACCAATCACAGCTGCTGGGTGCCAGGGAAACAGGTGACTTCTTTTCTGACTTCTAAACTGTGTGCAAACTTGTTTCATTGATAACTGAAAATTATGTAACATTATAAATACCACTGCAAATTACACATGGAGGCACGTGTGCCTGATTGACCAGAGACGCTGGCCAGGACCCCGCCGGCCCCAAGCCTTGTGATGGAACTCAGGACTGTCTGGAAACCATGCCCAGGTGTCATGCACAGTTTATCGGCACGCTGCTCCCGTGGAGGCCTGGACCCAGTTCCAAAAGTGCAATTCGTCAGGAGAGGCTTCTTAACAGGAACGAAGTACAGGAGAAAACTCTGGCATTAGAGCCAGCAGCCCCTTGGTGTTCAGTATACAGTATCTCCTTGTCTTTTTATAAAATATAATTTATTTTTTGAACTTCTTCCTCTTCAGAGCCTTCCATTCACCTTCCTGTGTGGCCAGGCTGTTAAAAAGTTGCTTCACTTTTCGTTTTCTTTCCGCATCCCTTAAAAAAAACAAAAGCATCTTTTGATTACTTTTTGGGAAACATCTTGCCCTTTTTCACATCTGAACCAGCAAGTGAGATCCACGTGGGGCCGGTGACTCAGTCCAGGACACATGGAGGACAAGTGAGCGAGACAAACCCCCAGGCTGCCCTCCGCCCCGGCCTGGCCGTGGGGCGCTTGCATCAGGGTTGCGGGAGCGCCCGCCCTGCTTACCGCTCCCTGATCTCCGAGAGCCGCGTGCGGGCCAGGAACTGGCTGTCCTTGCGGATCTCCCTGACGGCGCCTCTGAACTCCCGCTTGTGCTTGTGGATCAGCCTCCGCCGCTCCTGCTCCTCCTTGGTGCTGCCCTGCTTCCTGCCGAACTCCAGGCTGAGGGTGCAGAGGCCGATGCAGGAAGCTGCCCTGGCAGCGGCCCTGGACCCCCTGAACCCCCCCGGACTCCCCAGGCTGGGGTGCTGGGCCCTCGGGACTCACACTTTGACAAGCCGGGGGGTGAACAGTTTCAGCGGCACCGGCTTGCTCTTCTCACAGACCAGCGGCCGATAGTGCCTTGGCTGGCTTTCCATCTCCGTCAGAACGCTCCGGCTCAGCTCCTGCAACGCCGAGAAGCTCACACAGATGGCCCCCCACGGGCCGGCGCTCCACCCTCCCACTGCCCCTTCCCCGAGCCCCTCGGAGCCACGGCAGCCTCAGTGCGCGGCCTGGCGGGACCCCAGGCCCACTGAGACCCATCGAGTGACAGAACTGAGCCTTCCCCCCCCGAGGAGCCTGACAGAGCGGGGCGGCCCATGGGGGGCGCATGACGGGGACTGACCGCACCCACACGCGGGGCGCTCCTGGGCCAGGAGGGCGCCTCTCCCAGCTGCTTGTCGCACAGCAGCAGGCGCAGAACCCGCTGGCCGGGGGCTCTGGCTGTCGGGGGCATGTGGCAAGGGGCGGCCCCCTGGAGCCTCTGAGCGGAAACACCAGCCCGCCCACCCGCACCAAGACCCAGCCTCACCTGGAGCGCAGGAGGGCAGCAGCGGGTGGCCAGGTGCTCCATCAGGAGGGCTCGGAGGGGCCGCGTGATGTCGTGGAAGGAGGGCAGGAGGCCGTAGGTGAGCACACAGCTCCTCACCAGAGCCAGACACACGGCCAGGCAGGACAGCCTGCAGGACGAGAGTGGCCCCAGTCACCCAGAGCCCAGCAGCTCCCCGAAGGTGGAGGCCTCCCCTATGCAGGCTAAGGGCCTCCAGGTCAGACATGTGCCCTGAGCAGCGGCTGCGGGGGACGGCGGGAGCTGAAGACGACATCCTGTGTCCCCGAGCAGGAAGAAGGCTTCGGGACATGCAGTGACAACTGACGAGAGTGGCTCCACCTTGGTTTTTGTTTAAACAGAAGAAAATCAAGTTGAGCAACGCACATACATGGCAGAGACCCAGGAAAACTAACTCACTCACTATGATGGCCGAAGCCCTCATCGTAAATGAGCCTCACTTTGCTGAGCTCATTTGTCGGGTCTAATAGCTTTCTGCGGAACCCTGCGGATTTCCTACAGGTAAACCCAGTGAGCAGTGGTGACGCGGGGCACCTTCACGGTGCTGGGTGCTGTCCGGCTCCGGGCCTGGGCTCTTTTAAAGTCCAGGCTGGTGCCACAGCCCAAAGCCCCGAGCCCGCATGTACCTGGCGTGGTTGGCCTCCGTCTCAGTCTGGGCTTCCAGGCCACCTGCCCACTGGAGGGGGAGGCTTCTCCTCTGCCACGTGGCCACGTCTTCCTCATCAGAAACCAAGAGCAACTCCGAGTTCTTCCCAAGTGCTCTGAAAGGGTGCACCAGAGTGTAACCTGGGTTCCGGGCGGGACAGGGAGAGACGGGCTGAGGTCATGGGCTGCAGGCAGGCTCCGGAGGGCGAGGCCTTCGGGAGTTCCCTGGACAAGCATGCCCTGTGTTTACCACCAGAGACGACGGACAGCTCTGGCAGGGGCACCTGGGCCAAGTCCAAGTGCGGTAGTCCCTGCCCTCGTGGGCACACGGGACTGAGCATCGGAAAGCAGAGGAGGGTGAGGGGCCCCTCAGGAGAGCTGGCTGGGCGGGAGCAGGATGGAGTCTGACCACGTGGAGACAAGTGAAGGGAACGATGAACCGTAACCATCACTCCATCCCCAATACTGCTTCCACTCACGATCCACCCAGAACACCGCGCTCCCGCGTTTCTGGTGCCGAGGCTGCCACCTGGGGGTCCTTTACCGCACTCGGCTCACTTGTGCCACGTGGAGAGAGGCTACTGTGCACAGCACACCCGGTGTGACCCTCACTTCACACAGGGTGTGTGCACACGTCCACACGAGCGGAAAGGCTGCCCTGGACGACAGCGCTTTCGTCTTCTAACTTTCCCACGCTCTGAGCTTTCTACTTTTTTGACTATGAATTACTTCCCAAGCCTTTAAATTTCTGAAGCACCATATACTTGAAAAAGCTCCCTGGAACCAACTCACCTTGGCTCTGCTTGTTTGGAGTTGCCATGTGAAGAATCCCAGCGAGAAAATTGATGAGCTCAGGAATGAACCTCTGGGACAGAGCCACGTAGTCCAGGAACACACAGCACACGAAGAGCCCCTTGACCACGTCCTGCAGTGACTGCACAGGGCACTGGGGACGGGCGCAGGGCTGGTCAGGAACGTTCTGGAACACCTGCTGGCAGGCACCCAGCTTCCCCGGGGCTGTGGACTCCGCAGTGGAGCAGAGGCGGACAAGAGGCCCCGGAGACGGGGCTCTGTGACCACGAGGTCCACCGCTCGTGGGGAACCAGTTATAACCCCCACAGTAAGCGGGCACCGACCACACGCCCACTGAGGAGAAGGCACAGTTTGGACTCTTAAAGCCAACAGGGGCCTGACGGGATGCCATGCCACTGTCCTCTGGGGGCGCGCCCCATCACCCTGTCTGGAGGGGCCCTGGCAGTGGTACTGCCGGCCTGCTGTGCTCACAGGCCCTGGCAGGTGAGTTTTGTTCAGTCACAGCCCTTGCACAGTCCAAGGGGGGCGGGCTCCGACGGGGACGGCCTGACGCACCTTGGTGAGCAGCTGGCTCAAGCACAGCAGCGCAGGCGTGACGACCGGGTGCCAGAAGTCAGAGGTCGGGAACAACATCCCAGCGATCTTCAAGTAAATGAGCTGGAGAGGAAGGCCACCACCCAGATCAGAGGAGGGACGCACAGGACAGCCTGTTGTGCACCTCCATGCTGATCAGAAGCAGACCCCCACCCGCTGGGGACAGTGACCCATGCTGCCAGGACACTAACCCCAGACAGGCGGGAAGCAGAGGCTGACACCCCAGGCCCTAAACAGCATCCTGTCACCTCGCCACCAACCAGTCGGCAGAAAGGCCACGAGCTGGTCACACAGCCGCGACCCTCACCTCAAAGCTGCCTTTAAACCCCTCCCCGGAAGCCCGTCGGGAGTCTGGGTCTTTTGCGCGCGAGCGGCCTGCCCTGTCCGGCTCCTGCGGTGAAGGCTGTGCCGTCATCCCCGGCGCCCACGCCCGCGCCCGCTCCTGGCTCTGTGAGCGCAGGGCAAGCGTGGGCCCAGTTTGGTTCAGTGACATCAACTGAACCCTCACACCAGCCTATGGGCCACGGAGCACTGCCGCCACGGAGCACTGCCGCCACGGCTCCCGCCCGCAGCGGGGAGGCCCGGCCCCCTGCAGGAAGCCACGGACGCCGGCTCAGGCCCCTGCTTGAGGAGCCTGTTAACCACCAACACAAAGCCTGGACTCGCGGGTTCCTGCCAGTGGCCGTTAGCTCATTTTCAACACAGACAGCAAACACTGAGATAACTGAGCAGGATCCCTCCAGTGAGCAGACAGGATCACAGCCTTGGAGCGTGTGAAACATCAGAAACCTCAGAGCGGTCAAAGGTCACCGACAGGAGCAACCTGCCCACGGGTTCATCCTCACGTGTGAATGGCTCTGTTCACAGAGAAAGCAAAGCAGGAACTCTGTCGCCAAGCACATGGCAGCTCGCTGTTAACAGTCAGCACTCTTCCCAGGTCTGGTCCTGTGCGATCCCCGGATGGCCCTAGAGGCTCTGGGCAGACACCCCCTCGAAGCCCCCACCCCTCCATGCCAGGACGCCACACGGGACAGCCGATGTCCGCAAGCCCCCGCTCACCACGTCCAGGCCCGGGAAGGCTGCCCGGCCTGTGGTCTCAACGGTCCCTTCCATCTCGTGCATGGCATCTCGGAGGACAAATTTCACAGCATCACTTGCAGACTCAGGAAACATCTGGCAAAGGTTATACAATGGCCTGTTAATCAGAAACACAGGTCAGGGAGGATGTCTGCAGGGAACAAAAATGAGAAACCCCACGTTCACCATTCTGCTGTGGTGTCAGCTGCCTACTGAGCTGGAGCCGGAAGCCCTGACTCTTGCACCTGGCAGGCCGTCCTGGTGGTCCAGGAACTTTTCCAATTGTGTTTGCGATAATCTGGACTCATTTTCACCTTTCCCTAGAATCCTGGTTGTAACTTTCCAGCAGTAGTGGCAGAGTGAGCCGTCTGTACGAGTTACAGCCCGGGGAGCACGTCCCATGCGTCCTGAACCCATGGACGCCTCACCAGCTCTCCTGGGGGCAGAGGCTGGCATGGGGGAGGGTGTGCAGCCCAGGCCGGCCTGGGGTGTCTGCTCTCACCACCCCCCGCCTCCCGACTCAGCACCCTGCCCACTGCATCTTCTTCCAGCCAACAGGGCCCCGGAGCCAGTGGCTCTGCCTGCAGGGGCCCTTTTGCACAGGGTGTAGCCCCAGCCCGGAGCCTCCACGGAGGCAGGAGCAGACAGCGAACAGATGAGCCATCAAATACTCCGAACAAACCTGAAGGGGCGCAACTGTCACGGGTCCATTTGTTCGCCCTTTAAAAAGCCCCCCTCCCCAGGGCGGTGGGGGAGCACGCAGGCGGGACCAAGGGGCGGAGCTCGCCACGGGTGCGCGGCCAAGGCGGCATCCGCGACGCCGAAGCCACTGTAAGGCTTCACTAAATGGCACAGAACTTGTTCAACTCGGCCCCCGGTTCCAGATAACCCCATTTCCACTCACACGACCAGCCTGTCAATGACGTCGAGGTCTGGGGGGTTGCTTGCAGCCAGGTCTCCGATGTATTCCAGAAGGAAGCCGAACAGTTTCTGCAGGAACAGGGTAGGTCAGCGCTCAGGGCGAGCCTGGAGAGAGCCCCACCCAGGACACCCGCCCCCGCACCCCTAAACGGCTGGGGGTGCCGAGTGCCACAGGGATGGGTGTGTGATGCGAGGCAGGCTGCAAGACGGGGAGTGTAGGGCCCGGGTGTGGCTCCCTCGGCCGGGAGGCGACACCACACTCCTGGAAGGAGAATGGGAGCGGCCCCGCTGCAGTCAGCGCGAGGTGTTACTGGGAGAGGACAGGCGCACGCCCAGCACCCACTCCCCGGACCCTCACGCGGGGCGGACTCGCGGTGGGCAGTGCTGGGGCTCCCCTCACACCCCCGGGCCTGCCACGGACCCGGAGCCGACACCCATCCAGGCCTGCCCCCACGGAAAGCAGCCAGCTGCGAACACGGTGAGTGCTTGGTGGCCGCTGGTGCCACGGCTGCCAGGCCTCTGCCCGCTCCCAGCGCCACAGGGGAACAGCCTACGTACTTCCAGCTTCGCTTTGTTCCCCACTGCGAGGCTGGGGTGGTTGCATTTCTGAATTCTCTCCACAACCAAAAGCTGGTCTTCCGTCGATTTTCCGGACAGTAAAGACTTCAGTTCCTCGCAGGATTCGGGAACTATCAAAATAACAAACAAAAAGTACAAAACACGCCCCACACTTAACTTGCATAATGAGAACTACGCACATTTCTGGTAACACAAACGTGAATACTGAACACAAACTCAGTAGCAGGACTTCGTTCGCTTCCCCCACAGAGACAGTTCTGCCCGTGTCATAGAAACCCTCGTCTTGTGTGATCATCACGAGTTCCGACAGATCCCCCCGGCAGCCCTGGGGTCAGGCCCAGGGGACACTGCGGAGAAGGATGACTGAGTCTGTCTGTGAGCCAGGCCGGTGCAGATGGGCAGAGTGGGCGTGTGGGGGTTGGCCCCGCCCCCGCTGCTAACACGGCCCAGCCGGGCCAGCCTCGCCAGGTCCCCTTGCTACTCGGAAACCTCGACGCCAGGGGTTTGCCGACCTGCGAAGGTGTAGGGCAGCTGGGCCCTGGCCGCCACCCGGTCGTCCCTTGGCAGCCGCTCTCCGGGGCTTGGACGCCGACCCCCCTGGGGCCGCTCGTGTGTGTCCTCGCTCTCGGCGTCAGACTCCAGGTCCGAGTGGCCGTCTGGGCTGTCGCTGTCCTCCGGGCCCCCCTCGCTCCAGCCTTCGCCCTCCTCCTCTTCGTCCTCTCCACTCTCCCCGCCACTGGCGTCCCCACTTGGCTCCTCCTCGACGTTCATCTTTCCATCCTGCAAATGGAGCGCAGACACCAGACACGTTGGTCCTCTGGGACAGCGGCCATCACGGCTGTGGCCGCGTCCGAGGGCCAGGGGCCTGGGGGCACCGGGCCTCTCCCACCCTCTCGAGGCTGCTGCACGTCCTGGGGCTCAAGGCCTGGGACCCGCACTCTGCGGTCCCTGCCACCAGGACTCTGGGCAGAGAAGCTAGCTGTTTCTAGAAAGACAGTTCCCGTCTGTGGTAAAGCTATTATGTGAGAAACCAGAAAATCTGCCACTTTAAATGAAAACCAGGAAAGAAAGCAAACACCTCACTTTGTAAGAAAGCAAGCGCCGGTCATCTCTGTCCAGCACGAAGCCGTCGTGCAGGTCGTCAGCCGACAGGTGCTTTGGTCTCTTGCTGTGCGCATCCTCCTCTCTCCCGAGCATCCTCCGGAGCCTCTCAGCCTGAGCAGGAGGAGGGTCGCCGCTGAGCGCACGCCGGGCAGGAATACCAGCTGCCCGGCAGCCCCAGCCTCGCAGCTGCGTCAGGCCTGCCCTCTGCTTTCTGTCTTCAGCCAGACAGGGAGGCCCTCAGCATGCATCGTATGGAACACTTATTCAACAAAAATAAAAACTAGTATTTCAGCAGAAATATGTTCTGGTCACAAGGAAGGAAAAACCATGTTAGACTGAGGTTTCTCTGGCCAAGTGACACCGGCCAATCGGAGTGAACTTCACTCGCCGCCAGACCCCAGGAGAGGAACTCGACACCCTGTGCTGAGGCCTGAAACCGGTGGCCCGGCCCTGTCTCCATCTGAGCACAGGCAGCGGACGCCGCAGGCAGCCCCCAGCAGGGGCAGGAATGTCCAGAAGCGCGGGAGCACGCCTCTATTTCGTGTTTGTTCATAACATACGGAAAATTTAAAAAACTTTTAAGAGAAAAACGTGAGACAGGAGTGCACTCTATCGCCAGCAGCTGTTTTAAGGTAAATTAATTAGGGAAAAATGTCATTTTTGTTATATTGAGTATTATCTGCTTTTTTTTTTTTGCTTATAGTCAAAAATATAGTAGAACAGTATTTTAGGGCTTCCCTCACAGCTAAGTTGGTAAAGAATCTGCCTGTAGTGCAGGGGGTCAGAAGATCCCTGGAGGAGGGCATGGCAACCCACCCCAGTATTCTTGCCTGGAGAATCCCACGGACAGAGGAGCCTGGCAGGCTACAGTCCACGGGGTCAGCCCATGGGGTCACAAGAGTCGGACTTATCAACTAAACCATCACCCTCATCACCACAGTAAACAAACAGAAACTTTTCCACAGGCCATAAAGAGCCCACGGATAAAAGGCTTCCCAGGGCGGCACCCCAGCCCCGCCAGTACCTCCAGGCGGCTGAGGCGCTCCTGCTCCTCCCTGGCCAGCTCCTCCTCCGTTTTCATCCTGCTAGAGGGCTGCGCTTTCATTTCAAAGCCGAGCTCACGAACCATCACGTCGTATGCATCAGGCTAGGACAGACAGAAGAGCTTTCTTAATAGAAAAGACTTGCGTGACTAGCTCTCCACACGTGCTGGTCATGGCTGGTCGCTGTTGTGGAAGAGGCCAAACCGTCCTGAGTCTTCTGCTTGTGTGACAGACTGGTCCTGGTCAGGCTTGGCAGACACTTCCGGGCCATATACAAAAATTCTTCTCCAAACACATCTGCTTTAAGAAAACTAACCCTTGCCCATTTAGGCTTTAAGCCCCCAAACAGGGTCTTGGGGAAAGAACAGTGAGGTCGACGCACAGATGTGCAGACGGCCACAGGGGAGGCTGGTGAAATACTACTATTTCTTAGAAACCAGTGACTTGAAGACTGCAGCTTTTTCAACACCTTAGACTAAAATTCGGATACCACCTGAAGGTCTTCCCCCACCCCAAGTCTTCCTAATACCAAGAAACCACCATTTTCTTCAGCGTCATTTTTCTGGAGTAAATATTGAAATAGCTTTCACTCTACTTCCACCCCAATGGAACACACATCAGCTGCCTCAATGTCAAAGTTCAACAAGATGCTCAGGTCCTAGCAAGGAGAGCAGATGCCTGGCTCCCCCTTGTCTGTGGACGAAGTGCATGGCTCGAGGCCAGGCCGAGTGAGACGTGTCCACCCCACCTTGGGCTTCTCCTTTCCGCCTCCACTCTCAGACTTGGGCGTCTTGCGGGCCAGGAGAGCCTGGATTTCTTTCCAGTCTTGGTCTAGCTTCTCTGTGAGCTCAAGGGCATCTTCCCGTTGAGCCTGTCTCTCCCTCTGGGGAAAAAGCACAGGTGGAACACACCCCATTACTGTTGGTGTCCAGGCCCCACTGGACAACCGCTCAGCCAACACCCACCTTGCCGACTCAAAGAGACCATGAGAAAGGAGCCTCTCAGGAGCCCACCAGGCAGAACCAAGTCCCCGCTGGGAGGCTGCTCCTCCGGGTGTTCTGAGCAGTCGCCAAAGCAGTGATGCTATGCGACTCCTGATACGCACCAAACCCAACTCAATACACACATCCCCCCGCCCCAAATCAAACTCCCAACCACAAGAAACCATCAGGGTACCTGCCCGATGGCGCTAACACGCATCCTGCGCTCCTAGTCCAGTGAACGCTTTCATTACATTCACAGATAGTTTTAATACAACCTAAAACCGCCCAGCGAAGAAAGGCTGGGGGCGTCCCAGCGGCGAGTCCCAAGGCGGAGCTGCCCTGGCACGACGGCAGCTGCTCACCTTCTCCTGCTTGGACCTGGCGATGAGCTCCTCAATCAGCTCCCTGCGGGACTTGGGTGGCTCCTCGCCCTCGCCAGGCTGCTGGGCGGCCTTCCCAGGGAGTGGCCCGCCTCCGCCTCCAAAGTGCGTCGCAGTCAGCTCGGCTGCAGACGGAGCAGAGAAGCCCGTGAAGCCCAGGCCCACCCAGAAGTGGGTTTTGCAGCCGCTCTGCCAGTGTTTCTCTGAGCTCGGTCCTGAGAACCCATTCCACGTTCAAGAGGAAATTCTCACTGGGCAGTCACTGAGATCACAGGTACAGCGGAGCTTAAACCAGATGAGCCCCTCTGAGAAAGCCCAGAGGCACAAGAATGGGTCAGTGACTGACTGATTCCCTGCTTCCCAGAATGCTCTGCACATTGTAACGGGTCAGTGACGGACTGATTCCTCTGCTTCCCAGAATGCTCTGCACATTAGAATGGGTCAGTGACTGGCTGACTCCCTGCTCCCAAGAATGCTCTGCACATTAGAACAGGTCAGTGACTGGCTGACTCCCTGCTTCCCAGAATGCTCTGCACATTAGAACGGGTCAGTGACTGGCTGACTCCCTGCTTCCCAGAATGCTCTGCACATTAGAACGGGTCAGTGACTGGCTGACTCCCTGCTTCCCAGAATGCTCTGCACATTAGAAACCACTGTCATGTAGTGCTCGACTAACTCAAGATTGTTCACAATGTTTTCTGAAAATAAAAATTTACAAACATTCACTAACAAGGTGCTAGGACATAAAGATCCCAGAAAGGATTCTCAAAGGAAAAATAAAATCTGTTGGTGCACTTAGTACAGGATTTAATTAGAAAATTCGAGTTGACTTTTAAGATGAAATTCTCCTAAGCAAGGAGAACACGTATTATGTAGTTGAACAAAACAGAACGTTTCCTAATGGTTCATTTTTAAAGGTACAGTAAATATATTTTTAGAAGTTAACAGGATTTCCTTGTATAAGTTACTTAGATTTTGAGGAGCTCATTATAAAAACCAGAGGACAGGAAACCTTGAAGGAACAGCTGAGTCTCCAGGACCAACACCTGGAGCTGGACTCTCGCTTTCCCCATCCACCTGTCACCAAAGCTCCTTGCAGCAACACGGCGGGGGCTGCGGACTATGCGGCCAAAGGTCATGCCGGCAAACGTACGGGTACCTTCACTCACCGTGAGGTGAGTGTGCGTCAACAGTGCAGCGTGCACAAGAGCTCTGAACAACAGAAGGTGCAAAACGAAAGGCTCTGGGGATGAACTATGTGCCTCTCTCAACCACAGAGCCTCAGCAGTCGTGCCCACCTCCTGGTGTTGCGGATGACCCACGGGCCGCCCTCATTCCCAGGCCTCCTGCCCCCGCATCACCCACAAACCAAAAGGCAGTCATGGGTTTAATGTGTTGGCTTTCCACACACCAGAAAGCAGCAGCTTTTCTGAAGATGCCGAACAGAGGATATTTTAATCTACAAGGGTGCAAACTAACGACACGACCCTGACCTTATAAAAGGGCCCAGATGATCAGACCTGAGCTGATTCGTAACTCAGCTCAGCTGCATGTCAGTGTTAACTCAGCTCAACGTATATCTCCTTCATTACTCCTGTAAACAAGCAGCTCAACGTTCCTTTCCCACAAAACTGCCACAATTGGTTCTGGAGTAACCGAAGCCTAAGAACTAGATAAACACTGTCCCGGAACACACCTGGGCAGAACCGATGACTCAGTGGTAGCAAAGCAGAGTGGGTTTGCACAGAAATGCTGTCCAGGGATCAGCAAGGTGGGTTTTACCTACAACTGCTGCTTGGGTCAGACAATCTCCCCAATTCTCTGAGCTCATGGGTGAAATGAGCCTGGGGTAAAGTTCGAACAAGAGAAAGGAAACGGAAGTGCCATCTCAGCTTACAGAAGTCTGTGTATCTTACGGACACATACACCTCTTGAAAGGTCTGTAGCTGCGTTATCTCGGTGTCTGGGCAGGAATGGCAGGAAGAGCGTCCATGAGCAGAGCTCCCGGGGGCCCGGGCCTCACCTGACAGCGTTCCCCGGTCCTCAGCGTCGCTGTCACTATCGACAATGTCATTGTGCTTTTCGATATCCGCCAAAGACTGGCCGTAATGAGTTAATTCTTCATCTTCATTTAGGTTGTAGATGCTTTTTTTTTCATGTTGTCGCTAACAAGATAGAAAAAAAGTCCATCTCCTAAAATTTCCACATCCATTTAAAGTTTTAAAAAAATTACTTTTTCCATTTTTGTGCAATGTGTCAATGTAGCTTTAAGATGATTCTGGGTCATTTAAGCAATGATTCAGATAGAAACAGAACCTACAGAAGGTAAATAAATCAACCGGCCCGTCTAAGGCGCTGGGAAATCGCACTAGGACCTCGCTACCACACCTGGACCCCCTCCAGGATGCATCACTGCTGTGCGCTCTGGCTGAGGCAGCTCTCTGCCCAGCTGGTGTGTGCAGAAGGCTGCTTCCCCTTGGGGCCAGCCAGGCGAGCCGCCCCACTCATGGTTCCCCGCTGTCACCCACAGAAGTATAACTGAACGAGGGGGACTGGCCGCCTCCTCCTGACTTCCGGGCAAGGAGATGGGAGGGGACCCTCCCCCGTCTCCCCTACCTGCTGCTCCAGAGCAAACCTCTTCATCATCTTCTCCTCCGGGGTGATGCTGCTGTTGTACTCCCCAAAGCGTTTATCTCGGAACACGCTGGACTTATCCCTTTCCTTGTACTCCTTCAGCAGAGTCTGGGTGCGCTGCAAAGCAGATCACAGAACTGTCTCTCACTGGTCCTGGCAACTCTGAGCTCTGATGACTTGGCAATCTGGGTCCCCAGAAGGGAGACACTTCCACAAGGGGACACACTGATGGTTCTAATGAACTGGAAGACACCATTTTTTATGCCTCAGGCCACTGAAACTAACAGTCCAAGAAAGGCCAATCTATCGGCTACAAAAACTGATCTCAATTACTGAGGGGAAACTGCCAGACAATGGAGTCAAGAGGAGGTCAGGGACCCGGGGGATCCTCTGGGGAGTGCTGGTGCCTCGTGCCTAACACCAAAGGTTATAGCGAACCAGCAGCAACCAGAAAAGAGCAGAACAATCGAGCGCTCAGAGGCCACTCTGCCAAGTGAAGCAGCCGGACGAGCTGAGGTTGTAGCTGGCAGAAAGAGAAGCCAGGGAACCAGGAGCTGAGACGCTGTTTATGTCACCACCACCGATTACAGAGACTGCAGCAGCCTGTCCTTGGCTGGTTATGTTCATATACATGCCAGTATCTGTATATGTGGTCAACAGGGAGGCCTGGTGTGCTGTGATTCATGGGGTCGCAAAGAGTCGGACACGACTGAGCGACTGAACTGAACTGAACGCTAAAATCTGTGTGTGTGCTGTTGCTTCAGTGACATCTGACTCTCTGAGACCCCATGGAGTGCAGCCCGCCAGGCTCCTCTGTCCATGGGATTCTCAAGACAAGAGTACTGGAATGGGTTGCCACTTCCTCCTCCATGGGAAGGGAAGATCCTCGATCAAACCCGCGTCTGCTGCACTGCAAACAGATTCGTTACTGCTGAGCTCCCAAACCAAAGCTCGCAGTGCTTTCTGGGTCATTCGTGGACACGCATGTGTTGCCCAGGAGGTGGAGACAAGAGTGAGGGCTTGGAATCCCACCGCGGCACCGCCTCCCAGTGCAGACTCTGGGAGGTGCCCACGGCCTCATCTGAAAAGGAGAGAATGGCAGTCCCTACCTCAGTCTCCTAAGGAGAAAACAGGAGACTGAGGCTGAAGGGGGGAAGACACACCTGTCTGCTCTGGAGCTCCTGCTGCCCGCCCTGCCCCAGCCTGCCCGGCGCTGTGTGGTGGGGGCGTGGCAGAGTAGCCCGCCCTGAGGGGTGGTGGGGGCGCGGCGGAGTCAGCTCTGAGACTGTCTTGTCTTCCACTACTGCCAGTTCCTTCAAGTGAGGATGATGTTTGATTCCATTCAAAGATCAGCCGGATCGCACACTGGGACAGCACAGCTTATGAGCCCATGAAGACAGGCTCAGGGGTCACTCCACCTTTACCCCTTCACCTGCCAGAACAGAGACTAAGCAAGAGTGCTCAGTGGCGTGTAAAGCGTTCCCAGGTGTTTGAACCCAGGGCACACCCTAGCCCTTACCAGATGTATGACTGTAGGAAATTTCCCTACCTTAATTTTTTCACTAACCTACTAATGTCTCCTCCTCAGGATGACAATAAATAGTTGAAAGCACCCAATGAGCATGTCTCAGAAGCTACATAGAGATTGCCAGCAGAATGGAATCTGAAAGTACAGAATAGTCTGGGACCGTAAGCACAAGAAAAGGGATGGCTGTGAGGTCTTCCAAAAAAGGTTAGCATTTCAGTTACCTTGCAAAGGACAAAGTCATGTGCTGCAAAAGTGAAGTCGCTCAGTTGTGCTGACTCTTTGAGACCCCATGGACTGTAGCCCACCAGGCTCCTCGGTCCATGCGATTTTCCAGGCAAGAGTACAGGAGTGGGCTGCCATTTCCTTCTCCAGAGGATCTTCCCAACCCGGGGATCGCACCCGTGTCTCCCGCATTGCAGGCGGATTATTTTACCGTCGGAGCCCACCAGGGAAACCCTATGTTGCACTCCTTCACCAAACATCTACTGAGCAGCCTGTGTAACCCCTTATCCTTAAATCAGCAGAGCTCAGCCTCGAGGAAGGCGGGTAAGAGGGCCCCACGGCGACCAGGGCGGCACAGAAGTGATTAGCTATGCCAGAAGGGGCTGGACCTGTGCGCTGGGGCTCCAAGGAGCGACAGCGGTTCTGCAGGGCGATGTCGTCCCATCACACGCAGAAGCAGAGGCAAGAGGATGCACACAGTCCAGCCGACGCACGACACACACACACGGCGTCTAACTGCGCCAGGCTGTCCTGAGGACTCTCTCAGGGGACGCGTCCCACCCTTCCAGCCGCCCGCCCAGGAGCCAGGTACCATTGGCCCATCCTATGTACAGAAGGGTGCCAGCACCGTCGCCCGCGCGCTGCCGCAGTGGGTGGGGAGAGCAGGGCCGCGCGGCTGGTCCGGGCCGGCAGGCAGGGCAAGGGACCCCTCGGAGGACGCCCCCCCGCCCCCGGGGGGCCCGGCTCCCCGCTGACCTTCTGGAGGGCCCGCGCGCGCGACACCCCGGGCAGGCCCACGTCGTGGCGCGTCTTCCTGCCCAGAACCTGGAACTTCTGCCGGTTTACTTTCACCTCGAATGGGTTGGGGTTCGGCCTCGCCCGGCCCCCCCGCGCGCCCGCCGGGGCCGCAGAGGCCTTCCCGCGCGCGGCGGACCTGGCCTTCCCCATGGCGACACACCCCGCACCTCAGGGTGCGGACGAGCAGGAGAAGGCGGCAGCGGCTCAGGCTCCCTCAGCAGACACGTGCGGCGGGGCAGCCGGAGCCAGCCGCGCGCATCTCGCGGTAACTGAGCCAGCGAGAAGTAGGAACTTTGGGTAAAATACTGCCGCGCCCCCGCGCAGCCTTCTCGCCCACAGGCCGAGCGACTACAACTCCCAGCAGGCGGCGCCCGCGCCCCGCCGCCTCCGCCCCGCGCGGGGCCTTCTGGGAGCGGTCGTGGCCCGCGAGGCGCCGCCCCCGCCTCAGGGCGCTGTGGCTCCCTGGTCTGAAGAGCCGTTGGCGGGAAGCCGGCCGCTGTGCGAGTAGGCGGCGGCGGCGGCGGCGGTGCCCCGGCCAGTGAGCCGCTCTCAGGGCGATGGGGCCGGCAGCCTGGGCCACGGCGCGGCGGCGGTGACCGCGGGGAGCCGGCCCTCCAGCTCCGCGGCCGCAGCCCCCGGCCCCGGAGGCGAGGCGGCCGGGCGCCCTCAGCGTACGAAGCAGCGGCGTCGTCGAAAGCGGACCCAGAGGCGGCGGCGAGCGTGGTGGCCGTGGCCGTGGCCGTGGCCGGGTCCGTGGCAGAAGCAGCAGCAGCAGGTGCAGGGGCGGCGGCCCAGGGCGGGACCCGACGCGGAGTCGGGCGGGCGATGCTCGGGGGCCGCCCCGCGGCCGGTCCGCGCCTTGCCCCCGCCTCCTCCCGCCGAGAGAGCCAGGCGACGGCGGCGAAGACGACGACGACGGCGGCGGTCATCTATGGAGCTCGAGAACTTCTTGGCCAACACGATGCTGCTGAGAGCGCGCCAAGGTGGGTGCACAGCGGCGCCCCGACCCCGCTCGAGTCCTGAGCCCGTGCAGCCCCAGCCCTGCCGCGAACACCGACACTGCCGCGGCCCCCGGATCTTCCGCGGAATGGCGACCCCCGGGCCCGCGCAGCCTCACTCTCTGGAGTGCGCGGTCGGCGAGTGGTCAGCCCTGGCACCTAGCGCCTAAGCTGCTCCGTCGCCTTTCGGCGCCGCCTCAGGACCCGAGTGAAGGAAGCGCGCGCGCTGCTCCAGTTCTGCACTTGCTCCCCTGTCCTGCCCTCCTTCCGGAACCTCGGGACGCAGTGTGGCTTCAGCCTCGGGCGATCAGTGCGATCTGTCCCCAAGAGAGGAGGCCAGACCAGCCAGTAAAGCCGGCGGCAAAGAACCGTGTCTTTGTGGTTTTCAAAGGACCACCGGAGAGAATCCCGTGAACCACCCTGGGAGGCCGTTGCCTTAAGTGTGTCTTCTTGTCTGTCTAGTCGCTCAGTCCGACTCTTGCGACCCGGTGGACTGTAGCCCGGCAGGCTCCTCTGTCCATGAGATTTCCCAGGCAAGAATATTGGAGCAGGGGACTGTTCACATCTCTTCTTGGATTTGAGGTTTGATGGTGTCCAGACTTGTGTAGAGTGGGTTTTAGCCCGGCTTAGGGAGAGATTGAACACATTAGGAAGAATTCATGCTGGTCGCAATGTAGAAGCAGCAGTTGGGCCCACCTTTCCACTTGCTGACCCCGGGAGTATAGTTCTCTGTGGAGGTGACCCCTCTGCTGCTCCTGGAGAGATGGGAGGGCTGGCGGCAGAGCCCACCCATAGTTCCTCAGCCCCTTCGCTCTTAGGGCTTTGGTGTGGGGTCAGTCGCGTCATCTTTGTGCCGGCAACAGAGTTAAGTGCCCACCGGAGGATGTGTGTTTAATACAATCTGGAAGAAGTATTTTGTTCTCTGTCTCCCAGGGCTTCAAAGTTCCAGTCCTGGGTGCACATGTTGGCTAAGTGGAATTCTTGGTGACTTGTGATGCTGCTGAGAAGCATCAATCAGTTCATCTTGTGATTAGAGTAGTGCTTAACATTGTGTAAGGGAAGTTAAGCTGGAATATCAGACTTGGGGAGTTCTCTTTTTAAGCCACCTCCTTCCCATTTCAAGAGGAAAGATCTTGATTAAAATGTGCATGGTTTTTCACACCTTGGAGACTGCATCAGAAACACTATGCAGGAATTTCTCGAAGTCACAGTGAGTGATGCAGAGAATTAGCCACTGAAGTTAGGGGTTACACGGAGGGATTCTGATTTCAGACGTAGTGAACTTTTATTATGTAAAGTGTTTGCTGTATTAGGAGTTGAAAATCAAGACCTCAGTACTTCTGTGTGCTCACCGGAATCCCTCTGAGTAGAAGAACTGAGGACGGGTACGAAGAAGCCGGGTCCTACTTTGCTGTTCAGGCCCTGGAGGGTCCTTAGAGTAAGACAGGGCATTGATTGTCCTCTGGCGCCCCTCACTCTGAACTCAGCACTGATCGTAGAAGTGGATCATCCTCCGTGGAAATCAGATCTGACTGAGGCTGAACCTGTTTTCTTTCTGCTCTGCTTTTGTGTCTGGGTATAATGTCTGAATAGAGAATATTGTACCAAACAGACTGCCTTACAGTGCTGTAGAGCTTCGGTAAGGAGGAGCATGTAAGTATTCTATAAATGCTAACTAACATAAAACCACTGTTTTCTGCCATAAAGCCTAGGACCACGTTGATAATTGCTTAAGGAAGTTTTAAAGTTTATTCCCTCAACTATTGTGGTATTATAACTCTTACGAGGTGTACCCCCAAGTCAGCAGGGAGTGTTTACTCCTGTGTTAAAGGAGTCATTATATCAGTGTGGTTAATGCTTAGAGAAGTTGAATCGGAAATGTCAGAAAGATGTGAATATTAAGTGCTGCATTTGGTTATGATTTAGGGTTGTTTACCCAAGTTGTAAACTGTTTATTTGCTTTAGGAGCTTGTAGTGTATTTCTCAGAAAGTACCTTCTTGGACACTTGTCTGTTCATGGTTACTTACCCCTCAGTCAATTTCTCTGGCTCCATATTAGGAAATTAACTTTTGAAACGAGTGGACAGAGCCCACAGTCATATGTTGGCCCTGGGAACTGCAGTGTTGTCAGTCCAGTCATTTCTTAGATTTATTTCAAGTAAAATCAATCTCGTTTTTTTTGGCCTCAGGTTTGTTCAGATCTTTTCTCCTTTTTCAGGAATGTCGGCAGATGATGTCTCATTGAAAAAAATTGTGTGTATGTCACTATGCCAGGCACACCTTAAGGAAGTATGAAATCATATTATTCGTAAAGTAAAATACAAAACTCACCGCTTCTTTTGAAACTCAGCATTTTTTTCCCCGTGCAGTACATTTGTGAAGCAACTTATGACCTTTAATTGTTTTGAATGAGAAGCTGAAATTGTTTTACATCATGCTTTTAGGAGACTAACTCCATTTTGTCTCTTAAAGAAATTAACCTTATAAACACGCAGGGAGGAGGATATGATATGAACATTAAACGTAGGTTTTGGTCTTGTGTACAGGAGTTGGTGATGGACAGGGAGGCCTGGAGTGCTGCAGTCCATGGGGTCGCAAAAAGTCAGACACAGCTGAGCAACTGAACTCAACTGAACTGATAGCAATTCTATTGAGGTTTCAGGTTGTAGTTTTATCTAAAGGTTTGTATACCTTTTATCATTAATGCTATCTTGCTGAAGCTTCCTCATCAGGGTTTTTGGTTGTAGGGAGTTTCTGTAAGTAGCTTATATACCTTTCAATTGGTTTGGACATGCTCTTGTATGCTTACTGTTCAAGCTTTTTGTGCAGCAGGCCCTTCTTATTTTCGTTTGGTTCTTTCCTCCTTTCGGGGTCCACTTTACCTTCATCCTTCTTGTCCGTGTCGCTGATCTTCCAACTTAGAGGCACTCTCTGCCCTCTGGGAATCTGGAACTTGGAGTTCACAGCACAGGGTAGCCAGTGATTCTCGGCTAAATTGTCATCTGTTGTAAGGACAGGACAGAACTCTTTTATTGTTTATCCCTTTCTGTGCTGGCCATATAATTGGCACTTAGTCGACAGTTGGAGATTAAGGGGGTCAATTTGGTAATTTCAAAAAAGAGAAGGTGAAATTTGTGCTGAAAACGAAAGGACTGGCTTGATACGGAGGGCTTAAGGCATGTTCAGGTTTGACTGCAGAGCCTGATGGTTGATAACTGAGAAGAGCTAGCGTTTGTGAGGGTTTGCAGCATCCAGGCAGCGCGCTCAGTTCTCTCTGGGCGCTACCCCTGCTCGGCCCACACCTCATTCTCCTGTTCTGCAGAGCTGGGACTTGGAACAGTCCTACTTCACGGTGTTGGCGGGAGGGCTGCATGGATTAATGTGGTAGAGTGCTTGGTGCTTAAAAAGTGCTCAGTAAATAATCATGGTGGTTGTGGTTGTAGGTTTGTTATGTCCAGAACCTTGATGATGAGCTGACACATTGCAGCTGTGATCATTTAGTTGACCTTGAACCTGGCTGCTTGTCTCATTCTTCAGCGTTCTCTTCCTGAGTCCCCACGTACAGGAGGTCCTTGAATCTCATTTATTCTTGAGCTTCATTATTTGTCTATTTCATTTTTTGTTTGTGTCTTCTCCCAGTACCCCCTTAGATGGTTCTCTACACCTCTTAAGTTGACTGAGGGCAGTGGTTTCCTAGCTGGTCTCTACTTTCAGAGTTTTTTCTCTTTTATAATCCCCAGGGCTGCTAGAACACTCTTTCTAAAACACAGAGCTGTTTTCTTTAATAATGTCCTGTTTAAAATTTGGCCCTGGAGCTTCATCCCAAGTCAGGTCCAAATGCCTTAGTTCATCATGGCCCAGAGGGTCCTGCCTGACCACTGGCCTGCTCTCCTCTCCTTGTGCGTAGCAGCCTGGGCCACACCAGTTCATGCCCCTGGGCTTTTACTCCTGCCTGGCAAAGCCGTCTTCCTTCCTGTTCCAGGAAGCTATTCTGGGACACGGCCAAGGCTCTCCAGAAGGCATGGTCGCTCCACCCCTGCAGCCCTGCTGTGCCCAGGAGAAGCTCTCGCTGCGCTGGCGCCTGGGCAGCTGTGGGCGCCCTCTGGTGTGCCGCCGGCGCCCAGCACTGTGCTCTCCTCTGCAAATGCCAAACGCTGGCTGCGGACAGAAGAGCGCGCCTCAGACACCCCTCAGCACTGGCAAGAGCCAGAAAGTGCGATTTCACAGTAGGCTGTCTTTTTAGACTGGCAGTCTGGAAATAGGGACCGAAACCTGAGATTTTGTTCAACTTTGGGGCATCAGTTGACCCCATACTTGGAAATGCTAAGTCTAGTACTGGAAGGTTTATAGTACCTTTATTCATAATCGCCTCAAACTGGAAATAACCTTTCAACCCAAAGGGTATCAGTAAGAGAATGGATGAGCAAGCCGTGAAACTCAGCAATACTGCGCTGCCTTAGAAACGAGAACTGCTGACACGTGCAACAGCTGGGCATGTGTTGAGGGGAAGAGCAGAGAATCCTCCATGATTGCCTGAGCTTGAAGAGAAATCGATTAATCCATGGTCAGCACAGTGCAAGTGGCGATTGCCTGGAGGAAGGGGAGGGGCTGGCACAGTAGAGGCAGGTGGGAGCTTTGGGGGACGATGAGCACGCCCTGTTTATTGGTCCGGGTGGTAATTGCATGCACACATACATTCATAGAAATTCATCAAGCAAGATTCTTATGATTAGTGCATATTATTGTGCAAATTATATCTGGTAATTACCATTAGCAACCTAATAAATTCTAGTACCTTAGATTTTAAAAATATAATTCTCTAATACCCACTTTATGTCTTGGTGTCTACCAACTGTGAGACAACATCCGCTGGATCATGGAAAAGCAAGAGAGTTCCAGAAAAACATCTATTTCTGCTTTATTGATTATGCCAGAGCCTTTGACTGTGTGGATCACAATAAACTGTGGAAAATTCTGAAAGAGATGGGCATACCAGACCACCTGATCTGCCTCTTGAGAAACCTATATGCAGGTCAGGAAGCAACAGTTAGAACTGGACACGGAACAACAGACTGGTTCCAAATAGGAAAAGGAGTACGTCAAGGCTGTATATTGTCACCCTGCTTATTTAACTTCTATGCAGAGTACATCATGAGAAACGCTGGGCTGAAGGAAGCACAAGCTGGAATCAAGATTGCCGGGAGAAATATCAATAACCTCAGATATGCAGATGACACCACCCTTACAACAGAAAGTGAAGAAGAACTAAAGAGCCTCCTGATGAAAGTGAACGAAGAGAGTGAAAAAGTTAGCTTAAAGCTCAACATTCAGAAAACTAAGATCATGGCATCTGGTCCCATCACTTCATGGGAAATAGATGGGGAAACAGTGGAAACAGTGTCAGACTTTATTTTATTGGGCTCCAGAATCACTGCAGATGGTGATTGCAGCCATGAAATTAAAAGACGCTTACTCCTTGGAAGGAAAGTTATGACCAACCTAGATAGCATATTAAAAAGCAGAGACATTACTTTGCCAACAAAGGTCCGTCTAGTCAAGGCTATGGTTTTTCCTGTGGTCATGTACGGATGTGAGAGTTGGACTGTGAAGAAAGCTGAGCCCTGAAGAATTGATGCTTTTGAATTGTGGTGTTGGAGAAGACTCTTGAGAGTCCCCTGGACTGCAAGGAGGTCCAACCAGTCCATCCTAAAGGAGATCAGTCCTGGGTGTTCACTGGAAGGACTGATGTTGAAGCTGAAACTCCAATACTTTGGCCACCTGATGCGAAGAGCTGACTCATTTGAAAAGACCCTGATGTGGGGAAGATTGAAGGCAAGAGGAGAAGGGGACGACAGGGGATGAGATGGCTGGATGGCATCACCGACTCGATGGACATGGGTTTGGGTGGACTCCGGGAGATGGTGATGGACAGGGAGGCCTGGTGTGCTGCAGTCCATGGGGTCGCAGAAAGTCGGACACAACTGAGCAACTGAAGTGAACTGAACTAAAGTGTGAGAAATATAAAGATTGTCCCCTTTCTTTGGAGCTCACAGGCTGGTGAAGGGGCAGGTTGACAGTAATTGACACACAGGACAATGTGACAAAGAGGACGTGCCCAGAGCTGCTTAAACAGGTGAAGGGACCCACTCTGCCTGGGAACACAGAAAAGAGAGACTGTGGCGAGCTGAGCCTGGAAGGACAAACAGGAGTTTCCCAGACGAACAGAGAGGAAGGAGCCCTGCAGCCAGAGAAGTGCAGGACATGGGGTGCAAAGGGTGGAGGAAGCTAGCTGTGCTCGGGGAGCCGTGTGGCGTCCACACAGGTGGCATAGAGGACAGTCCCGGAGAACAGAGGCTGGAAACCACCAGCTGGGGAGGGGGCTTCACGGCCAGTTTTGTGTTCATTAAGATCACCTTGGCGTAACCTGAGAGAGACAGACTGAAGGCAAGGGAAGTCAGGGTGGGGCCTTTGCCCAGTTCATCTGAGAAATGCTGAGTCTGGACAAAAGGGACAACAGGACGAGGAGAGGAGGGGGCAGATGCTAGAGGATTTGGGGGTGGAAGTAACGGGACCTGGTGGAAGGCAGGCTGTGGGATGTGAGGGAGAGAGTAGGGCCTGGGAAGCCTCCTGGGTCTCTGATTATAACCAGGCCTCGCCCACAGGGTGCCGTTTTCCGTGGGGCTTCCTTGTGGTCCAGTGGCTAAGACTGCATGCTCTCGACGCGGGGGCCAGGTTGGATCTCTGGTCAGGGGACTGGATCCCGCATGCTGCAACTAAGACCTGGCATAGCCAAATAAATAAATAAAATTTTAATTCCTGTTCCTTAAAAAAATTCCTGTTTCTAACTGATATCATCTGCCAACCTTCAGCCCAAATTTCATTTCCAAAGCAGACACCATCAATTACAAATAATTTCTAACTTACAGGATATTGGATCTTAAGCTCATAAGTGACGGACACACAGAACAACAGAGATGGGAACAAATCAGCTGAATTACAGTATTTAAATCATGAAAGGTTTTAGTCTATTAACCATCAAAAACTACAAAGTGTCCGACATAATATTTCAGGTTGATTGAGTGAAGCCGTGATGAATGAGGAGAATATTCTTGGGGAACTTTGTACGCAAAGCAAACACCAGCCAGTCCTTTAATAGTTTCCGGGTCTCCATGTGCCTGCCAGACTGACCCAGGCCCATGACAGGACTTGATGAAAGCGTCTGTTCCCAGTGAGTCTCCTCTCCCCTGACACTTAATGGGAGCTTGGTGCCTTATAATATTTACTCTAAACTGCAAAGCAGAAAGACCAGCCTGGGAGAGGAATATCACAGAGTTAAGCTGAAACTCATGGTGATAGCCTCCATTTTAATTAATGTCCTATTATTCATATTGCTATTGATTTTTAGAAATAGTTTCATGTTAGGTATCATACTAAAAACAACGCAGGCCATATTCACATTAATGTGAAATTCCCATTAATTTCTGACAAGGGAAAATACATTTTCCCCGGCATGAACCTTCGATTATTGGCTGCGGTCATTAGGACCTAAGATGCTCAGGAGTCTTTGTAAAGTACTTCATCTAACGCCACGTCATTTTCATCCACTGGGATGTAGCGGCAGATCTGCTGTTTGAGAGGCAAGACCTGGATGTAGGGCTCCATGGTCTGGGACCACAGACAGTGCTTCCAGTAGGCGGTGTAGCTGCCCTGGCTGCAAACAGTTACCACGAAGACACCGCATGAGATGAGATCAGTTCCCCTGTCTGACAAGGCCTTCTCCCGAACCTCATCCTCACTGAGCTGATGAATGGTCCAGGATGTCTGGGGAAGTTTCCTCGGGTGACAATAACTTCACTGTATCTGCGTGATTCCTCTGAAACTGGTGTGTGCGCACTCAGTTGTGTCTGACTCTTTGCAACACCATGGACTGCACCCTGCCCCGTGGAATTCTCCAGGCAAGAACACTGAAGTGGGTTGCCATTTTCTTCTCCAGGGGATCTTCCCGAACCAGGGATCTAACCCGAGTCTCCACATTCAGAGGCACATTCTTTATCACTGAGCCACCTGGGAGGCCCTCTGGAGCTGGTACCGTGGGAGAAAGTGAGTTTTCCCTCGGGATTTCCCTGGTGTCCTGTGGCCAAGACTCCAAGCTCCCAATGCAGGGAGCCCTGGTTTCAGGGAACTGGATCCCATATGCCACAACCGAGAGTTCACCTGCTGCAACTGAAGACCCCACATGCCGTAACTAAGACCTCATGCAGCCAAATAAATAAATGCTTTCAAAAAGGCAGGTTTTGCCTTGTTGGAAAATGTCCTGGTTTTCTGTTCTGTCTCTGTCATCTTGCACACTCAGGCTGGGGAGCCATCAGGGTTCTCCAACGTGTGTCTCCAGCCTGCCGCTGTGGGCACAATGCTTGCTCCCTGCCCACACCCCAAACTCACCTACTGACGCTCTGGGGCCCACTGGGAAGGGATTTGGAGGCAGGGCATTTGCGGGGTGACTGTGTGTGGATGAAGTTGCAAGGGAGGCCTTTTGATGATTAACACCCTTATAAACAGCATGTACCGAGGAAAGGCCGTGTGAGGACGGAACAAGGGCAGGCATATATAAACCAGGCACCGGATCTGCTGGTGCCTTGATCTCGGAAATCCCGCTCAGAGCCCTGAGAAATGGGTGCTTGTTGTCTGAGTCACGCGGCCTGCGGCGATCTGTCACAGCAGCCTCAGTGGTACGCATCTGCAGATCGCCTGTCCACCTGCCCACTTGGCATTGCTCCTCCTAGACCTCAGTGCACACAAAAGAAAGTCAGAACTAGAACCTTAATTCTCCTGACCCAGTTTTTTCTTTCAGCATCTCAGTTGAAGCTCAGGCCCAAATCCTAGAATTGCCTTGATCCTTATACAGCATCCCCAGTCACGGGACAATTATTTTCATATCTCTCTTCAAAATATAATCGACTCTGACCTCTCGCCACCTGAACCTGGAAGACTGCAGTTGCTGCTGCTTTGGCTTACTTTCCCTTTCTGACCCTGCGGTCTGTTCTCAACACACCAGCCAGTGTGATTCTGTTGAAGTTCATGTTGGATGTGTCGGCCTTCTCCCCTACCTTCTTCATGGCTTTGCAGTCTGAGTAAAAGCAGAAACATTGGAATTACCAGGACAGCCAAAAGTAAATAATTTTTTTTTAAAGAAATGAAGAATGCCTTTGTGGGCTCATTTTTAGACTGTACAGGGCTGAGGAGAGACTGAGCTTCAGGATGTGATAGTAGAGACTCCTGAAACTGAAAAGGAGAAAAAAAAGACTGAAAAGAAATCAGAACACCCAGGAACTGAGAGACAGCTGCAGAAAGTGTGACGTGCACACAAGGGAAGACTAGAAGCGAAGAAACAGGGAAAGAAGTGGAAGAGGTTTGAAACGATGACTGAACATTTCCCCAAACTAACGGCAGCCATCAAGCCACAAATCCAGGAAGCTCAGAAAACAAGTAGGATAAATGTCCCCCAGAACTACACCTACGCAAATCACATTCAAAAATAAGGAAATCACACTAAACACACCAAAATAAGAATGGTAACTATGAAGAAACAAACAAAAAACCCCAAAAGTATGGAATTCAAAGGTAAAGAAGAAAACCAGAGAGAACACCACCTTCTAAAGGACGAAAGATAGGAATTGCATCTGACTTCCGAGAAACTACACAGACTTTCTTAAGAAAATATCCCTCAAAAATGAAGAAGATGGACTTTCTAGTTCAGTTCAGTGGCTCAGTCGTGTCTGACTTTGCTACCCCATGGACTGCAGTATGCCAGGCTTCCCTGTCTATCACCAACCCCTGGAGCTTGTTCAAACTCACGTCCTTCAAGTTGATGATGCCATCCAACCGTCTCATCCTCTGTCGTCCCCTTCTCCTCCTGACTTCAGTCTTTACTTTGCAGTTTTTTAAATAAGGTAATTTTACTGCCTGTGAAGTGGCATAGTGTTATTTGAGTGTGGACTTGGATTAGTCATAAATATATATTATTAACTCTAAAACAACCACTAAAAGCAATTTAAAGAGAAGTATAATTTATGTACTAAGAAAGATGAGAAAATTGTTTTATAATATGATCAATATAACTGTGAAAGGCAAAAAAGAATGGAAGACAACAATAAGAACAAAGAACAAGGGCAAGAAATTTTCAGAAAAGAGTAACTAACATTGTAGATGGTAATCCAACTATGTTAGTAATCACTTTTCATGTGAGGGGTCTAAGTATACTGATTTTAAGAGGTTGTCAGAGTGTATGAAAAAACAAGACCCAACTCTGTTGTCTACAGGAAACCCATCTTAAATATAGTGATGCATATAGGCTAAAAACAGATGGAGAAAGATGCACTGTGCTAACACTTGTCGAAAGACAGCGGTGCGCAGCGGCGTCCTACTAGCTGTCCGTTTCATATGTGACAGCGGCTTCCCACTGGCTGTTTCATATGCGACAGCAGCGCCCCACTGGCTGTCCATCTCATAAGCGCAGCTGCATCCCACTGGCTGGCTGTTTCATATGCGCAGCGGCGTCCCACTGGCTGTCCGTCTCATATGTGCAGCGGCGCCCCACTGGGTGTCTGTCTGTTAGGCACAGCGGTGCCCCACTGGCTGTCTGTCTTATATGCGCAGTGGCGTCCCACTGGCTGGCTGTTTCATATGTGCAGGGGCGTCCCAGTGGCTGTCCATCTCATGCGCAGTGGCGTCCTGCTGGCTGTCCGTCTCATAAGCGCAGTGGCGCCCGGCTGGCTGGCTGTCTCATACATGCAGCGGCGTCTCTCTGGCTGTCCGTCTCATATGCACAGGGGCGCCCCACTAGCTGTCTGTTTCATACGCGATAGTGCACAGAAGCCAATGCTGCTCTCAGCTTGTCTCCTCTCCCTGCACTGTGTCCACAAGGTCATTCTCTGAATCTTCACCTCTATTCTTGGCCTGCAAATGGATTCATCAGTGTCATTTTTCTAGATTCTGTATATATGTGTTAATGTGAAAAGCCTATTGTTGGAAAGGACCCTGGTGCTGGGAAAGAGGGGAAGAAGAGAAGTGGGTGACATCACTGACTCAGTGGGCGTGAGTTTGAGCAAGCTCCGGGAGATAGTGAAGGACAGGGAAGCCTGGTGTGCTGTAGTCCTTGTGGTTGCGAAGAGAGTCAGACATGACTTAGTAACTGAATGATGAGCGTGTTGCTCTTTCTGACTCACTCCACCCTGTACGACAGGCTTTAGGCTCGCCCACATTGCTGCAGGTGTCCCAGTTGCGCTCCTTTTCTCGGCTGAGTAATATTCCATCGTCTGTATCTGCCACACCCCCTTTACCCATTCCTCTCTCAGGGTACTGAACTCAGTGCTCTGTGGCATCCTGGAGGGGTGGAGTGCTGGGGGCAGAAGGGAGGTTCACGAGGGAGGGGATGTGTGTACGCAATGTGGCTGATTCATGATGTACAGAAACTGACACAACATTGTAAAGCAATTGTATTCCAATAAAAATTTTTAAAAAACCATTATCAGCCTACCTTCCTTGCCGTTGTTGTGGTTGTTCAGTCACTCAGTCGCGTCTGACTCTTTGTGACCCTGTGGAGTACAGCACGCCAGGCCCCTACCCATAGGTAACTATTACTCTGATTTATATAACTGTAAATTAGTTTCAGCTGTTTTTGAAATTTATATCAATGGAATTATACTGTCTGAATTATTTTGTGTCCAACTTCCTTTGGCTTCTCTGATAGCTCAGTTGGTAAAGAATCCTGCAATGCAGGAGACCCCGGTTTGATTCCTGGGTCAGGAAGATTCGCTGGAGGAGGGATAGGCTGCCCACTCCAGTGTTCTTGGGCTTCCCTTGTGGCTCAGCTGGTAAGAACCCGCCTGCAATGCGGGAGACCTGGGTTCGATCCCTGAGGTGGGAAGATCCCCTGGAGAAGGGAAAGGCACCCACTCCTGTGTTCCAGCCTGGAGAGTCCCGTGGACTGTGTCATAGTCCACGGGGTCACAGAGAGTCGGACGCGGCTGAGTGACTTGCACTCACTCTCCTTTACTCAGGATTGCTTTGAAGCCTGTCCATGCCGTAGGCGGTCAGAACACGTCCACTCTCCTTGCTCCGCAGTGTTCAGTCGTGCTCAAACAGCACAGTTTTTGCCCCTGCCCCAGGAAGACAGCGGGAGTGCCTGTGTCCATCCACACAGCTGAAACTTCAGAGGAAGGAAGGTCATCAGGAGTGAAGAGGAAGGGGACTTCCCTGGTGGGCCAGTGGTTAGGCATCTGCCTTCCATTGCAGGGCATGGCGGTTTGATCGCAGCTTGGGGAACTACCATCCCAGATGCTCTGGGGCAACTAAGCCCCTGCCCCTCAACTACTGGGCCTGCTGACTGCAGCCTGGGCGCCGCAACTGGAGAGAAGCCTGCAGGCTGCAGCTAGGACCTGCTGCTGCTGCTAAGTTGATTCAGTCGTGTCCGACTCTGTGCAGCCCACCAGGCTCCCCCGTCCCTGGGATTCTCCAGGCAAGAACACTGGAGTGGGGTGCCATTTCCTTCTCCAATGCATGAAAGTGAAAAGTGAAAGTGAAGTCTCTCAGTCGTATCCGACTCTGTGCGACCCCATGGACTGCAGCCTACCAGGCTCTTTTGTCCATGGGATTTTCCAGGCAAGAGTGCTGGAGTGGGGTGCCATTGCCTTCTCCAGCAGCTAGGACCTGGACAGCCTAATAATAAATAAATAAATAAATAAATAAATAAATAAATAAAAACATCTTTCTAAACTATTATCTAATTGCTCTTCCTACCTTGTCTTGCTAGGGAAAGTCCTCCTAGGCCTTTCGGAGGCTTGCATCCTCACCTCCGAGGTCTCTGCCCACGTGTGACCCAAAGGGGCCTCTCCTGGTCCCATCTCAGCCCAATGAGCACCCTCCACCTTTGCATGGCCTGGTTTTGTTTCACACCATTTATCAGTGTGTGTGTGTGCGCGTGTACGCTCTGTCACTTCAGTTGCGTCTGACTCTTTGCAGCCCCATGGACTGTAGCCCACCAGGCTCTTCTGTCCATGGGATTCTCCAGGCAAGAATACTGGACTGCCATGCCCCATTCAGGGTATCTTCCCAACCCAGGGAACACATGAGTGGAAGTAAGTAGCTGTTAGAAATGCGTAGTTCTGAATGTTACAGAAATACTTTTTTTGTTTGTTTTTTAGGAGGGATTAGCAAGAAAAGTGGTCGTAGTAGGAAGTGGAGGGAGATGCTGAGACTGCCCCCCGTCAGCCAGTGCAGTGAGCTTCGCCAGTCCATCGGTGAGTTATGGAGGTGCGCCCGTTTCTCCGGAGGCCGCGTCTGGCGTGTGCTGTTTCCCTTTGTTGGAAGTTATTTTCTCTTGAGTCCCTTGTTTGTTTCAAATCCTCTATAATAGATTCTCTTTATACCATCAGAATTCTTCACAGGAAAAAACCACATAGGTTTTCTAATGTGCGTTAGAAACATTATCAAGTATATGGCTATTGACTTTTTCATTAAAAAGATCTTGGAAATTCCCTGGTGACCCAGTGGGTAGGACTCCACACTTTCTTTCGCTGCTGTGGGCCCAGGTTCCACGCCTGGTCGGGGAACTAAGATCCCACAAGCTGTGCAGCACAATGAAATGAATAAATAAAAATAAATTAAGACCATTCTTTAAGATGTAATATAGGCCCATTGTTCTGGATAGAACCGAAGAGAAATGTAGCAATCATCCCCTCTAGAAGGGAATGCTGGTAACCCTTTCTCATTCTTCTTCCAGACGGTTCTCTATGCGTGTGGACAGGAATTCTCGATGGGAACTTCAGGAAAAGAGTGGTCAGATTAAACAATAAGATGCCTCAGTGTCATGGAGACTGTGAGAGTGAGAGTTAGCGACAGGTCCTGACCCGAGCGAAGAAGTCATGCGTAGAGCCTTGCGTGAGGGCGGCCATCACTGTTTGTTTAGAGATGTGATTTCCAGTTCACAGGATACGCATCAGAGTGTGGATATTCCCCAGTCCTCTTACCCTTGCCTGTGACTTTGCTGACACTGACTGTTACCAGTGTTTTCATCCGTTTGTCGTTCAGTCGCTTATTCGTATCCGACTCTTCGTGACCCCATGGACTGCGATACGCCACGCTCCCTGTCCGTCACTGTCTCCTGAAGTTTGCTCAGATTCATGTCACATTGTAATTTGAAAAATGGTCTCATTTTAATTGTGGATGGAGTTGAGCAGTTTCCTTGGGTTTTTTCAGTTTTATTTTCTTCCAGTTCATTTGTAAAAGTTCTTCATATGCAAAATGAGTTACCCTTTTATGTTCAGTGTGAACACATTTTCTATTTCTGCTCTTGCCTTTTGACTGGCAGTATTTTTTCAATATGGACGTTTTAAATTTTTATGTAGACAAATATATCAATATTTTTCTTCTTAGCCTCTGAACTTTATGTTGTATTTAGGGAAGACATCTTTACTCCAAGATAATTTTTTAAAAATCTGTTTTTTCTTTAGTACCATTGTAGTTCCTTGTAAAGAAAGTTTAAATATTTTAACTATCAAAGTTAACTTCAGATAGCATAAAGTCAGAGTATTTTTCCCCTAAAAAAACCTACCCAACCTTGTTAATTAACCTCATTACATTTTTTTCTCATTATGTTTTAAAAATAGCAATTTTTTAAAGATATAATTAGTATGCCCTATAATTCACCTGCCTAAAGTCTATAATTCAGTGGTTTTTAATATAGTCACAGAGTTGTGCAACCATTACCACAGTCAGCTTTTTCAGTTTTACCACATTTTCACCACCCGGAAAGAAACCCCGTGCCCGCTGGTAGTCGCTCCCGATCCCCCCCCACTTGCAGCCAGAGGGAGCCACCCATCCGCTCCTGTGTCTGTGGGTTTGCCGACCGCGGACATTTCATACAGATGGGAGCCAGGCACGAGGTCTCGTGTGGCTGGCTTCTTTTCACGTACCCTCATCTTCTCAGAGTTCCTGCACTGTGCACCATGGATCAGTACTTTCCTCCTTTTTGTTGTCAAATACTCTTCCACTGTACATATTATGCTTTATCCATTCAGCATTTCATAGATATTGAGTTGTTTTCCATTTTTTGTCTGTTATGAATAATATGGCTACAGTTCAGTTCAGTCGCTCAGTCGTGTCCAACTCTTTGCGACCCCATGGACTGCAGCACGCCAGGCTTCCCTGTCCATCACCTACTCCTGGAGTTTACTCACACTCATGTCCATTGAGTCGGTGACGCCATCCAACCATCTGTCTCATCCTCTGTCTTCCCTTTCTCCTCCCGCCTTCAATCTTTCCCAGCCTCAGGGTCTTTTCCAATGAGTCGGTTCATCACATCAGGTGGCCAAAGTTATTCATGTACAAGTCTTTTCTACTTGTGGTAAAATAAACATAACAGAAGTGGCCACTTTAACCGTTTTGAAGTGTACAGTTCAGTGGTGTTGGTTTGGAGGTTGTACGTGTCTGAGAAGGACCTCTGTCTGCCTGTGCCGCACACACGATGCAGACCTTGGTGCGGCTCAGGGCTGGCTGCTCTGAGCCCGCGATTTCCCCAGCGTCCCCGAGAGCGGCCCTCCCTGTCGTTGCCACCTCACTGCTGAGGTACTTGGAACTGGAACCAGTTGCCTTCTGAGACACTTTTATTGTGAGAAACTGGCCCTTCCCTCCCGTGCTTGTTGCCTCCCTCAGGTCATGACTGCTCTTCGGCTGGCTGGTACCCCGGTCCCAGCTTGCTGCCCCTCTCCCCGTCCATGGCCCGGGTCTTTCCAGATGGCCCTCGGACATGAGCATGTCCCACAGGTCTCTGCTGTCTTCAGAATGCCCTACTTGTAAGTATAACTGTGAAGGTCAAACGCGACGATCTGCGGAGAGGACTTACAGGTGCCCTGGCATACGGTGAGAGGAGGAGATTCTCTCCTGTAGTTTGTTTTTATCCGCTTCTTCCCGGACGGAGGGAGACTCCTTGTGTGGCATCTAGGCCTTTTGAAGCTGTGAGCTGTCTTTTTTTTTCCCTTGAAGCTTCATTTGCCTCCACATTGGCCTCCCTGCGTGTCCTCTTTCAGCCTCTCTGAACTGCTTGTGGGGTCAGTCGTTTGCTTTCTGTGTATCTTGGTCCATAGATTGTCCTAACAAATTAAAATCTGGTACAGGAGTATAACATTATAGGTCCGTGCGATCTAGAAGCTGTTAAGTGTGGCTGGATCCAGAAAGAAGAAAATGCTCTGAACTGGACTCACCCTCTGCCGAGGAGCACAGAGCTGTCGGTTTCCCGTCTGTCTGTCTGTGTTTTGCTCCTTCTGCTTTGCACCCGTGAGCTATCCTTTCTGGCTTCCATTTTGTCCTCTTCGATTTCTCTCTTACTCTGTTACCATAGCTCCTCAAGTAATTTTTACTGCTTACTGTGTCCCTCTGGATCGTTACATTTTGTGGTTAAATTTTTGTTCTTTCTCAGAGGTTTTGTTTCTCCTTAACTGCTGGGAATGCCTCTGAGATGTCTCTACCTCTGGGTCAGCCTTCTTTTGTCACGTTTAACATTTATTGGAGCCTTTAATCTTGGGCCTGGGAAAGTTTAGTGTATATTTAATTATAAAACTTCATGTATGCTTAATTATAAAATTTAATGTGTGTCTAATTTAAGAGAGGGGCTTCCTCTGTGGTCATGTGCTTTGGCTTTCCTGGGCACCCCTCTCTTACATGGGGTTCTGGAAGGTGGGTGGGTCAGCGAGGTCCCGTCCGGACGGAGCCTGTGTCCCAGGGGCCACAGACAGCGTTGCTCCACTTTACCAGCTCAGCATGTAGTTCCTCCAGCTGGGCTGTGCCTCCTCGGGGTCTCAGCATCTCTCTTGTCAGATACCCACATTCTGCAAAGAGGCTTCAGCCTGAAGAAGTCCCCTGGACTGCAGTTGTGTTCAGGCCTCGGCGGGGCTCCCGGGATCCAGACCCCCGGGCAGGCTCCCTTGTCTCTGAGGACTCACCTGGCGGTTCCTTTAACAGGCCTGCGCTCTTGGCTTTCTCTCTTCCTGCTGTTGTTTAGTTGCTCAGTTGTGCCCTACTCTTGTGTGTGTGTGTGTGTCTGACTCTTTACAACCCCATGGACTAGCCCACCAGGGTTCTCTGTCTGTGGCATTTCCCAGGTGAGAATACTGGAGTGGGTTGCCATTTCCTCCTCCAGGGCATCTTCCTGACCCAGGGATCAAACCCATGTCTCTTGCATTGCAGGCGGTTTCTTTACCACTGAGCCACCTGGGAAGCCCACGCAGTCCTCAGGTCTCTTAACTCCCGAGGACACCTGCATTCTTTTTTCTGTGTCAGGCTTCATCCTTTCTGTTGTGGTTTTGTCTTTGGTCCTTTGAGTAGGAGCCTAGGTGAGAAGGCCAGCAAACCCGTGCTCCATCTGCGACCCTGCTGAAACTGGGAAGATCTACGAACCTCCGAGTGTGGGGGCAAAGCCTTGCCAGCTCTCAGCTTTGGATTCCCCTGGCTGTCCAGGGGTTAAGACTCCGTGCTTCCACTGCAGGGGTCAGGGGTTACATGCCTGGTCCCCCAGTGGTGAGGACTCCACGCTTCCACTGCAGGGGGCCAGGGCTGGAAGCCTGGTCCCCCAGTCAAAGAAGTTCCACCTGCTGCGAGGTGCAGCCACAGACAAAAAACAAACCAAAAAAACCTCAGCTTTAAAAACATCACCCCTTTAACGACCTTATGCCCTGTGTGTTTTAAATGTAGTGAGTGAGTGTCCCTAAATAAAATGTAGCTGAATTGGATCAAGTGGGTGGCAGAGTTTTTGCCAAGCTGCTGCTGACATTCGCTGAAACAAGCAGTTGTGCCATGGGAAAGAGGGTTTCATATCCTTGGCTGCACGCCCACGTGCACTCAGTGACCTAAACAGGGTTTCGTTCCTACTTATACTTGGCGCTAAAAACCCTTTAGTTGAGGAGTTTGTTAGGGCCCGCTTGATTTCCATGAGCTTCACGTCCTTCTTCGCCTTTATAGCTGGTTTAGGGATGAGCTTCACGTACTTCGCCTTTATAGCTGGTTTAGGGATGTGAGAAAAGCGGAAGTGTTAGTTGCTCAGTTCTGTCTGACTCTGTCCATGGGATTCTCCAGGCAAGAAGACTGGAGTGGGTGGCCATACCCTTCTCCGCGGGATTTTCCTGACCCAGGGATCGAACCCAGATCTCCTGCTTTGCAGGCACATCCTTAACCATCTGAGCCATAGGGATATCTGAACCTAATTATGCTCAAGTTCAGAGCCACTGCTAAAAGAGCAACTGGTTTTCTTGCTGAAGTTTAATAAACCTATTTTGAACATACCGTTTTGCCTTATAGTCCTTGTGACACCAAATCTTAGTACCTTGTTCACAAGATAATATGAGTGTTTGGGGTAAGGTAAGGCATACAATGTATCATCCCACCAGAGAGAAAAAAGACAGTTAAAAAATCATTAAAAATATATCTGTTAACTTGTGAAAGAATAGAAATGTATCAAAACAAAAAAGTTTTCAAAAATCTAAGGTAGAACGTTCCTGTGATGTATTTCACATGTGTGTAATTTGTGCCGAACACACGGAGTGGGTGGCATTGTGGGAGGACCGACCCAGAGCCCTTTCCTGCCCCTCGGTTCCCCGGGGAACCACCCCACCCTTTCCTTGTGTAGGGAGCAGGGAATTCCCAGTCCATCTCCATACACCTTTCTTCATCCGTTCTTCCAGCTGCCTTTGGCACTTTAATTTTAAATATTCGTGATAACCCAGTGTGCATTAGTAAACAAAACTGTGGTCTCAACAATAATACTGCGAGTACTGTTTCTGACGTGTATTGTATCAGGTAAAAGTAGTGAGGTTCCGAAAAGCTGTGTGTGTTGTCTTCTCTTCACCCAGAGAAGGATTACAGCAGCCTCTGTGACAAGCAGCCGATCGGAAGACTTCTCTTCAGGCAGTTCTGCGACACGAAAGGGGATCTGAAGAGGCGGATTGAGTTCCTGGACGCAGTGGTGAGTGATTCATCACCGCGCTGAGTCGCCCGAGCCTGTGCTTTTGGAAACTGGAAACTAGCGTGAGAGCTCTCTAAGGCGGTCAGGCCCTGCAGCGCGGCGAGAGCGCAGAGATGAGCTGTCCTGGCGGCGTGCCACACTGGGTTAGAGCGGATAAAGTAGTAACTCATACAGATTCCTTCTCAAGCTTTGGAGAATCAAAGGTGTTTACGGCGTAGCTTTGAAACGCGCTGCTTTCCCTTGTAAGAAGGCTGACGTGGGGGTGAAGCCAGCGCTTGTAGAGCTGCCTCCTCCAGGAGCCCTGAGTGCTTGGAGACGCTCCCACCCAGAGCACGCACAGGGAAGACAGCTAGCGCAGGAAACAGGGTCACAGTGAATGGGGTCGGCCGTCCTTCTACGTCTGCCTGACATCTGTGCCTCCAGCTCGACGTCCACCCTGACTTCCTTCTAGGTTAAGAGATGCTGTGTTTCTGAAACCATAGCGATAGCACCGGCAAGGCTAGAAGCTTCAAAACTGTGAACTTCAGAAGCAGCTTAGTGGAGCGTCGGTAGAATTCATTAATAAAAGTTCTCTTACTTCCAGTTAGTTGTGCCCAGACTATGACACTTCCCTCTCTGCTTTAGCCTGTCCTAGTTACATCAGCAAATATGTACTGACTCCACACTGTATGCAAGGTACTAGCCTATATCATGGAGATTTTATTCATTTCTTTCCCCTTGACTTAGCTTTTTGGAAATACGTACCTATTCACTTTTCACTTTCATGCACCGGAGAAGGAAATGGCAACCCACTCCAGTGTTCTTCCTGGAGAATCCTAGGGACGGGGGAGCCTGGTGGGCTGCCATCTCTGGGGTTGCACAGAGTCGGACACGACTGAAGCTACTTAGCAGTAGCAGCATGTATTCTTTCTTAAAACTGTATGGGGCCCTTGCCTGTTTTATTGTTTGCTCCTGCTCTGGGAGCTCCCTGGCTCTCCTTACTGGTGCCTGGACTGGCTGAGAGATGGCTGGGATGGAGGCCATCAGAGCTTCCTTTTTAAGGCTTCTCAGATGGCGCTAGTGGTAAGGAACAACCTGCCTGCCAGTGCAGGAGACATAGGGGACATGGGTTCCCTGAGAAGATCCCCTGGAGCAAGGCACGGCAACTCGCTCCAGTGTTCTCACCTGGGCAGTCCCATGGGCAGGGAGCCCAGCAGTTTATGGTCCCAGAGGATTGCGCAGAGTTGGACGCAACTGGAGTGACTGAGCATGCGTGCTTCCCTTTAAAAAGTTCTCTCTTTTGCGTTGGACTGCATTTGGTGTTCAGCGCTGTGTTAGTTTGAGGTGTACACCCGAGTCTTCTGATGAATCATGACCCCTTTAGCTGCTAGGTGCCTGGCTTGCTGGCTGTGGCGGCAGGATTAGTTTTTCGATGGTAGCCTCGTGGTGCATAAGCCACACCAGTGTATGCCACCAGGCATCACTGTGGCTCCGACTCTCCTTGTAGTGGGTGATGCCGGGTTCCTTGGGCTCCTTGAGTGGACAGACAGCATCTTACCCATTCCCTTCTCCTGGCTGCTGATACGGCTGTTTGCTCTGTTTCTCTCTGTGCTTGCTGAATGAATTATATCAGTCAGGGGCCAAGGAAAGACATGGAAACGGGAACAGATAGGCTGAGAGATTTATTGCAAGGAATCAGCATACATGATGGTGTGATCTGGCTGGAGGTGGGAAATCCATAGGACAGACCATCAGGAAGGGCAGCACAGGACTCTCCAGCAGTGGGGTGAAACTGCTCTCCTCAGGCAGAACTTCTCGAGGAAGCCTCAGCTCTGCTTGAAAGGCCTTTGCACTGGTTGAACGAAGCCCACCCAGATTACCTGGGATTAAAGTCAACCGAGAGAGACTCTGGTCACATCTACAAATACCCAACAACACTGGGTTAGTGTTTGAGTGCCTGGGGATGGTCACCAGTCTGGCTGGCACGTTGGAGGCCATCACGGAGTCACAGCACTTTCTTTCCCGTCGATTGTCCCTTGTATCGTCTCTAGAGCGCCAGGAACTTGAGTTGGGCAGTTTGTGAGTAAACAGCGTGCTGGTCAGTGTGCTGGTGAGTGTGACGCCTTGAATGGAGAACGTGAAGTCGGCTCTGGGAGGGCAGCCAGCCAAGGTCGCGGCCCCTGTGCCAGGCCTGAGCAGAGTGCGAGGGAGGAGGCTGGACGCTGGCCCAAGCCCTTCATCCTGGAGTCCTCTCCGTGCGTTGAGTAGAGCGGCTTCCCTGGGTCTTCATTCCCTGCCTCTCAGCTCCATCTGGCTTCCAGCTTCACTGCTCTCCAGGGTCCCACTTGCAGAACTTGGGCTTCGTGAGGCCTCTGCATCCTCCTGTCTCCCTGGCTGGGGACGCTGCGGGACGACTGGTTGAGACTCTCTTATCTCGGCCTTGGCAATCTCCCCCTTGTCTCTCTCTCTCTTCTCTGTCTTCCCATTCCTTGTTCCTTGCTCATCCTCGATGGGTGTTTAGATACTGATCAGGTGCTGCCTCTGGCCTGGGTGCTGTCGCCTGCCCTTCGGTTGATCCCTGACACGTGTGTGAATGGCTCCTGCTCAGGTGCTGTGGACTGACTTCCTTGGGAGCACTGCACACAGGTGTCCGAGTGCATCTTGGGCTTTCCTAACACGCCATTGCCTAGGCCAGCCCACGTCGCTCATCTCACTCCGTTTTACTTGGCCACGTCTAAGGGCTGGCCACACAGTGTGGCACAGGGAGTGTCGCGGCACGTGTCGCTTCACTACTCTGTGTTAGTGGCCCAGTCGTGCCCACCTCCTTACGACCCCACGGACTGCAGCCCACCATGCTCTTCTGTCCATGAGGTTTTCCAGGCAAGGATACTGGAGTGGGGTGCCATTCCCTTCTCCAGGGGATCTTCCCGAGCCAGGGATCGAACCCGGGTCTCCTGCACCGCAGGCAGACTCTTTTACCGACTGAGCTACGAGGGAAGCCCACTACATTATCGATCCTTTAAAACAGACCAGTTTTTCCCCTCGTGGCCATCAGTTTTCCAAAGAAGAGCTGCAGATACTTGACCAGAAGAGCTGCTCATTGGTTCTCAAGGCACCAAGTCGATCCCACAAGTCAGAGGATTTTGAAACCTTACAAAGTCCACAAAGAAGCTTAACTAACATTTTTCTTTTCTGTCGTCTCTGCAATCAGGCAGAATATGAAGTGGCTGCTGATGAGGACCAAAGACACTGTGGGCTCCTGGTCTTGGACACATTCTTCGGGGGAAAGGTGCGTTTCCTTCTTTAGCATAAAGATTTGTAAATGACTTAAATAATTAGAGCACATAGCCATGTTTACTTCGTTGGAATAAGTAAGTAATGAAATGACTCCATTTTACTTTGAAGTCAAGGCCCATTGGGGTCTGAACCATCTCTGCCACTCACCCGTTGTGGGAACCTCTGTGCCCACTAGACAGCCCACTGAGAGCTGTACAAGAGAGGTTTCACTTACGTAGCTTTTAAATCTTTTTCGTTAATTTCTTTTTTCTTCCTCACCTTTTCTGAAGAAAAACTCAAATAGCAAGGGAAGTTGTCAAGGAGGAAGGTGCAGCGTGGAGAGTAATCCTGGCTGATACAGCAAGTGTGGAAGCGGGAGGGGGCAGCAGACGCCTGCTTCTGCTGCTGGTCAGTCGCGTCTGACTTTCTGCGACCCCATGAACAGCGACCTGCCAGGCTTCCCTGTCCTTCACTATCTCCTGGAGTTTGCCCACACTCATGTGCCATCCAGCCATCTCATCCTCTGTCACCCCCTTATCCTGCCTCAATCTTTCGCAGCATAAGGGTCTTCTCCAATGTCAGCTCTTCACATCAGGTGTCCAAAGTATTGGAGATTAAGCTTCAGCATCAGTCCTTCCAGTGAATATTTAGGGTCGATTTCCTTTAGGATTGACTGGTTTGACGTCCTTGCTGTCCGTTCAAGGGACTCTCAGGAGTCTTCTTCAGCACCACAGTTCAGTTCTCTCCTGCTCAGCCTTCCTGATGGTCCAGCTCTCTTATCTGTATGTGACTACTGGAAAAACCATGGCCTTTGACTATACAGACTCTTTGTCAACAAAGTGATAGCTTTGCTTTTTAGTATGCTGTCTAGGCTTATTATAGCTTTTCTTCCAAGGAGCAAGTGTCTTTTAATTTCATGGCTACAGTCACCATCCACAGTGATTTTGGAGCCAAGAAAATAAAGTCTGTCACCATTTCCACTTTTTCCCCTTCTCTTTGCCATAAAGTGAATGGACCAGTTGCCATGATCTTACTTTTTTGAACTTTGAGTTTTAAGCGAGCTTTTTCACTCTCCTCCTTCACTTTCATCAAGAGGCTCTTTAGTTCCTCTTCACTTTTTGCCATTAGGGTGGTGTCATTTGCGTATATGAGGTTATTGATATTTCTTTTGGCAATCTTAATTCCAGCTTGTGCTTCATCCAGCCCGGCATTTCTGCATTAAGTTACACAAGCACAGTGACAATATACAACCTTGATGAACTCTTTTCCCAATTTGGAACCAGTCTGTTGTTCCATGTCTGGTTCTAACTGTTGCTTCTTGGCCTGCATACAGATTTCTCAGGAGGCAGGTCAGGTGGTCTGGTATTCCCGTCTCTTTGAGAATTTTCCACAGTTTGTTGTGATCCACACGGTCAAAGGCTTTAGTGTAGTCAGTGAAGCAGAAGTAGATGTTTTCTGAAACTCTCTTGCTTTTTCTGTGATCCAGCGGATGTTGGCAATTTGATCTCTGATTCCTCTGCCTTTTCTAAATCCCGCTTGTACATCTGGAAGTTCTCTATTCACATACTGTTGAAGCCTCTTGTGGAGAATTTTGAACATTACTTTGCTAGCATGTGAGATGAGTGCAGCTGTGTGGTAGTTTGAACATTCTTTGGCATTGCCCTTTTTTTGGGAATGAAATGAAAACTGACCTTTTTCAGTCCTGTGGCCACTGCTGAGTTTTCCAATTTTGCTGGCATATTGAGTGCAGCACTTTCACAGCATCATCTTACAAGATTTGAAATAGCTCAGCTGGAGTTCTATCACTTCTAGTTTTGTTCGTGGTAATGCTTCCTAAGGCCCACTTGATCTCACACTCCAGGATGGTTACAAACAGCAGGAATTTGCTGCTCACAGGCCTTGAAGCTGCTAGCCAGCACGTACTTGCTGTGCCCTTATGTGGTGGAAGAGGTGTGAGGCGCCTCTGGAGGTGTCTCTGGGGCTCCAGCCCCACCCACGGGGCTCCATCCTCTTCATCTACGTGCCTCCCAAGGGCTCTGCCTCCCAGTATCACCACTTTGGGGGTTAGGAATTCAGCACGCGTATTCGGGGCACACATTCAGATCGTAGCACTCTTATACAGGACATCCTGAGTTTTCATACACATTAGGGAGAAAGAAAGCTGCGAGAGCTAGTAAATGAATTCAGCAAGGTTGCAGGATACTAGATCACTAAACAAAATTCAAGTGTGTTTCTATACACTCATTTAAAGTCCAAAAATGAAATTAAATCAACTCCATTTACAGTAGCATAAAAAAGAATAGAATAGTTTGCAGTAATTGTTTATAACAAAATAAGTGCAACATTTAATACACTGAAAGCTTCAAAACATCATTGAAAGAAGGTAAAGCAGAACTGTGATAAAATGGAAAGACATCCTGTGTTCATAGACTAGAAGACTTAATATTGATTTGTAGATTCAATATAATCTGTATCAAAATCTTAATTTCCTTTTTTTGAATAAATTAACAAGTAGATCTTAGAATCCATACACATACTGAAAGGGTCATGAACAGTTAGAACAATCTTCAAAAACAAAGTTGGAGGACTTAACACCTCTCAATTTCAAAACTTACTACAAAGCTACAGGACAATATGGTCCTGGCGTAAGGACAGATGTATAGATCAACAGAATAGAACTGAGAGTCTGCAGACTGTCAGTTGACTTAAAGCTGCCAGGACTATTCATTCGGGGAAAGGAGAGCCTTTTCCATAAATGGTGCCGGGACAGCTGGGTACCCATGTGCAGAAGAAGGAAGTTGGACCCTTATTTAATACTGTATACAAAAAGTAACTTGACTGTGAACACCATACTGCTCCTAGAGGAAACCTCCCAGGTGTGACTCTTAGCTGTAGAACTTCAGGTGCAAAGCTTCACGACCTCGATGTAGATAGTGGGCTCTCATATGTGATATTGAAAGGACAGCGACAAAAGAAAAAAACAGATAAACTGGACTTCATCAAAGCACAGTGCTTCAGAGAGCACCACGAAGGACAGAGGCCGCCTGGAGAGTGGGGGACATACGTGCTGGCCGTGTCGGACTAGGAGCGGGCATCCAAGACACGTAACCAGCTCGCACAGTTCAACAGTAAGAAGGCAACTCAGTTTTAAAAAAGAGTGAAGGTTTGTATTTTTAACAGAGGATAATAAGCATATATCTGCAAAAACTACCCCCTGTCCGTCCCCACCAGTGGGCTTTCCCATCAGAGTTCTCATTGTCCAAAACTTTAAAAAGTAAGGCACTGGGTCATTTGGTAAATTTTCTCTGGCAATTACCTTCCCTGAAAAGTAAGTATTGTTCCTTGATTTAAAGCCACAGAAGCAATCTGTGTTCTACTTTCCTCGTGCTTGGTATCAGGCCAGTGGTCCCATCCACGGCTTGCCGCACTTAGCTTGCCTCACGTCTCTGCTCGTGGGGGATCTGAGCATTGCTTTTCCTTCCTGTGGAAATAAATTTCTGTTAGTGTGTTTTCTAAGACACTGAAGGAAGGATCTCTATTTGGAGTAAGTCATTAAATAGTCTTCATAGAATTAACCTGCTGTTTAATTTAGCTTCAGGAAATTGAGACCTTTGGAGGAGAAATAATACTATGGAAAACCCTAAGAGCTATTTCTGTAAAATGTGTATTTTTGAGACAAGTGTTGGAATTTAATGGCTGTGTCTACTGGAAATTTTGTCTTGTTTTCTGTTTGGCCCTGTGCCTGGAACAATGCGTATTTGATGAGTCAGTGAGTGACCAAACTTGTTTACCCTCATCATAGCCTCTCCGTGTAGGAAGAAAGCGGTCTTGGGGGCACACTGCTCAGGTGAGGCTCCACTGCTGCTTCTGCGGCTATTCCAGAATGTTCCATGGTTTGTCGAGCCTCTCCCATCAGGTTGTTATGAGGCTAAATGACAGAATGCATCACTTGTTCTAGGCAATTTGCATGACAGCTATTACTCATTATTAGTTATAACAGTATTATTGGTTTTGGGGGGAAATGTGAGTTTACTTCTTGTATATGTCTACCATGAGTCCAGCATCTTTGATGAAATAGCTGCTTTGATTTGTAGAAAACAAAAAGTTGTATTGTGGTTATTCAGCTGCCCCACAGCCAGAAATCAGTAGGTTCAATGCACAGTTGAATGTGATCTGTGTGTTTTCCTTCAATAAATCAGGACAGCAGTTTTGCTGTGTTTACTTTTTCTAGAATTCTCTGCATGAGGATCAGGAGAGGGGGGAGCTGGTGTGTGGGGATGTTGGTGAGAATATAGACTCCTAGAGCCTTTTTGCAGAGCAGTTTTGCAATAAATACCAGTGTTTTAAATGTGTGTATCCTTTGAGCTAGTATTTTTCCCTCTAGGAATCTACCTTATGAAACACAGCTGTGGAAAACGTTCATGGTAGTGATGTTTGCGGTGCCAAGAACTGGCAACTGGAATTGCTGAGGGGGCAGAAGCCCGTTCTCTAGGAGCCATGCAGTCATTGAGGAGGCAGGGCAGCCCTGTGGGTGTCAGTATACACCTACCACACTACACATGTATTTATCCCATTTCTGTGAGGGGGAAAATGTGTCTCAGTATACACCTACCACACTACACATGTATTTGTCCCATTTCTATGAGGGGGAAAATGTGTCTCAGTATACACCTACCACACTACACATGTATTTATCCCATTTCTGTGAGGGGGAAAATGTGTCTCAGTATACACCTACCACACTACACATGTATTTATCCCATTTCTGTGAGGGGGAAAATGTGTCTCTTTCTGAGTGTGTGTGTTTACATTTTCAATTGTGATTAAAAAAAAAAACACCAAATTTCCCATCATAACCATCTCGAGGCGCACAGTTCAGTAGAGTTAAGTGCGTTCACACACGTGCAGACCGTCACCACCGCCGGTCTCCTGGACGGTTTTCGTCTTGCACAACTGTGGGTCTGTCCCCATTAAACACTAACTCCCACTGCCCCTGCCCGCAGCCCCTGGCCACCTACCATCTGCTTTCTGTCCATGAGTCTGACTAGTCCAGGGACCTCACTTTCATACCGTATATTTCTTTTTGTGACTGGCTTATGTCACTTAGCGTAGTGTCCTTAAGGTTCCTCCATGTGGTAACAGGTCTCAGAATTCCTTTTTCTTTTGAGGCTGAACAATATTCTGTGTCTGGATGGACCACACTGTGTTTGGGCATCCACCACTGCTGGGCACCTGAGTGGCTCCCGAGTCTCCAGTGTCGGGAACCAGGCTGTGCACGGGGCTGTACGGGCGTCTTTGGGGCCTGCAGAGGGACGGCTGGAAGAGGCAGCTGACACGGCACTCCGGAAAGCGAGGCTGGTGGGGGCGGAGGGGGCACCCGGACCTGTCACTTCATACCCTTCACGGTCTGGTTGTTGTCAATAGGCATGAGATTCTGCCTTCCGCTGGTCATTTATTAAATCAGTAACTGTCGCGTTTGCTTTGTGCCGACTGAAGGGTTCGCCAGCGCCTCTACCAGAAATACCTGAACACGTGGTGCTTAAGTGCAGGCAGAGGCTGTGGGAGGACCCAGCCAAAGACATCTTCGAGGAGTGCACCAGGTGAGCGGGCGCACACGGCCTGGGCTCTGCGCGGGGCGGGGCTCTGCGCGGGGCGGGGCTCTGCGCGGGGCGGGGCTCTGCGCGGGGCGGGGCTCTGCGCGGGGCGGGGCTCTGCGCGGACTCCGGCAGCCTCTCCCCGGGGGCGCGTCCTCTCTGGATTAGGGCAGATGAGGAGAGACGCCTACACACGCACAGGGACATCCTGAAGCGCCAGGTCGCGGGCGTGGCTTTGCTGCCTGCCCAGCCCCTCTGCCCAGCCTTCCACAGGGCTCGTTCCAGGGTGAAAGGAGCCCCATAGAGCATGCACTGAAAATATATTTTCTGCAGACCTTTGCAGTCAGGGCAGGAACGTCCCGAGTCCAAGCAGTCACCTGAGTTCAGCTTGCTCGTGTGCTCAGGAGGGAAGAGTGGTGGCTGAAGTGACCTGGCCCCAGGCGTGGAGTCGTTTGTAAGCAGACGTTCGTTCGGGTGTCGCTCATGCCCTCAACACGCGCCTGCTGAGCCCTGCCCTATCGGGACCCGAGTCTGCTCCCTGGGCGGCTGTAATGCGAGACCGACCCAGGAGCCGGGAGCTGAGGGCAGGCCGTCAGCAGGGCCGAGTGTCCGAGCGCCCCAGAGAGGCTCCTTTCCCCTCCCTGCTTCTGCTGTTGAAACTCTGTTCCGATGTTGAAAGTCATGGGAGTTGCATGTGACTGGAGAGACTGGTCCGAAATTCTGCCTTCTCTGTGCAGAAATTTCAAGATAGACAGAACAGCTGATAATCTTTTTTTTTTTTTACAGCTGATAATCTTTAAACAGGTGCTGGTATTCAGGCATCTGCTTGATTAGTTCATTTGACAGGTGGCTTTTCACTCCTACATGTTCATTAGCTGTCGTTTACCATCAGCTGCATGAGGCATCGGATAACTGGGGACGGCAGCACAGCCTCGTGTGGCCTCTAGGAGTTTGGGTTCTTATTATTCTGCCTCATCCCCGTCTTGTTACAGCCTTTATTTCCCCCAGACCTTCCTTTCTCAGTTTGGTTCCCAGAATCCTGGTCCTGCGTAGTGAGCTAAGTGAGTCCTCTCTGCTTCCCACACGAAGCTCTGGTGGCCATCCGCACGTGATAGTTAGTGGGAGTGTGAAGATGAACATAGCAGAAACCAGTGCTGAGCTGATGTGCAGTTTTCAGTGTCATGATATTTACAAATTGTGGGCAGTAGGCTCATGTGCCAGACTAGGGCGGTGGCGCAGAGTCTGTTGTTTTGAGGCAAGAGTATCGGGAAGTAAAGTTGACATCCTGGGAGGTTGACTTAGTCGTTGACCTTACTGATTTATACAGACCATGAAATACACAAACGAGTCGGAATCAGGCAGTGTTTGTGTTCTTTCATGGAGACACTGAAGGACCTTTATAAAGGGGACTAACTGAGCTGACAGTGTAGTCCTGACTGGGTCACAGGTGTTTGGAGCTGAGCTGCCCGCGTGCTCGCCGGGGACAGGAGCCCCGGGGCAGGGCCGCCCCTGCTCGCACGTGGGGGCGTGAGGGCCCGGCCTCCGGGGCGGGCTCGGTTCTAGGGCTGCCGTGGCCGCCTCTCAGCACCCAGTGTCGCTGACAGAGAGTTCGTGTTGGTGTGGGTTGTGACGGCACTGATGTTCCGCTGTCCTACAGAGCAGTCACCTGGGCTGTGGCCTCTGGTAAGCCCCTCCGTGAGAATGAGAGTTTAAGACGGTGATGGATGACTTAGTGCTTTTATAAACACATATCATTACTGAACTCCCTCTAAAGTGAAAGTCACTCAGTCATGTCTGACTCTTTGCGACCCCATGGACTATGGAATTCTCCAGGCCAGAATAGTGGAGCGGGTAGCCTTTCCCTTCTCCAGGGGATCTTCCCAACCCAGGGATCGAACCCAGGTCCCCTGCACTACAGGCGGATTCTTTACCAGCTGAGCCACCAGGGAAGCCCCGACTCCCTCGCAAGGGTCTCGGAAGTAGGGAGCCTCAGAACACTAGTTGAGAAGTGCTGTGCTATAATATCAGCCCATCCAGGAACATCTGAATAACTTCTTTGTACAAAACAAAGGGAAGCAAATCAAGTGACTTGCTCAGAAGTCTGAAACCAGCGCGGTGCTGGGATTATTCTCACATCCTCCTCACTCACGACCTACTAGTGGCTCCCAGATAGGCTGTGGTCACTCCCGGCCCAACTCCACCTCACCCAGGGAATGGCTTCCTCTCTCTCTGTCAGTGACTCCACTGTGGCTCAGGCGGGCTCCGTCTGCTCCCCACACAGGGCCAGTGTGCTGCAGCCGCAGGGCCTTGGCCACCCCTGTCCCCCAGCTGGACGCCGACTCACCTGTCTCCTTGACTGAGCGGTCAGAGTTGTCAGGACGGGCTGTGGACAGGCTGTGGACAGGCTGTGGACAGGCCCTCCGGTGTCAGCTCCGTAGACGCTGATCCACTGCAGCGCCGTTTTAAAGGGCAGGCTGCGTCCTGTCCCCCACCTACTCCCCAAGGACCAGGTGTACTCCTAGTATCACAGAGTCATAAATAACCCTAAGAGGCAGGGCTCATTGCAGAAGATTTCTTCAAGAAACGTAGCATCAAACGATGTACTGAGTGCTCCAATTGGTTAATTATGTTACTGTCTTTGGTTCGCCGGGTCTTGCTGCGAGGGGCTTTTCTCTGGCTGTGGGGAGGGGCTGCTGTTTGCTGTGGTGCACGGGCTTCCCGTGTTGGTGGCCTCTCTGCTGCGGAGCACGGGCTCTAGGCACCTGGGCTTCAGCAGTGCGGCCTGTGGGCTCCGCGCTGTGGCTTGCGGGCTTAGTTGCCCTGCGGCATGTGGGACCTTCCGGGACCAGAAGTCGGACCCATGCCCCCTCCCTTGGTGGGCAGATTCTTAACCACTGTACCGCCAGGGAAGTCCTTGAGAGCTTTATTTTTAATATTTAAAAAAGATGATATCACATATTAACAGTTTCTACCCTGACTGTTATCATTTACACATTTACACCAATGTTAATTGCAAACTGTTTATATTCCCTCCTGAAATATGCACATATGCCCGCGTGAACACACACACACACACACACACACACACACACACACCCCTTGAGTATATTTTAAACTATTGTTTTTCTACTGGGAGATTATTTTTATCAAGTAGTTACTTCACTGATATTCTTATACTTAAAAAGTACCTCTGATTTTAAGAAGGTAAATTGGTTTTATTTCTTTTGAATTCTTGCATTCATGTTTTCACGGGTAGCATTGGAAACTAGTGTGAGATTCTGTAGTTGCAAAATTCAGTATACTGAATTATGGGTAATGATTGATTTTCCCATATCCAGCGCTCACTCATGCATTAAATCACAGAGGTGTCTTCATTTTGTACTGCAGCCAGATGTACATAGTTGCATAAAATTTCTTTCTAGAATTGTCCATGACCATTTAAGTGAAGAAGCATTTGAAGAATACCAAGAAAGTGCATATTTTTCTCGATTTTTACAGTGGAAATGGCTGGAAAGGTATGTTCTCATCATTCAGTGAAAACAAATCGTGACTTCCATTACTGCATTCTGACTGATGTATACCTTTCTGTCAAAATACTATTGGAAATCTTACTATTAATATTGTGCAGTTTCTTCTGATCCCGTGGGCTCCTTTTCCTCTTGTTAAAATGACAGTTAGCCCTGCTGGTGCCACCGTGAGTCAGTAGACCATGTCCTGGGTTCACAGAGACAGAATCTGATGTGGTGCTCGGCTGTTTGCCATCTCAGCCTCTACCCAGATGCCTACTAGCTATGTGTCCTCAGTGACGTGGCCTGAGTGGGCTTTGGGTGACCTACCCCCTGGAGAAGGAAATAGCAGCCCACTCTAGTATTCTTGGAAATCCCGTGGACAAGAGGAGCCTGGTGGGCTACAGTCCATGCAGTCACAGAGAGGGAGACACGGCTTGGAGACTACACCACCACCACCCTGGACGCTAGAGTCACCGGAGGCGTGAGTGTGGGACACTAAGCACAGGGCTCGGTGCACAACAGAAGTGCCCAGGAAGCGTTCAGTTGCACAGCTCAGTTGTGTCTGACTCTTTGCGACCCCATGGATGGAGCACACTGGGCCTCCCTGTCCATCACCAACTCCTGGAGTCCACTCAGACTCACGTCCATCGAGTCAGTGATGCCATCCGGCCGTCTCATCCTCTGTGTTAGCTGCCACCAGTGTTGTTGTTACAATGATTGTTGATTTGTTAAATTTCAGTTCTAGCTCATACAGGTTTCTCTTGCGACGGTGTCAACACTGCCTTTGGGGTTCTCTCTTCAAAGAGCAGCTCCCTGTCAATGCCATTTCCCTCGCCAGCCTTCTGAGAGGCCCCAAGAGCTGTGCCAAAGAGAACACAGAGAGATCTCATAGTGTGGGCTGGCTACAGACTTGTGTTTAGTTCAGTCAGTAAGGACAGCAGTCTGTCTTCAGTGTTTTCACAGTTTTGAAAGTTAACGTGCTTGTCTCTTGAAAGCGGTCCCATTGAGGAGCCTCCCTCTGAGCACAGGCAGCTGGTCCTGGGCACCCTCCCCCGGGTCCCCTTCTCAGGCCAGGCCAGTGGCTAGGTAGATTTTTCTCTTTCCAAATAGCAATGTGATGTGAGACCTGAGGCTCTTTTTCCTTTGTGATTAATTAGGCAACCGGTGACAAAGAGCACATTTAGGCACTACAGAGTCCTGGGGAAAGGCGGGTTTGGAGAGGTAAGTCGTACCTGACAACTGTGAGCAGTACTTCTAGAAAAGCCGAAGAGGGTCACGGAAAGGTGTGATCTTCAGGTAACGTATCGACTCTATAAATCCATTTATTTCTTTGCTGTGTATTTTAGGTATACTTTTAGCAGCCACAAGAATTCAGATTGAACTTTGAGCAAAAGGTACATGCTCTTAAAAAATTCAGAGATGCGGTGGGGAGAATGATTCACTATCTTTGTGATTTTACATTTCAGTTCTTAGTTCTCAAAGAGGTTGTTTTCTCATGTTTTTGTTCAAGTTTTTAGTAAGGTTGTCCTGACTGAAAAGATTGTTCTGTTTCCATGTGGTGGAGTCTCTGTTATTCCAGTCTTATAACTGAGGACTAGCCTAGAAGTTCACGAAGCACAGAGTATATTGAAAGTGAAAGTGAAGTCGCTCAGTCATGTCCGACTCTTTGCGACCCCGTGGGCTGTAGCCTACCAGGCTCCTCTGTCCATGGGATTTTCCAGGCAATAGTCCTGGAGTGGATTGCCATTTCCTTCTCCAGGGGATCTTCCCAACCCAGGGATCGAACCCGGATCTCCTGCATTGTAGACAGATGCTTTACCGTCTGAGCCACCAGGGAAGTCCATAGAGTATATTGCTAAATCTTATTAAGTATTATTGGATATGCTTATTTAACTCAGCTCTGGACATGTATGTACCTTACACCTACTTCAAAAGGTGTTAGAAAATATGGAAATTGGGGAAAATCCTTAAGACACCACCCACAAGTTCATGAGAGATGGTCTTTAAATGGGATTGGAGACAGCTGTGGTCGGTGCTCAGAGTCCCGTCACACTGTGTGCAGCAGTTGAGGGAGATGCTAGCGGCCTCATTGAGTGAGTGGAGTGGTCACTTTGAGTTCAAGCCTTCCTAAGTCCCAGAGTCGGGTCAGAGCCGGGTCAGAGCCGGGTCAGAGCCGGGCATGCCAACTGCATGAGATTCACATGGCGTGCGCTCCCAAATTCTAGGCAAGAGCCACGGCCAGCGCCAGCCTGGGAGGAGTCACACTGCGGGGGCCTCCTGTCATCACTCACAGTGGCCGCAAGAGGGACTGGTAGGTGTGCCAGCCTTGGGAGAGCCCGCGGGGCGCCCGCTGTGGCCCTGGAGGCTGCCTGGTGCTCTGTGAGCCCTGCCCCAGCGTGCTGGGCCCTTGGTGGGAGATGCGTCTGCGAGGAGTCCGTCGCCTGACGTGCCTCTGGAGTGCTCAGTCCACGCTACCCGCCCCACACTGCTTCCAGGGATGGAGCTCGGACTTTGTGAGGAGCAGAGGAAGGAAGCTTCCAGCACTGGGCTCTTGTGAAGCCCGCGGTCTGGCCACACAGAGGTCTTAACAATGGATTCAGCAGAAACACGTCGGCAAGTTTCCACTGTTGTGAAAAGACTCGGTGTGCTTATGATCTCGTACAGCACTTTTTAAACGCATTGACTGGTGCTCCCAAGCAAACAGCTGGGAGGACAAACGGCTGTGGATTTTCACAGACGTGTTCTGGGCATGCTGCACTGCGCCAGGCCCGGGCGGGGGCCAGTGGGCGGCCCACTTCTCGCGGGAATGCCAGTTAGACCCCTGCGACTTCGGCAGACACCTGGGGCCCTTTCAGTCCAGATGCCGGCAGTGTGCTTACCTCTGCTCAACGCTGGCACCTCTTCGGGCGGTGTGAAAGGCCAACATTTTGGTCTCATTCGGTCAACAGCAGCGCTTTCACTCAAGCCCTGAGCCCTCCAGGCAGCCCTGGCGGGTCCCGAGGCCGGCGCAGTGGACAGGGGCTGGGCGAGCAGCGTTGCCTGCATGGTGGGCGGTGGAGAGAGCACGTCCTTGGGACCCACGCCCCCTGAGGTCAAGCTCCTGCGCCTCCGCTCCCAGCTGTGTGATCGGGGAGGGGGGACCTGCCGTGGTCTCCTCCTGGAGAGGCCTCATGAGCCCTGCTTCACCATCGCTGTGAGCAGCAGCTGAGCGGCTGCAGAGCCTGGCACCTCACCCCTTCTCCCTTCTCGTTCTCTGACTTGGCAACTCCACTTGAAGGAATCTGTCTTCAGTGTGTGATAAGTCTGCATGTGCGAAGACTATGTGCCAAGACTTCGTGGTTGCAAAATGATGAACTGCGTTCTGGAGTAGTCACGTATTTGTAGAGCATTTAACAATGAGAAGATGGTCACACAGTAAGATTATAAAATATTACCTGTTCTGTAACATAAGCCCAATTTCCCCTAAAAGCCAGAGGTTGTGGGGGAGCAAGCTATATATCCTTACATATATATGTACAAAGGGCACTTCAAAGCTTACACAGTACAGTATCAGTGATAGTTATCTTAGAATTTGGGTGTTTTATCATTGTCTTTATTAATACTTTCAATATTTTCCACAGTGAGGTTTATATTTTGCCACAAAATTATTTTGGTCAATGGATAAAATCGTATCATGTCTTATATTCACTTTTAGAGTAATCCTCTGGGGGACTTCCCTGGTGGTCCACGGCTAAGACTCCATGCTCCCAATAGAGCAGGCCCAGGTTCAATCCCTGGCCAGGGAGCAAGATTTCCCATGCCCCACCTCAAGATCCTGCACAATGCAACAAAGATCCCACGTGCTGTAGCTAAGAGCTGGCAGAGCCAAATAAATAAATATTCAAAGTTACTTTAATTAAAATTTTAAAAATAAAGTAACCCTCTGTGCACTCGTGTGGCGTGTGTGTGTGCAGGTGGGGGGTGTGGGGCAGGCGGCGGGCAGAGGAACCTCGACAGCCTGCGTCGATAGCCTGGAAGCTGGAAGGCTGGTGGTTGCTGTTGAGTTGCTTAGGTGGGGCCTACCCTGCCACTGCATGGACTGTAGCCCGCCAGGCTCCTCTGTCTGTGGGATTCTCCAGGCAAGAAGACTGGACGGGTTGCCGCTTCCTCCTCTAGGGATCTTCCCTACCCAGGGGCCGAGGTCACGTCCCTTACAGCCCCTGCATTGGCGAGCAGATTCTTTACCACCGAGCCGCCAGGGAAGCTGGGCGCTGGGAGCTTTATTGTACTCTTCCCTTCACTTACCTTTGTTTGGAAGTTTTCGTAATGTGAAGTAACATATAAGTATTACTTTAACAGCTAATTAAGTTAAAGGTATGAAAGTCTATGGACTCTATGACATACACGTATTCTTGAATTTTAAAATAATCAAGAATATTTACTGTCAGAAGCTTTTGTTCTTGTACAGAAAGTAGAAAGACATGGGGAGACATATTCAAGCAGATGCAGCAGGATCTCACAGAGCGAGTTCCGCTGTCACTGTGCGCGGTTCATAAGCTCCCTTCTTAAACAAGGACCCGAGGGTCAGAGAGAAGTGCCCATGGGGACCCAGCTACGGCCGTGGTCTTGGCCCCACAGAGTCCACGCTGCTCTTGACTAGAGGGAATTGTCATGGAGAACAGTTTGCTCTCTGTAGCCTCAGAACTACCAAGTGGGTATGAACTGTTGTGTTGTTTTTCTTTTAAAAAAAACTAGGTTTGTGCTTGTCAAGTGCGAGCTACAGGAAAAATGTATGCCTGTAAGAAGCTAGAGAAGAAAAGGATAAAGAGGAGGAAAGGGGAGGCCATGGCCCTGAACGAGAAGAGGATCCTAGAGAAAGTGCACAGTAGGTTTGTAGTGAGTATCTCCTCTGTCCTCCCGGGGATGGGGAGCTGGGCAAGTGGCGTTTGTCCAGCGCACCTGCCGCTGGACACAAGCCCACCCTAGCTGAGCGTGTGCGGGGTTCACTGCCCCGCCACTGAGAGGAGACGTACAGGAGCAGCACTCCACTGCCCTGCCCAGCCCTCCCTGGGCACAGACAGGCACCGCCCAGTCTGCCGCTGACCCTCTGCCCTCCTGGTGGCATCAGCGGCTGGGCTCACCCTGCAGTTGGCCGAAGCCCCAGCTGGGCGAGAGGCTTGAAGGTGCTTCTCTGCTGGTCCCTCACTCGGGCCTCATCTGTGTCTGCCTCCACCCTCTTTCTGACGGCGCAGGTTCACAACTCACCCTCAGCCAGCGAGCCGAGTTGTGTGAGGCCTGACTCCACCCTCACTGTGTGGGTCAGGGCTGAGCCCAGGGGTCTTGGGTCCATGCTGTGTGTTAAGTAGCGGGGTTTTCATCTCCACAGCTGCTTCCTCCACCTAATTACATGTTGAAGGAAGAGAGGGAAAGACAACTTACAAAAGGCTTCATGGTGTCATTTACTTCTCAGTTCTGAGGTCAGTGCTTCGTGCTGGGCACAAAGCTTCCACGACAGACAGGCCGTCAGAGCTGCCACCTAGTTTAATAGCAGGGGTTTACTGTGTGTGTGACATGTCAGCCTTCTGTTTGTGCTTTACAAGAGAAGCTTTGATAAAACGGGCTCATCTTAGAGTCGCTTTAAACATATTTGTGTAACTGCCTCGAAACACGAAAATCTACAATCTAGTGCTGTGGAAGGACATAGATAATAGTTACGGCTCACTCTACTGAAATACAGTATTTTGGGTTCTTTACCCTTGGCCTCTCGCCAGGATCCCGGGGATACTTTCCTTTGCCCTTGATTCTGTTCTTTACTTCCTGCTTACGGCTGACCTGAGGGGGTCCTGACTGGTACTTCTGTCGACTTCATCTCCTCCTCCCCACGGCCCCTCCCCAACCCCCCACGACAACATGACTGTGTGTGTAGGCAGTCCAAGACTCTAGATAACTGGTTGAGAATTGGGCCAGGTTATTAGCTATGGCACCAATTAGATACGAAACAGTTTGAAAAACTTCGATTGAAACCATTTACAATAGCATTACGAAACATCAGAATCAAGACAAAAGTCCAATGAAACGTGCAAGACTTCTACACTGGAAGCTGTACAACACTATTTACAAGAACTGCAGATGCCCTGACCAAACGGTGGGGGTGCCCTGTCCACGGGCTGGGAGCCTCAGGCTGTGGTGGCGGTAAGATGAGTGAAACACAGCGCCAGCCAGAACCCGAGAAGGGCGCGTATGGGGGTGCTCACGGGTGTAAACTGACTTGCAGACCAGCAGGGAAGTGGGTAAGAGCTCGGACAGGCACTTAAAACCCGTACATGGGCTCCGCGTGCAGAGGAGCTGAGCAGCTCCGCACCCCCTGCTCCTCCGACCACGCCTAGCGCAGATAGTCTGCCAGCGGGGAGTGCTGGCCTCAACAGCTAGAATGTGGCTCTGAGGAGCGCCGCCCCAAGTTCGCCATGAAGGTTGGCGCCTGCTCACTCAGACGTGGCTTCCCCAGTGACCCAGCAGCAAAGAGCCCACCAGCTGCAGGGGACGTGGGAGGCTCAGGTTTGATCCCTGGGTGGGGAAGATCCCCTGGAGAAGGAAATGGCAACCCACTCCAGCGTTCTTGCCTGGGACATTCCGTGGACAGAGGAGCCGGGCGGCCTGCAGTCCATGGGGTCACAAAGAGTTGGACGCTACTGAGCGCGCAGGCACTTAGGAAGTTGTCTGCTTTCAGCGCAGAGCAGCTGTTAGCTCTTCATTGGGTAAAGGCTTTCGATGGTGCCCGGTACGCTTCTCCCCCAAAGCAGGCAGCATTTCGGTGCTCTCATTGTGAATGTACACGGACTGTTTGACTGTTGCTGGCAAATAGAGTGCACCGCCAATGAATGAGCAGGTGTTTGCATTTTCTTTCCTACAACGCTGCTGTCCTCAGGTTAGTTTATGCTACACATACCAAACCAAGAAGTCCCTGTGCTTGGTGCTAACCATTATGAACGGAGGGGACCTGAAGTTTCACATTCACAACCTGGGCAACCCCGGCTTCGAGGAGCAGAGAGCGATCTTCTACGCGGCCGAGCTGTGCTGTGGCTTGGAGGATCTGCAGCGGGAGCGCATTGTGTACAGGTAGGGGCGCAGGGCTCCGGGGGCCTCGAGGCCTGCCCGCCCTGAGCGTCCGGCTGCCTCGCGGCTCTCACGGGCCACGTGGGGGCTGGGGCGGAAGGGCCGGCAGGGTGGGGGCCGTGCCCTCACCACGCTGGGAGTGTGGCCAACCAGGGGCAGACCTTGGGCTTCTTTTTAGCTCTCTCCTGTCTCCGGTAAGTACTTTTCGTTTGAGTTGTCGTGCTGTTCACAAGCACGAGAGGAACCCGTTTCCAAGGTCCTTAGATGTTTTGACAGTTATTCCGAGGACTGGGGACGATGTTCCAACAAAAAACAAATGTTCTGAAGTAACTGTACTTATTTTAATACTTTTTTCATCTTAGAATTCAGTAGAGAAAATTAAATGCCATGGATGGAATTAGTTTTGTGTGATGAATAAATCTGGGTTTTAGGGACAGCAGTCCCTCCGCCACCTTTAGAAGCTGGGGTCCTGGGTGCTGACACTCTTTGGGGCCGCCCCAGGCCACTCCCTGCGTTCAGCCTGGCGCATCCACCTGTGGGCCGTGAGCTCTTGTCCCCTAGTGGGTGCGTCTAGCTGCCCTTCTCAGTTCCTGAGGGCTCTGCCCGCTCCTCCCCCGCTGGCCCACATCCTCCCCAAATCCGGTCCCCAGATCAGTCCAGCATATTTGTCCAATCCCTCTGTGTTTCCCATGGCCAGTGGCCGAGGTCATGTCCGCCTCAGATGGGCTTGCTCTCCCAGAGCTTGTCCGGTGTTGTCTTGCCTGCCCTGCTCATGCGTCTGCCCTCTCAGAGGCCTTTCCTTCCAGCCCCTCCTGCCATCATGCAGAATTAGTGCAAAGATGGCCACTTTCTAGAAGCGTCCTCCCCTGGCTGGTCCTCAAAGTGCTCCATGTTGCCCATCCTGGGGCCGGTCCCCCTGGCTGGCTCACTTCCTAGAAGACCTTCCTCTTCCTCCATCCCAATTCTGATGTCATTTTTCTTCTTTGTCTTTTGTGGCCCGGAGCCAAGTTAAGTATCTCCTGAGGATCAGCTCGCAGCAGGCCAGGCTGATAGGTGATGGTCCCACCCACCATGAGTTGTGCAGAAGGTGGGGGCACGGGCTGCTACTCTGGGACTTTCAGGGGGGCTGGAGGAGCTCAGATTCCTACGTGGCTGCTGGAGGAAGTGAGCTTGTTACAGTTCAGTCCGGCTGAGCCTCCTTGGCCTGCTTCTGGTGTGAGATGCATTCCCTGCACTGGTCAGACAGTTCCGTTCCCCAGCCTTCCACCCTGGGCTCCCGCCTGCCCTCTAGCTGAGCAGGTCTCTCGTGCCCACTGCGTCCACGAGACCTGCCATCAGGAGGCGCCCCCGAGCGTCTGTTGAGCGAATGAGCCATGGCCTTCAGACTCTGACGGCCTGTTCTGCCTCCAAGGTGCCCACACACGCTTCCCTGGGAAGGTGCCCGTGTCCTTGCCTTTCCTCAGAGACCACCAGTGACAGCTTTCCTCAGACCAGGTCCTAGAGGGAGACTCTTCCTCTCTGCACAGAGGTGGTACAAATAAAAACGCTCTCCTATTTTAGCAGCTCCAAAATGAAAAACCAAGAGGCACACAGGATATTTGTTTATTTCCGTATTCTGTCTGTGCCAGGTCTCCGTAGTGGGAGGCAGGACCCTGGTGTGTAGCGTGTGGGATCTAGTTCCCTGACCAGGGATGGATCCCCAGGTCCTCTGCTGTGGAAGTTCAGAGCCTTAGCCACTGGACCACAGGCTCCTCCCCGGGGAAGTGGTTTTTGAGGGAAGGCTCGAGAAAGGACAACACTCTGTAGCCTGAGCTGTGGCGCTCTGCCCTGGCAGATGCCCGGTGTGTGGTGTGGGGCAGGGTGTGAGCAGGCCGCTTTGGAGTTGGCCTCAGCTTGTCGCCTGGCATCCAGGTGACCCAGTAACATGGCTGCACTCTAAGAGTGGCACCTACACCCCAAGAGTGTCTAAACACCCTCTGGAGATGCTGTGATGGTCCCAGGAGACGTGTGTAAAATGCTTAAGCACATGTCTTGGCATCCAGTGAGCACGCCAAAGCGGGTAGCTGATGTCATTACTGCTGTACTAAGTCACTCAGTCGTGTCCAACTCTTCGAGACCCATGGACTGTAGCCCACCAGGCTCCTCTGTCCATGGGATTTTCCTGGCAAGAATACTGGAGTGGGTTGCCATGTTCTTCTCCAGGGGATCTTCCTGACCCAGGGACTGAACCCGCGTCTCCTGCATTGGCAGGCGGGTTCTTTACCACCAGCGCCACTGGGAAGCCCATTGTTGCTGCCACCGACTGGTATTTTGTGCAGTACATACTGCGTGTCTCCTTTTGGAGCAGGTGACTGGTGGTTGATTCACAGCTGACTGCAAAGCCGATGGGAGTGGCTTAGGGCAGCTTCCCACACCAGGCAAGAAGGCAGCCGGGAGTCTCTGGGTCTCTGGCTGGGGCCTGGGTTGGCTGCCCTGGAGCAGTGCTGGCCTTGCGTGGAGCAGTGGGGCTTTAGGGCACCTGGTGAGACGTTTGAGGTGAGGCGGGCGGGCGGCTGTCCTATGCGTGCGGCTGTGCCTGTGAACGTCCCATGTCAAGGAGGGTTACCTTGTTGTCAACAGCATTTACCAGGACTCTTTAAATACAGAAAAAACAAGACTGCTTGTGGCTGGGCAGGGCACGCAGAGGGCACCCATTCCCGTCCCCTGCTCCCCAGGGAGACCAGCGACAGTATCGGGACGTCTTCCCAGGAAGGGTTTCCTCGCAGAGCCCCACGCCTGCGTCCTCACTCTGCTCTCTTCTGGGTGTGCAGCTTCCAGCCCAGGGCGTCTCAGTGTCTGCGGCCCCCCGCCCCCTGAGCTGGCACGGGGCTCTGTGGGACTCTACTGGGACCAGCGCCTCGGAACGGCTGCTCCGTCCTGCTGACTTCAGTCTCCTCTGCAGGTTCTTGGAGACGTGGCTGCAAACGGAGCGGCCGTGCTGAGGGAGATGGGCCACTGTGACAGGACCACACGTGAAGTCAGAGCTAACCAGAAATCCTCTGAAGACTAGCTTTTTTTCCTCGCCAAGGGAAAAAAACGAGTAGCTTGAGATGTCACATTCAGATATTTTAGTCTTTGGTGACACACTCATGTATTTGAAGTTTGGCATTGCCCTACTTGGCAATGAACTGTGATAAGCAGTGCCACGGGTCACATGCTCCCCCACGAGGTCTGGCCTCCCTGAATGCTGCCCAGCCTGGAAGCAGGTGCTGTGCACGGGTCCTCCAGGTGAGGATGGCGGGCAGTGCCAGGATCTGACCCTGAAACGGAATTCCTCTTGTCCGGGGGATTTCCAGCCGTTGACATTTTTGACAGTCTATTAATGGTGAGAGAAATGGAGCTGGGTTTGTCAAGGACTAACTCCTCACCGCTGGGCTGCACGTTTCACGGCTGGATCGCCTCCTGCGAAGCCCACGCAGCCACACGGAGCGGTGAGCTCTGCACCTGTGCTGTGCACGCCGTCTGTAGAGCCCCCCCTCCGCCCCCACTCCTCCTCGTGGCCACTGGAGGCTGTGGCAACATGCGGGCTCCCATGGACCCGCAGACGGAGGCGCTGTTACCTGCTGGACTTGCCATTTCTCAGAGCGGAGAGGTGTCTTCGGGTCTTTCCGCCAGAACCGATGGAGCCCAGTGCCGCGCCCTGAATAACTGACTTTGTGTTGTTGTTTCCTTCCCTTGCAGGGACTTAAAGCCCGAGAACATCCTCCTTGATGATTACGGTGAGCGAGCCTTTCCCGCCAACTGTAGACTTTGTTCAGAGGAACTCAAGTCAGGGTGGACCTACCACTTAGTGAGGCCGGGGGTAGCAGCAGGAGGCGCCCTCCTAGGAACAGAACGGGCTCTCCCCGTTGTCCCCTTTCGTCTAAGCAGGGAGTAGAGGTGCTTCTGATTTTCAGTTCAACTCTCAGTAAGAGCAGCGTCTTCTCTCCTGTTTCTTTCTCTCCTGTCTCACCTTGCTTTGTTCTCAGCAGCGTGAGTCCACGCCCTCCTTGCTTGGTGGTTCTCACAGGTGCGGCATGGGCTCTTGTTTGATTTGTATTTCCCTGACGACGCTTTTCATGGGCTTACTTGCCATCTGTTTATCTTGTTTGGTAATGTGTCTTTTCAAGTCTTCTGCCCATTTTTAATTGTTTTTTTTCCTTATTGTTGAGTTTTAAGCGTTCTTTGTATATTTTTATGCCAGTCCTTTATAAAATATAAATGTTTTCAAGTTAGTGAAGTCATCTTCTAATTTTTCCCTTTCGTGGTTTGTGCTTTCAGTTACAGTTGCAGTTGGTCTTGTGGCTGTGACCTCGCTAAAGCCACTGCATTCTGGAAGGTCGTGGCCTTTCCGCACACACCCTCACACCCTCAGCAGGTGACCACTCTCTGTCTGCCTCTCCAGTTCCTGACCCTTTGGTTTCTGTTTGTTGCCTCGGGACACCAGGTGGGACATTCAACCCAGTGTTTCCTAGAAGTTGTAACAGGAATCCTTTCCTTATTTCTGATCTCAGGGATAGCCTTTCAGTGTATCACCATGCAGTATGGAATCTGCTGTAGTACTTAAATATTTGTTTGTGTGTCTGTGCTGGGTCTTCATTGCAGCACATGGATCTTGTATTAATAGCTGCGTCCCGTGGGGTCTTTAGTCACATCATGTGGGATCCAGTTTCCCAAACCAGGGATGGAACCAATACGGGGGAGTGTGAAGTCTTAGCCACTGGACCACCGGGGAAATCCATGCTGTAGTACTTTTGTAGAAATTAAGATTTAAGAATTTTTTCTTTTTAAAAAATGGCACTTGAATGTTGTCAGTGCGTTTTCTCCCAAAATGACTATATGTTGTTTGTTTTTTACTATGGTTAATCCACCAGTTGGTTTTCCAGCATTAAACGAACCTGCCATTCTTGAAATGAGTCCAGCTTGGGCAGGTCGTCCCGCCTTTGCCTGGGTGGCTGGTTCTGGCTCCTGACAGTCCCAGGAGGAAGCGCACCTCCAGTGCGGTCTCTCCATCGGGCTCTGCACGAGCGCCGGAACCTGCCCAGGTGACCGTGTCCACACGGCAGCCACTAGGGGTTCAGACGTCTCCCCTCTTGGGTTCAGCTGCTCCCAGCTTTGGGAGATGTCCCGGTGGGAGTGGCTGGGGCGTCTCCGTGCGTTCCCGCTCCTGGTCGCGTGTCTGGCTTGACCAGGCTTTGCCAGTGCTCCTGCTGCCATGGCAGAGCACCTCAGCGTGGGGCTCCCGCTCAGATGTTTTGTCCATCCTGGCTGGTCCTGTGGCTCCCAGCTGTGGCCAGGAGAGGAGTAGCCCTGCTCGTCCCGCCCACGTGCAGGCAGCCAGCGTCATTTCTGTGGCAGTCGCCGCGGTGCCTGTTCTTTATACGCCGGGGACGGCGCATGAAGTGCTCGAGTGCTTCTTCATTTCCGTATAGACAGCTCGTTAGGTTTTCTGTTTTCATGTGTAAAGTCGAACTTGATGTTTGTATTGAATTTAGGTTAAAAAAAAAAGCTGTCGTCTATTCTTCGACATTTCAAGGTACATTTACCATTTGTCCATTCTGAATATAGAAGCAGTTTGTTTTGCAAACGTTAAGGGGAATTTGGTTTATGAAATGAAGCTGGTGGTTGAGGTGACGAAGAAAACTGCATTATGCTTGTGTCTTCTGTAGTTGTTGTGTCCCTGAGTCGTGTCCGACTCTTTGTGACCCCATGGACTGCAGCAGCCAGGCTTCCCTGTCCTTCACCAACTCCTGGAACTTGCTGAAATTCATGTCCATTGAGTCAGTGATCCCGTCCATCCATCTCATCTCTGTCGTCCCCTTCTCCTCCTGCCTTCAATCTTTCCCAGCAATCAGTCTTTTCCAATGAGTCAGCTCTTTGCATCAGGTGGCCAAAGTAGTGGAGCTTCAGCTTTAGCATCAGTTCTTCCAATGAATATTCAGGACTGATTTCCTTCGGGATGGACTGGTTGGATCTCCTTGCAGTCCAAGGGACTCTCAAGAGTCTTCTCCAGCACCACAATTCAAAAGCATCAGTTCTTCAACGCTTAGCCTTCTTTATGGTCCAGCTCTCACATCATACATGACTACTGGAAAAACCATAGCTTTAATTATCTGGACCTTTGTCAACACAGTGATGTCTCTGCTTTTTAATATGCTGTCTAGGTTTGCCATAGCTCTTCTCCCAAGGAGCAAGCGCCATGTGATTTTAGATGGAAATGTTTCCGAGTATGAATTGCTGTAACTTCCATCCCTGTGTTTTAGATTTTTTTCCATTATTTATCGTCAAAGTGTCCGCTGGCCCCTGTGATTTGTGTCGTGTGTTTGGCCGCATGCAGGACACATCCGGATTTCAGATCTTGGTTTGGCCTTGGAGATCCCAGAAGGGGCGAAGATCAGCGGAAGAGTTGGAACGCTGGGCTACATGGGTATGTGATCGGCCTCCTGGTTCTCCCTGCGCTCCCGGCCTCAGCACGCAGAGAGCGGACCGTGTGGAGGGCCCTGGGGTCGTCCTGGCCCGCTGTGGGGTAGCGCAGTGGTATCTGAGGTCTGTACCCACCCCCACCTGCCCTTACCGCCCGGAGCAGAGCCAGGACAGGACAGTGGCCTCCTCGCTGTCCTCACTGGCTCCACACACTCCTCCTGAAGGTGACCAAGTCATTCTGAAGGCTTCGTGAACCGGAGGCCTGGCCTTGGGTCAGCTCAGAGCAGGGGACCCCTGCCTGGCTCTGCCAGAGCTGGGGACCCCTGATATGAGGGAGCCGAGGGCCTCTGCTGAGTCTTGCACTGACCCTCACATCCACTGTGGCTGCTGGGGCCTTAGCCTGGGGGCCTGACCCTGCCTGATGGAGAGGCAGGGGGTCGTCCCACAGAGCACCATTTCCCACAGTAGTTAAATCTGCAGCAATTCACTTCATACTCTGTGAACAGTGGGAACTGTTTCTAATAACAGCTTTGCTGAACTATAATTCACATGCCATAAAATCCACGAATGTCCATTTTGGCCATTCCACAGCAGCATGTGGGATCTTAGTTCTCAATCAGGAGTCAAACCGATACTGCCTGTGGTGGGAGCACAGTTGTGCCCACTGGACGCAGTCCACCGGTCTGAAGTGTCCTCTCAGTGGCTCTCAGTACAGGCAGGGCAGTGCAGCTACCACCCCTGATTTGAGAACCTTCTCATCCCTGCAGAGAAGAAGCCCCGCACCCGCCAGCAGGTAGCCCAGCTCCTCCCCTTCTCTGCCAGCCTCGCAGCCACTGGTGGACTTTCCGTCCTCATGCAAGTGGAATCACATGCTGTCTGGCCTTTTGTGTCTGCCTTGTTAGCTTCACGTTTCCAGAGTTGATCCGTACAGTAACAAGCATTAACTTCAAATTGTGTTGTTGCCATTCAGCACAGGGAGATAACTTAAATTTCCTGTGTTTGTTGTGCAGCTCCAGAAGTCATCAACTCTGAGAGCTATACATTCAGTCCTGACTGGTGGGGGCTCGGCTGTCTGATATACGAGATGATTGAGGGACATTCTCCATTCAAAAAATACAAAGAGAAGGTTAAGCGCGAGGAGGTGGAGCGGAGAGTGAACAAAGAGACAGAACAGTACTCCGAGAAGTTCTCCGAGGACGCCAGGTCCATCTGCAGCATGGTGGGTCGGGCTCGGGCGGGATAGGGGAAAGGGAAACGCAGCCGTCCCTCAGTCCTCCTCTCGGGGTCCCTGATCCCGTAGAGCAGAGCAGAGGCCGTTGTTTGCTGTCCCCGAAGGTGCTGCTGAAGGGCAGGACAGCGCCGGGCCCTGGCCAACATCACGGGGCACTGACAGGCAGCAGACCCTTTGGGGCACTCTGCAGGGCCTGACTCGATGGCGGCCCCGTGTCTGCCGCTCTCGCCGCAAGAACGTCCCGGCAGTAAAAGGGTGATAGAGAAGCTCTTCTTGTCACTTACTTCTCTTAAGCCAACATGAAGGGTTTCCTGAGCGAACTTTAAACTTGGTTTGCATTCAGGAATGTTTATTGAGAATCCCCCCCGGGCTCCTCCCCAGCAGTGAGCTAAACGGGCAGCACTCTCACCCCTTTCATGAGCACGCCTGGTGCTCTCATCTGCTCGGGCGGGTGGACTGTGAGGCCTGGCTCTGCCTGGAGGAGCGGGAGGAGCTGGCTGTGGGTGGAGGGCAGGGGGCAGGGGGCGATGGGCGGGACAAAGGGCAGGGCCAGCCAGAGCTTTTCGGTGATCCAGGTAGGGGTCTGGGCCCTGGGTACTGGCAGGGCGAGTGAGGAGCACTGTAAGCGTGACTTCTATGTGCACTGGGAAGCTAAGGAACCTGCGGCCTGCCTAACGCAGTACTCACGTAGCTGCTGTTGCCTGGATCCGACCCTGCCGTCACTCAGAGGTCTGCCTGTGTAAACGTATAAGTAAGGAATCCTTTTGAAGGAAACACTTTCTATTAGTTTTAAGAGTATACAATTTTTAGAACTAGGTTTGCTAAATTTTTGCCTCATCTGAGGTCCTTAGTGATCTGTTTAATGGATAAAGTATAATTATCCATGTCACTTGGCATGGAAGTGGTGTCTTTGAAGTTCCCAGACAGCTTCTATTTCTTGAGGAAACATCCCCTAATTTGTACAGGGTCAAACTTTTGTTAAGGATTTATTTGGTCGACTTTTAATTTTTTCGATAGCTCAGAGGCAGGATTTTAGTTAGAACTCCTTTTGGAAGCGCCACGCGTTTTACGTCTGTGAAATCTGCAGTGCTGAGGCTCGGGTGATTCTCTGAAACCTGAGTGGCTGTTCCGCTGGAGGTGCTCTTTGCCTCCCTAAGTCTTTGGCCATGGTTGTGGAGATCCGGGGGTTTCCTTTGATCCTGGGCGCTTTGGCTGACCCATTTGTGCTCCTCCACAGTTACTCACCAAGGACCCTGCACAGCGCCTGGGCTGCAGGGGCGAAGGGGCGGCTGAAGTCAAGGGACACCCCGTGTTCAGGGACATCAACTTCAGGCGGCTGGAGGCCCACATGTTAGACCCGCCTTTCCACCCTGACGTAAGTGTGTTGTCAAGGGCAACGGAGTGGCCTGTCCTCCCCAGCCCTCCTGGCTCCTCTGCCACCCGAGTTGCAGCCACCCCCGCCGAGTCGCTGCCTCGCCAGGGACCTGGGCAGCCCTGACCCTCCCCAGCTACCCCACAAGGGCCCTCCCCTTGTCACAGCTGGCACCCTTGCTTCTTTAGTCCTGAACGTGCCTCCCCACGCTGGGTCTCACTGGGTCCTGGCTCGGCGCTGCGCCTGGAGCAGCCCTGGTGAGTGTGCTGTGGGGCCACGGAGGGTTACATCCCCAGAGCCTGGCGGGGCCCTCGAGCTCAGAGCTGGGAGGAACGCCCCCACGGTGGCCTTGGGCTACCGAAGGCGAACTAGGAAGTGTGGAGATGGTTCATTCTGTGGAATACGATGAACCTGTCGTCGTTGTTCAGGTGCTCAGTCGTGTCTGACTCTTTGTGACCCCAAGGACTGCAGCATGCCAGGATTGCCTGTCTATCACCGACTCCCGGACTTTAACCAAATTCATGTCCATTGAGTCGGTGATGCCATCCAACCATCTCATCCTCTGTCCCCTTCTCCTCCTACTTTCAGTCTTTCCTAGCATCAGGGTCTTTTCCAGTGAGTCGGCTCTTTGCATCACGTGGCTAAAGTATTGGAGCTTCAGCTTCAGCATCAGTCCTTCCAGTGAATATTCAGGGTTAATTTCCTTTAGGACTGACTGGTTGGATCTCCTTGCTGTGCAAGGGACTCTCAGGAGTCTTCTCTAGCACCACAGTTCAAAAGCATCAGTTCTTCGGTGCTCAGCCTTCTTTGTGGTCCAACTCTCACATCCATGTATGACTACTGGAAAAACCATAGCTTTGACTATCCAGACCTTTGTCAGCAAAGTGATGTCTCTCCTTTTTAACATGCTGTCTAGGTTTGTCATGGTTTTTCTTCCAGGGAGAAAACGTCTTTTAAGTTTATGGCTGCAGTCACTGTCTGCAGTGATTTTGGAGCCTGAGAAAATAAAATCTCTCACTGTTTCCATTGTTTCCTCAGCTATTTGCCATGAAATGATGGAACCAGATGCCATGATCTTAGGTTTTTGAATGTTGAGTTTCAGGCCAGCTGTTTCACTCTCCTCTTTCACCTTCATCCAGCGGCTCTTTAGTTCCTCTTCGCTTTCTGCTTAAGGGTGGTGTCATTTGCATATCTGAGATTATTGCTGTTTCTCCCGGCAATCTTGATTCCAGCTTGTGCTTCATCCAGCCTGGCATTTCGCATGATGTCCTCTGCACAGAAGTTAAATAAGCAGGGTGACAACATACAGTCTTGATGTTCTCCTTTCCCTATTTGGAACCAGTCTGTTGTTCCACGTCCAGTTCTAACTGTTGCTTCTTGACCTGCATACAGGTTTCTCGGTAAGCAGGTAAGGTGGTCTGGTATTCCCATCTCTTGAAGAACTTTCTACAGTTGTTGTGATCCACAGCAAATGAAGTAAATGAAGCAGAAGTAGGTGCTTCTCTGGAACTCTCTTGCTTTTTCTATGATCCAACAGATGTTGGCAATTCGATCTCTGGTTTCTCTGCCTTTTCTAAATGTAGCTTGTACAACTGGAATTTCTCTGTTAACATACTGTTGAAGACTGACTTGAAGGATTTTGAGCATTACCTTGCTAGCATGTGAAATGAGTGCAATTGTGTGTGTGGGGGGGTGGTGAACATTCTTTGGCGTTGCCTTTCTTTGGGATTAGAATGGAAACTGACCTTTTCCAGTCCTGTGGCCACTGCTGAGTTTTCCAAATTTGCTGGCATAATGAGTGCAGCACTTTCACAGCATCATCTTTTAGGCTTTAAATAGCTCAGCTGGAATTCCATCACCTCCACTAGCTTTGTGCATAGTGATGCTTCCTGAGGCCCACTTGACTTCACGCCCCAGGAGTCTGGCTCGAGGTGAGTGCTCACACCGTCGTGGTTATCTGGGTCACTTCACGCCCCAGGAGCCTGGCTCGAGGTGGGTGACCACACCGTCGTGGTTATCTGGGTCACTTCACACCCCAGGAGCCTGGCTCGAGGTGAGTGACCACACCGTCGTGGTTATCTGGGTCACTTCACGCCCCAGGAGCCTGGCTCGAGGTGAGTGCTCACGCCGTCGTGGTTATCTGGGTCACTTCACGCCCCAGGAGTCTGGCTCGAGGTGAGCGACCACACTGTCGTGGTTATCTGGGTCACTTCACGCCCCAGGAGCCTGGCTCGAGGTGAGCGACCGCGCCGTCGTGGTTATCTGGGTCACTTCACGCCCCAGGAGCCTGGCTCGAGGTGAGTGCTCACGCCGTCGTGGTTATCTGGGTCACTTCACGCCCCAGGAGCCTGGCTCGAGGTGGGTGACCGCACCGTCGTGGTTATCTGGGTCACTTCACGCCCCAGGAGCCTGGCTCGAGGTGGGTGCTCACGCCGTCGTGGTTATCTGGGTCACTTCACGCCCCAGGAGCCTGGCTCGAGGTGGGTGCTCACGCCGTCGTGGTTATCTGGGTCACTTCACGCCCCAGGAGCCTGGCTCGAGGTGGGTGCTCACGCCGTCGTGGTTATCTGGGTCACTTCACGCCTCAGGAGCCTGGCTCGAGGTGGGTGACCGCACCGTCGTGGTTATCTGGGTCACTTCACGCCCCAGGAGCCTGGCTCGAGGTGGGTGACCGCACCGTCGTGGTTATATGGGTCACTTCACGCCCCAGGAGCCTGGCTCGAGGTGAGTGCTCACGCCGTCGTGGTTATCTGGGTCACTTCACGCCCCAGGAGCCTGGCTCGAGGTGAGTGCTCACGCCGTCGTGGTTATCTGGGTCACTTCACGCCCCAGGAGCCTGGCTCGAGGTGAGTGACCACACCGTCGTGGTTATCTGGGTCACTTCACGCCCCAGGAGCCTGGCTCGAGGTGGGTGACCGCACCGTCGTGGTTATCTGGGTCACTTCACGCCCCAGGAGCCTGGCTCGAGGTGAGCGACCGCGCCGTCGTGGTTATCTGGGTCACTTCACGCCCCAGGAGCCTGGCTCGAGGTGAGCGACCGCGCCGTCGTGGTTACCTGGGTCACTTCACGCCCCAGGAGCCTGGCTCGAGGTGGGTGACCGCACCGTCGTGGTTATCTGGGTCACTTCACGCCCCAGGAGCCTGGCTCGATGTGGGTGCTCACGCCGTCGTGGTTATCTGGGTCACTTCACGCCCCAGGAGCCTGGCTCGAGGTGGGTGACCGCACCGTCATGGTTATCTGGGTCACGTCACGCCCCAGGAGCCTGGCTCGAGGTGAGCGACCGCGCCGTCGTGGTTATCTGGGTCACTTCACGCCCCAGGAGCCTGGCTCGAGGTGAGTGCTCACGCCGTCGTGGTTATCTGGGTCACTTCACGCCCCAGGAGCCTGGCTCGAGGTGGGTGACCGCACCGTCGTGGTTATCTGGGTCACTTCACGCCCCAGGAGCCTGGCTCGAGGTGGGTGCTCACGCCGTCGTGGTTATCTGGGTCACTTCACGCCCCAGGAGCCTGGCTCGAGATGGGTGCTCACGCCGTCGTGGTTATCTGGGTCACTTCACGCCCCAGGAGCCTGGCTCGAGGTGGGCGACCGCGCCGTCGTGGTTATCTGGGTCACTTCACGCCCCAGGAGCCTGGCTCGAGGTGAGTGCTCACGCCGTCGTGGTTATCTGGGTCACTTCACGCCCCAGGAGTCTGGCTCGAGGTGAGCGACCACACTGTCGTGGTTATCTGGGTCACTTCACGCCCCAGGAGCCTGGCTCGAGGTGAGCGACCGCACCGTCGTGGTTATCTGGGTCACTTCACGCCCCAGGAGCCTGGCTCGAGGTGAGTGCTCACGCCGTCGTGGTTATCTGGGTCACTTCACGCCCCAGGAGCCTGGCTCGAGGTGGGTGACCGCACCGTCGTGGTTATCTGGGTCACTTCACGCCCCAGGAGCCTGGCTCGAGGTGGGTGCTCACGCCGTCGTGGTTATCTGGGTCACTTCACGCCCCAGGAGCCTGGCTCGAGGTGGGTGCTCACGCCGTCGTGGTTATCTGGGTCACTTCACGCCCCAGGAGCCTGGCTCGAGGTGGGTGACCGCACCGTCGTGGTTATCTGGGTCACTTCACGCCCCAGGAGCCTGGCTCGAGGTGAGTGCTCACGCCGTCGTGGTTATCTGGGTCACTTCACGCCCCAGGAGCCTGGCTCGAGGTGAGTGCTCACACCGTCGTGGTTATCTGGGTCACTTCACGCCCCAGGAGCCTGGCTCGAGGTGAGTGACCACGCCGTCGTGGTTATCTGGGTCACTTCACGCCCCAGGAGCCTGGCTCGAGGTGAGTGCTCACGCCGTCGTGGTTATCTGGGTCACTTCACGCCCCAGGAGCCTGGCTCGAGGTGAGTGCTCACGCCGTCGTGGTTATCTGGGTCACTTCACGCCCCAGGAGCCTGGCTCGAGGTGGGCGACCGCGCCGTCGTGGTTATCTGGGTCACTGGGACCCGTCGTGGTTATCTGGGTCATTGGGACCCGTCGTGGTTATCTGGGTCATTGGGACCTTTTCTGTACAGTTCTGTGTCTTGTTGCTGCCTCTTCTTAATCTCGTCTGCTTTTGTTAGTACATACGGTTTGTGTCCTTTATTGTGCCCATCTTTGCATGAAACGTTCCGTGATGAACCTGAGACGTGACATTAAAATCGTTCTGGCTCTGCAAGTCAGGACTCACCGTGTTTATATGGAATGTGCCGCGGCCGCAGCCTGGTTCTCTGCGTGAGTCCTCGCAAAATGTGGCTCCTGAGCCTCAGTTCCAGGCCCCAGAGTCTCGGGAGAACTTGCTTGGACTCGCTGAGCCAGGCAGCCAGACGGGCTGCAGGATGAGGAAACTGGTGGGGCCTCTCGGGGCCTTTCCCACTGGGCGCTGGACACTGCCAGCCGTGGGCCGTGGAGGCTGGGAGGGCAGCCATCCTGAGGCGGAGGGAGGGCATGCCAGGTGGTGCGTGGAGCAAGGGGCAGAGGCTCCGGGCTTGTTCTGGGGCAGCTCCTGCACGTAACCAGGGGCTGGGGCCGTGAACAGTGGCGTCCGAGACAAGTGTCGGGTGGTTTGGTGTGGGGGCAGGACAGGGTTCTGACCTATGACCTCAGTGCTCCCCTTGGTCCCCTCTACAGCCCCCTGAGGGCCGCCCCGCCCGGGGCTCCCAGCTCCAGCTCCAGCTCCTCGCCTGGTGGGATGGCCAAGTCCTAACCAGGGTCCCGGGGGTCCCGCCCTCGAGTTCCACTCCAGAGGTGGCAGCCCGGCTCCCACACGCCCCTAGCTATGAGTGCGGGCGGGGCTGCAGGCCTGGCTCCTGCCCAGCTCCGGGCTGGTGCTCCAGCGAGAGCATCCTGTCTGCCCTCCTCCATCCCCGGCCTCTGCTGTGATCCAGTTTTCATGCAGAAAAGAAGGGGGGCCCATCCAGGGCCTCGTGGCCGAGCGCAGTGGGTGAGCAGCGGCCTGTGGCTCTGAGTTATGAGATTGCGGAGCGGAGGCACGCAGCTGTGTGAGCCTCGGGCGTCACGAGCGTGATGGGGGAAACCCTCAGCCACGCCTCTGTTCCTGCCGACAGCCACAGGCGGTTTACTGCAAGGACATCTTGGACATCGAGCAGTTCTCCGCGGTGCGGGGCATCCAACTGGACAGCACAGACAGCTGCTTCTACAGCGAGTTCGTCACGGGCTGTGTGTCCATCCCCTGGCAGAACGAGGTGCTGTCCCCGCGGTGCAGGCCGCAGCTACCTACTGCCCCCGAGAAGTGAACAGCTTCTGCTGTGAAATAGCTCTTTAGCTGCTTTGCGCACGCATCCATTTGTGTGTGTGTGTGCGCGTGTGCGCATATTTGGAGGTAAAATTATTTGAGGAGCTGCCCCTTGCCCCTCGGGAAGGGGACAGAGGTGCTCTGGGGTCCGCTGGGCACCTGCCAACCTGAGTCCTGCTCCCTGAGTTCCCACAGGTCATGCTTTGGGGGGGGTCACATTGGCAGCCACGTGGCCTACCCCAGGAGGAGGTCAGGAAGCAAGGGTAGTGGGAACCGGGGACGGGAGCAGAGTGGCTGCTGAGCGCTGGGCTGGGGGCTGGGGGGGACGCGGACCTCCGTCACTTCTCTGTCCTGCCCTTCTGTGGGTACAGATGATCGAGTCTGAATGCTTCAAGGACATCAACGAAAGTGAAAACGAGCCAGTTGTGGACGCGCCAGTTGTGGTTTTAGAGCCGGATGAGAAGATGAGTCAGCAAGTTCCCAGGCAGAAGAGAGGCTTCTTCCACAGGCTCTTCTCCAGCGGGGTAAGGGCGCGGTTGCCGTGCTGTTACTGCTCTAACGTGGCCTGTTACGGGGTGTCTCCTGCTGCGGCAGGGCCTTCCATGCTCAGCACTGTTTCTGCAGCGCCTGTTGTGTGATTGCAGCGCCTGTTGTGTGAGGGGATGCACACGGTGTGCAGGCTGCCCAGGCGGTGTGTTTGAGCAGCGAGAAGAGCCCGCCCAGAGATGTTTGCTCTTGGTATGAACTCTGTCCTGATGGCAAAAGAAGAAATGGCTCCAGCACTCGGAAAGAGACCCCGCTGTCCATGACGACGCGTTTCACACTAGGCTCGTGAAGCATTCCGAAGAACCAATGCAGAAGAACAAAAGCCCTTTCAGTTTCTGCCTGGTGGTGTTCCGATTCTCAGAGCTGTCGTGTCATTCACCCGCGATCATGGGGAAAGCTGATTCTCCTTTGAATGTGGAAGAGTGTTTGGAGAGGCTTTCTGTGGTAGCATTAAACTCAGGAGTGGCTTCCAAGTCTCCTTGGACCGTGGATCATCCTGCCGTATACCCTGTCCGCTCCAGAGGGATTTTGCCTCGGTCATCCACTAAACATCTCATCCATCGTGTCTCAGCACAAACCCAGAGAATGTGGCCAGGTCTCCTCTCAGAACGGGGGGCTGGGCAGCAATTAACCCGAGCTCCTCTGGGTGTCTCAGTGGGAGTCGTTGCTGAGTCCACGCTGTGGGGTCTCACATACCGTGAGGGGGACCCTCCACACAGTCATACAGGAAGAAGCCGTCCACCCCGCCTGCTCAGAGGAGCTCAGTGGGCGGTGGGTGTGGGATGGGGCGAGCCATGTGAGTCGGGGGAGCGGGACGCACCAGCGCCCATCTCTGCCGAATGGAGCGTCCTGCACCACATGAAGCAAGGGGGAGGGGACGGTTAAGGGTTTTCTTGCCTGGAAGCAGCACTTCCTCCCCACGGAGTTTTCTGTGCACTTAAGTCTTCCCTGGGGGCTCAGTGGTAAAGACTCCTGCAGTGCAGGAGACCAGGTTCCATCCCCGGGTCGGGAAGAACCCCCGGAGAAGGAAATGGCAACCCACTCCAGTATTTTTGCCTTGAGAATCCCATGGACAGAGGGGGCTGGTGGGCTGCAGCCCATGGGTCACAGAGTCGGACACGCCTGCACACGCACGCACACACGAGGCAGGCGAGCCCCTCACACGGGAAGGGGCCTGACCGGCCTTCTGCTTGTGTTGCAGGGCTGCTTCAACGCTGGCTCCAGCAAGAAGAAGATGGTGTCCTCCAGACGGTGAGCAAGCGCTGCGTGGCCAGACCACACAGGAGCACGTGCTGGGGCCCTGTCCCGCCTGCAACCTGCAATAAACATGTGGGACTCACCTCACGAGGACTCAGCAGTCTGTCCCGCTTTCTACGTTCATGCCTGAACGGGGGTTTCACTAAGGCTGGATTGAACAAAAGGCCACTTGAGGATGTGGGATGCCCAGAAGGCCCCGGCGTGTCCCCACAGAGGGGAGGAGAGACCTGGATGGGCCCTGCTGCTCCTCACCCACCCAAGGGCTGCCCCGCCCCCCGAGCTCCTCTGGGAGTGGGTGGGCGGGCGTCAGCATGGGTAGCGGGTCTTGGCCGTTTGCATCCGTGCTCCTTGCTCCTGCGCGTCCTGCTGAGGTCCTGCCGCCCACCACATGTGGGGCGCCTCAGGGCCCTCCTGTCGGCCCCTGAAAGGAGGGTGTTTTCAGGACCCTGAGGTCGGGGCGCGGCTGTCAGGCTGGAAACGTGTCTGTGAGTCTCCGGGGCTGGGTCCCTAGAGCCGCTTGTGCTGGACCTGGGCAGGGGGGTGGCCTGGTGTGTGCCGCCCTGGCAGGGCCTCCTGGGGCCAGAGCTCCAGGTGACGGGGAGAGCTGACTGGGGGAGGAGGTGGGTCCGGTGACCCTGCCAGTGGCCCTGGGTTCGCGGTCTGTCACCCTCACTGTCCTCTGGCTCCCTGGGAAGCTCTTGCTACCTGCCGTGTGGGATCCAAGGTCCAGACCTCGGAGAGTTGAACCAAACAGCAGGGACTTGGTCTGGAAAATCCTCATTAAAAAAGGGGGGACAGGAAATCCTAACAAAAATTTGAAAAGATGGAGGTACAGTAGAGTATGTGATTACGGATGCAACAAGCCTGCAAATTAACAACAAAATCGGCAAACAGAAGGCCCAGGCTGCCAACCTCCAGGGAGCCCTCCTGGGCTGAGGAGGTGATGCAGTGCAAAGCTGCAGAGCCTCGAGAGACGAGAACAAGACTCACGCACCGGGTGTATGCGATAAACCTGAAGTCCAGTGCTCCAGGAGGAGACGTGCAGCTTTTAATAGCAGCAAAACTAAGTGCCCCCAAATAGATGAATTTGGCCTCTCACTCCAAAGGATTGAAAAATACATTCAGGAAAAGCAGAAAAAAGAAAGAAAGTAATAGCTATAAAAGAGAAAAACTACAGCTTAAATGATAAAATATTTGTTCTAAAAAAATCAATAAAATAAATCAATATCTAACCTAATCAAGAAAAATAAAAGGGGAAAAAATACACAAAGTTACAAGAGGGGTAAATGAGAGAGGTAATAAAAGATACAGAATACTATGTACAATTTTATGAAAATAAACGTAAAACCTGGATGAAATGCATTTCTAGGAAAACATAATTTACCAAAATTAACCATAAGTAGAATAGAAAATCTAGACAGACTAATTTCAGGATAAGAAATGAAGTTGCCAAAGTGCCACCCTTCAGAAAATCACCAGATTCAGACGATCTGACAGGGAATGTTAGCAAACCTTTGAGGAGCAGATAAATTTCAGTGGCATTTAAATGTTCCAGAGTATACATAGAAAAAGAAGAAAACTTCCCACTCCTTTTTATAAAGCAAGTATAAATTGACACGCAAATCTTACCGAAGACCTTATATAAAAAGTCTATACCAATGTCTTTTATTAATACGTCATTAAAATATTACCAGAATCTTATCCTTAAGGGGCTTCCCTGGTGGTCAGATGGTAAAATATCCGCCTGAAGTGCGGGAGACCTTAGTTTGATCCTTGGGTTGGGAAGATCCCCTGGAGGAGGGCATGGCAACCCATTCCAGTATTCTTGTCTGGAGAATCCCCATGGACAGAGGAGCCTGGCAGGCTGCTTACAGTCCATGGTGTCACAAAGAGTTGGACACGACTGAGCATCTAAGCACATTATCCTTAAAATATTATCGAACAGAATATTAGCCTTAAAATATTATGAAACAGAATCCAGCAGCACATTATACAGTACCACATCAAAATGCTGGGTTTATTTTAATAAGATGGATGATTCAGTATCAGGACATCCAGTAACATAATGCTGCTAAGTCACTTCAGTCGTGTCTGACTCTCTGCGACCCCATAGACAGCAGCCCACCAGGCTCCGCTGCCCCTGGGATTCTCCAGGCAAGAACACAAGTGGGTTGCCATTTCCTTCTCCAATGCATTAAAGTGAAAAGTGAAAGTGAAGACACTCAGTCGTATCCGACTCTTAGCGACCCCATGGACTGCAGCCCACCAGGCTCCTCTGTCCATGGGATTCTCCAGGCAAGAGAACTGGAGTGGGTTGCCATTGCCTTCTCCGAGTAACATAATAAACCATGTTAATAGATCCAAAGGAAAAATAGGTAATTTTCATAAAGGGATTTGACCAAATTCAACCCACTTTTTTACAGTTGATAAAATGGAGTTGACCTTTTCACAACACTGGGTGGGGTTGAAAATCTGCATATAATTTTATAGTCAGTCCTCTGATCTATGGTATTTATTGAAAAAAGTCCACATATAAGTGGACATACGCATTTCAAACCCATGTTTTTCAAGTGAAAGTTGCTCAGTTCAGTTCAGTTCAGTCGCTCGCTCAGTCGTCTTCAACTCTTTGCGACCCCATGGACCATATAGTCCACGGAATTTCTCCAGGCCAGAATACTGGAGTGGGTAGCCATTCCCTTCTCCAGGGGATCTTCTGAACCCAGGGATCGAACCCAGGTCTCCCACATTGCAGGCGGATTCTTTACCAGCTGAGCCACCAGGGAAGCCTAAGAATACTGGAGTGGGTAGCGTAGCCCTTCTCCAGGAGACCTTCCTCACCCAGGAATCAGCCTGGGATCTCCTGCATTGCAGGTGGATTCTTTACCAGCCAGCTACCAGGGAAGCCCTATGGTTTTTCAAGGGTAAACTATAAATCAGTCAATTCTTCAGCATCATAAAGTACATTTATCACCCAGAGATAGCATCTTACTTGAGGGGGGTTTACTCCATAGGCACTCATAAGATGCAGGGTAACAGGAAGATGGCCACCCTCAGTAGCACCCTACTTCATATTTGTAGGAGGAACCTCCCTGCACAGCAAGGGTGGACTACCCTCCTGGTGAATACATGTCGAGGGTGAGCAACTGAGAGCCAGGGCAAGGCGGGACCTAGGGAGATGAGCCCGATACCAGGGCTGCTCCTGTGCGGGGGGTTGGGAGCCCTGAGACTCCTGAAAGGCTGAGCTAATCTCAGGGCTAGGAGAACAAAAATCTGATCCAGGGCATGCTGAGATTGGGGTCCCAGTCAGTTCACACTCCACCTCAGGGCCCAGCCCTCAAGGATAAGGGTGACCTGGAAGTAACCCAGCTTGCTAAAATGGGTGGTCCAGAGGACTCCAAAAGCGGAGCGTGGATCAAGATGGCCAAGGGCTTCTAATGCCCCAAGGGGACGAGCATGGCAAACAGAAATCTTGCCTGGAGGAAGAGGGCACCCTAAGCTGCAAATCACTACTGTCACGGTTTTCAGACACAACGTCCAGGGTGTAACCAAAGACGGCACGCACATGGGGTGAGGCGAAAGAATGAACGCGGCAGACGTTACGGACGAGAAACGTTCCCCTGGAGGCTCTGGATGATGGCAAGCTACGAGACACCGCCGCCGCTGCTGCTGCTAACTCACACCAGTCGTGTCCCCCTCTGTGCGACCCCACGGACGGCAGCCCACCAGGCTCCCCGTCCCTGGGATTCTCCAGGCAAGAACACTGGAGTGGGGTGCCATTTCCTTCTCCAATGCATGAAAGTGAAAAGTGAAAGTGAAGTCGCTCAGTCGTATCTGACTCTCAGCAACCCCATGGACTGCCACCCTCCAGGCTCCTCTGCCCATGGGATTTTCCAGGCAAGAGCACAGGAGTGGGGTGACATTGCCTTCTCCGATATGAGACACAGACTCTTAAGAAATTTTTTAAAAATTATTTATGGCTGCTCTGGGTCTTTGTTGCTTTGCCCAAGCTTTTCTCTGGTTGCAGCGAGAGGAGGGCTTCTCATTGCCAGGGAGCACAGTCTCTAGATCCTTCGGCTAGAACCCCCATCCCCTGCACTGGCAGGCGGGTTCTTATCCACCGCGCCACCAGGGAAGTCCAAGACGCTTAGACAACTGTGCTTACCGCGTTCAAGGGGAGAACTGGCAAAGCCTGACCGTTTTGGCGGGAGACTGGAACTGCACAGCATGACACAGCATACTTCCGAAAGATAGACTCGAGTGGGCTTCCCTGGCGGCTCAGTGGTTACAAATCCTCCTGCAACGTAGGAGATGCAGTTTCGATCCCTAGGTCGGGAAGGTCCCGTGGAGGAGGAAACGACAAGCCACTCCAGTGTTCTTGCCTGGGAGATTCCCATGGATGGAGGAGCCTGGCAGGCTGCAGTTCATGGGGTTGTCAAGAGTCAGACACAGGTGAGCAACTGAGCACAAGGAAGAAAAGGACCCTGCGATGGAGACCCGAGATGCAAGCAGGGATGAAGAGTAATGAGTGGTGCGTCTGGCAGCCAGCTTAAACGCGCTGATTGTTCGGAACAGCAGTGACCACGTCTGTGGCTTTTGCAGTGTGTGTGTTTACACAGAGTGAAAATACGTGGCAATAGGACTCTCCAGTGGGAGAGGATCCCCTGGGTTGGGGGCAGGTGGGCGGGGGACCACCAAGGTGCCATCAGGAGCTGCCAGTCCACTCAGCCTCACAGTCCTGACTCTGCTTCACGGTTTCCTTTTCTGGCCCAAGGCCCCACCCACAGTGAGCTGCTACCTGGTTATGGAATTCTGGTAGGTGCCAGCCCCCCAGCTGGAGTGTACCCCATTTGTGGGGAAGTGTTGGGCTTATTTACTTATCCCTTCTTCCCCCCTGGGCAGAATCGGTCACAAGTGTGTTGGTGCCCTTCTGTTTTCAGTTCTCCACCCAAACCACCTCGTTTACATGGTTTTTCCCCCTGAATAGTACACACTCGTTGCTAAAGATTTGAAAACTACAGAAATCCACCTGAATTAAGATATAAATCTGTGACTGCCACGCTTGGAGTCCCTGTCACAGACCTGGTGACCAGCTCGCTCCCTTTTTTTTCTTTTTTTGAATTATTTATTTGGCTGACTGGTCCTTCGTTGCGGCACGCAGAACCTTTAGTCGTGGCATCTAATTTCCTGGCCACGGACTGAGCCCAGGCTCCCTATACCGGGAGCACCGAGCGTCGGCACTGGGCCACCAGGGAAGTCGCCGGCCAGGTCTCTGTGTGTGTGTGTGTGTTGCCTTTCTTTGAAAAGGGTTGCGGGGGGGGGGGGGGGGTCACGCTCTGCACAGGAGTGCAGCCTGCTGGTGCACTGGGGTCAAGCTCTGCACAGGAGTGCAGCCTGCTGGTGCACTGGGGTCACGCTCTGCACAGGAGTGAAGCCTGCTGGTACACTGCACACCCTCCTGTGCCAGGAACGCGCTTCTAAAACAAGATCTGGGCAACTGCAGTTTTGTCATATGGATATGCTATGCTTCAGTTAGCCAATCTCTTTCTGTCCCGCGTTTGCTTCTTTTTCTTTTTGTCCTAAATGTTGCCATAATGAGTGACCATCCTGACACATGGTGATTCTCTTTTGAGGATAAAGTACTTGGAGTATATTTGCTGTTCAGAGGCACTGTCCATCTTAAGGCTTTGGAATTGCTTTTCAGTGGCTAAGTCGTGTCCAACTTTTTGCGACCCCATGCACTGCAGCACGCCAGGCTTCCCAGTCCTTCACTATCTCCCAGTTTGCTGCAATTCGTGTCCATTGAGTCAGTGATGCCATCCAACCACCTCATCCTCTGTCACCCCCTTCTCCTCCTGCCCTCAATCTTCCCCAGCATCAGGGTCTTTTCCAGTGAGTCAGCTCTTCACGTCAGGTGGCCAGAGTATTGGAGGTTCAGCTTCGGCATTAGTCCTTCCAATGAACACCCAGGACTGATTTCCTTGAGGATGGACTGGTTGGATCTCCTTGCAGTCCAAGGGACTCTCAAGAGTCTTCTCCAGCACCACAGTTCAAAGCATCAGTTCTTCAGCTCTCAGCCTTCTTTCTGGTCCAGCTCTCAGGCTTTGGCGACAACAGGCCAAATTGCCTCCCCAGCTGCGTCATCTTTGATTACTCTGGGACTATGCCAGACTTTCCCCCGATTAAAAAAAAAAAAATCTGCCATCTTGAGAGTTCCTTTTAACAGGCTTCCCAGTAAGATTTCTTATCAGGATTATAGTAAATTCTTGGCAGATGAGTGTTGTTGTCGTTATTGTTGTTTTTTGGATGTGGACCAGCTTTAATGTCTTTACTCAATTTGTTAATACAGTATTGGTTCTGTTGTTTATGTTCTGGTTTTTGGCCATGAGGCAGGTGGGATCTTAGTTCCCAGACCAGGGGTCAAACCCACACCCCCTGCATTGGAAGGTGAAGGCCACTGGATCAGCAGGGAAGCCTCTGCAGAGGCTGAGTTTGTCCCCTGGAAATTCACACATTGTGTCCTAACCCCAGCACCTCAGAATGTGACTGTAGCTGGAGAAAGTGTCTTTAATGGTGTAAGATAAAATGCGGGGAAGGCGATGGCACCCCACTCCAGTACTCTTGCCTGGAAAATCCCATGGACAGAGGAGTCTGCTTGGCTACGGTCCGTGAAGTCTCAAAAGAGTTGGACAGGACTCAGCGGCTAAACAACAGCACACATAGAAGGAAGAACACGAGAGAACGCAGGGAGAAGACGGCCGTCTACACAGCAAGGAGAGAGGACTCGAAGGAACTAGCCTGCTCACACCTTGGAGTTCAGCCTCCTCCAGGACAGTGAGAAGATACAGTCCCGCGGTTGGAGCCTCCCAGTCTGTGGGGCTTTGTTATAGCAGCCCCAGCAAACGAATACACTTGTCTGTTGCCAATTACACGGTGGCTCAACCACAAAGGATGTCATAGTTGTTGCGGTCAGGACTCTGGGCACAGCTTAACGAGGTCGTTCACTCTCTGGTCTCCTGAAAGCCTGCCTTCAAGTACCATCTGCCTCTCACCTGAGAGCTGGACGGGGCAGGGATCTGCCTCCAAACTCCTGTGATGTTGGCAGGATTTAGTCCTCCCTGGGCTGCTGGCCACCTGGGCCTCCCACCATGGCAGCTTGCTTCAGGAACATGTGCAAGCTGAGAGGGTACGGACCGCCAGCTGGAGGGCAGGCTCAGTCCTCAGTAACGTAAATCCAGGAGCACCACCTTTGCCCATTATACTGTTAGAGGTGTCAGTGAAAATTCAATTAACAAGTTAAAAAAGAATTTTATTCATGCTAGGAGATATATGTATACCTATGGCTGATTCATGTTGAGGTCTGATAGAAAACAACACAATTCTGTAAAGCAATAATCCTTCAATTAAAAAAATTTTTTAATTAAAAAAAATAAAGTGAAGATTATAACTCAGGAGACAAACTCTCAGAAGCTTTGAGTTCAGTTCAGTTCAGTTCAGTCACTCAGTCGTGTCCGACTCTGCAACACCATGAATCGCAGCATGCCAGGCCTCCCTGTCCATCACCAACTCCCGGAGTTCACTCAGACTCACGTCCATCAAGTCCGTGATGCCATCCAGCCATCTCATCCTGGGTCGTCCCCTTCTCCTCCTGCCCCTGATCCCTCCCAGCATCAGAGTCTTTTCCAATGAGTCAACTCTTCGCATGAGGTGGCCAAAGTACTGGAGTTTCAGCTTCAGCATCATTCCTTCCAAAGAAATCCCAAGATTGATCTCCTTCAGAAAGGACTGGTTGGATCTCCTTGCAGTCCAAGGGACTCTCAAGAGTCTTCTCCAACACCACAGCTCAAAAGCATCAATTCTTTGGCGCTCAGCCTTCTTCACAGTCCAACTCTCACATCCATACATGATCACAGGAAAAACCATAGCATTGACTAGACGGACCTTAGTCGGCAAAGTAATGTCTCTGCTTTTGAATATACTATCTACGTTGGTCATAACTTTTCTTCCAAGGAGGAAGCGTCTTTTAATTTCATGGCTGCAGTCACCATCTGCAGTGATTTTGGAGCCCCCCAAAATAAAGTCTGACACTGTTTCTACTGTTTCCCTATCTATTTCCCATGAAGTGATGGGACCGGATGCCATGATCTTCCTTTTCTGAATGTTGTTGAGCTTTAAGCCAACTTTTTCACTCTCCTCTTTCACTTTCATCAAGAGGCTTTTTAGTTCCTCTTTACTTTCTGCCATAAGGGTGGTGTCATCTGCATATCTGAGGTTATTGATATTTCTCCCGGCAATCTTGATTCCAGCTTGTGCTTCCTCCAGCCCAGCATTTCTCATGATGTACTCGGCATATAAGTTAAATAAACAAGGTGACAATATACAGCCTTGATGTACTCCTTTTCCTATTTGGAACCAGTCTGTTGTTCCATGTCCAGTTCTAACTGCTGCTTCCTGACCTGCATACAGATTTTCTCAAGAAATCTCATAGTCAGCAGGTCAGGTGGTCTGGTATTCCCATCTCAGAATTTCCCACAGTTTATTGTGATCCACACAGTCAAAGGCATTGGCATAGTCAATAAAGCAGAAATACATGTTTTTCTGGAACTCTCTTGCTTTTTCCATGATCCAGCGGATGTTGGCAATTTGATATCTGGTTCCTCTGCCTTTTCTAAAACCAGCTTGAACATCAGGAAGTTCACGGTTCACGTATCGCTGAAGCCTGGCTTGGAGGATTTTGAGCATTACTTTACTAGAATGTGAGATGAGTGCAATTGTGTGGTAGTTTGAGCATTCTTTGGCATTGCCTTTCTTTGGAATTGGAATGAAAACTGACCTTTTCCAGTCCTGTGGCCACTGCTGAGTTTTCCAAATTTGCTGGCATATTGAGTGCAGCACTTTCACAGCATCATCTTTCAAGATTTGAAACAGCTCAACTGGAATTCCATCACCTCCACTAGCTTTGTTCGTAGTGATGCTTTCCAAGGCCCACTTGACTTCACATTCCAGGATGTCTGGCTCTAGATGAGTGATCAACCATCATGATTATCTGGGTCGTGAAGATCTTTTTTGTACAGTTCTTCTGTGTATTCTTGCCACCTCTTCTTACTATCTTCTGCTTCTGTTAGGTCCAGACCATTTCTGTCCTTTATCGAGTCCATCTTTGCATGAAATGTTCCCTTGGTATCTCTAATTTTCTTGAAGAGATCTCTAGTCTTTCCCATTCTGTTGTTTTCCTCTATTTCTTTGCATTGATTGCTGAAGAAGGCTTTCTTATCTCTTCTTGCTATTCTCTGGAACTCTGCATTCAGATGCTTATATCTTTCCTTTTCTCCTTTGCTTTTTGCCTCTGTTCTTTTCACAGCTATTTGTAAGTCCTCCCCGGACAGCGATTTTGCTTTTTTGCATTTCTTTTCCATGGGGATGGTCTTGATCCCTGTCTCCTGTACAATATCACGAACCTCATTCCATAGTTCATCAGGCACTCTATCTATCAGATCTAGGCCCTTAAATCTATTTCTCACTTCCACTGTATAATCATAAGGGGTTTGATTGAGGTCATACCTGAATGGTCTAGCGGTTTTTCCTACTTTCTTCAATTTGAGTCTGAGTTTGGTAATAAGGAGTTCATGATCTGAGCCACAGTCAGCTCCCGGTCTTGTTTTTGTTGACTGTATAGAGCTTCTCCATCTTTGGCTGCAAAGAATATAATCAGTCTGATTTCGGTGTTGACCATCTGGTGATGTCCATGTGTAGAGTCTTCTCTTGTGTTGTTGGAAGAGGGTGTTTTCTATGACCAGTGCATTTTCTTGGCAAAACTCTTTTAGTCTTTGCCGCATTCCATGGCCAAATTTGCCTGTTATTCCAGGTGTTTCTTGACTTCCTACTTTTGCATTCCAGTCCCCTGTAATGAAAAGGACATCTTTTTTGGGTGTTAGTTCTAAAAGGTGTTGTAGGTCTTCACAGAACCACTCAACTTCAGCTTCTTCAGCGTTACTGTTTGGGGCATAGACTTGGATTACTGTGATATTGAATGGTTTGACAGAGATCATTCTGTCATTTTTGAGACTGCATCCAAGTACTGCATTTCAGACTCTTTTGTTGACCATGATGGCTACTCCATTTCTTCTGAGGGATTCCTGCTCGCAGTAGTAGATATAATGGTCCTCTGAGTTAAATTCACCCATTCCAGTCCATTTTAGTTCGCTGATTCCTAGAATGTTGACGTTCACTCTTGCCATCTCTTGTTTGACCGCTTCCAATTTGCCTTGCCTCATGGACCTGACATTCCAGGTTCCTATGCAATATTGCTGTTTACAGCATCGGACCTTGCTTCTATCCACAACTGGGTATTGTTTTTGCTTTGGCTCCATCCCTTCATTCTTTCTGGAGTTATTTCTCCACTGATCTCCAGTAGCATATTGGGCACCTACTGACCTGGGGAGTTCCTCTTTCAGTATCCTATCATTTTGCCTTTTCCTACTGTTCATGGGGTTCTCAAGGCAAGAATACTGAAGTGGTTTGCCATTCTCTTCTCCAGTGGACCACATTCTGTCAGGGTGGGTCATAGTGGAGAGGTCTGACAGAAGCTTTGAGAGAGCCTGTTAAAAGCCCAAGGCACAATCCTACACAGTTTTGAGACAAAGGATCATACATCAAAGTTCACTAAGGATATAGGTAACCTACAAACTGAGCAATAAGTCATTACGACCCCTACAGAGCTGGGAAAGAATGCTAATCTCGTGAGAGATTGCACTGCTAGGTCAGAAGGAAGGAGGTTGATCTTGCAGTCCAGGCGGCTCTCCTGTCTTTGAGGAGGTCTGGTTAATGGGTAAGACAGATAGCACAGAGAGCTTTCTGTTTAACTCTTTTTGTCTGACCTTAATATGTAAACTTTAATCAGGAGCAAGACACCAGTGACAGCCCACACTCGGTGCTGCCAACCACAGTACCTGACCGCCTGGAGCCCAGCCATTGTGCCTGCCCTGTGGACAAGGGCTGTTATTATGTACATACCATCAGGGGACCGGAACCCCAAGGCTGGTGGCATGTTTCTCTGAGGTCCTTGCCCTGAAGGGGGCCGTCGCTGTTCCCTTGGGGACAAGGTTTCCTGCAGCAGTGCTGGGTTTCCACTCACCTGGCTGCTTTGGAAAACAGGCTCTGAAATCAGGTGGAGATGTGGCTTGTGGCCCAGAACAGGGGACTTCTGGGGGTCACCCACGTGCCACACCTCTGCTTGCTCAGAGCCCCCCCCTCCAGGTGGTGAGGCTCTGGAGCCTCGGGCCCGCCCACGCAGCCGGCCTCAGCCAAGGAGCGGGACACTCTCTTCCTGGGTCAGGCGGTCATGCCGGTGGCGGTCCTCTGGGGCCAAAGCTGCTTCTCGCTATACCAGCCACGGCCTCTCGGGGCAGCAGGCGCAGACCAGGCAGGTTCTGACCAGCCGTGCCAGCCCCAGGCCCCTCGGTTCTTCCTCGGGCTGCGCAGTGACCCTCCAGGGATGTGCTAGTCTCCGGGGACCATACCTGGGCTCCACCTGAGCGTGCCCTGGCTCCGCCCGAGGCGCACCACATCCCCCTCCCTCCTCTGCAGGGCTGTCCCGTGAGCTCTCCCTCCGCCCGGGGCGCTGAGTGAGCAGGCTCCCTCGCGGGGGTCACCGGCTCCGAGCCCGCGGGCGTCTCCCGGGGTCTACTCTCCTAGCGGGTTCTTCCCACGCTAGCCGGAGGCTCACAACCGCCGCGCCCCGCCCCTCACCCCGCTCCGTCCCGCCCTTCACCCCGCCCCTCATCGCAGCGCCCCGCCCCGTCATCGCGCCCCGCCCCTCCGCGCCGCGCCCCTAGTTCTCTCCTGCGCGGAGCGCGCTGATGTCCGTGGCCTCGGCGGCTCCAGGAGGCGATACGGCGGGCGCGGAGAGCCGGGCGGGCGCCGCGTCTGGCCATAGGCGGAGGCTTCCGCCTCCGGCTGTCAATCCCGCCGGCCTGGCCCCGCCTCGCCCGACGGCGGAGCGTCGCGGGGCGTAAGGCCGAGGGGGCTGCCGGGACAGACCCAAGATGGCCGGGCGCCTGCGTTCCGTTCCTGCCTTCGGCCCCGAGCCTCATTCATTGCCGCGCTGCTGAGCGGAGCCGCGAGCCAGCCCGAGGGCTCCGGGCGCTGTCCCCGCGGAGCGGCAGGCCGCCATGGCGACCCTGGAGAAGCTGATGAAGGCCTTCGAGTCCCTCAAATCCTTCCAGCAGCAGCAGCAGCAGCAGCAGCCGCCGCCGCCGCCGCCTCCGCCGCCGCCTCAGCCTCCTCAGCCGCCGCCGCAGGCGCAGACGCCGCCTCAGCCGCCGCCGCCGCCGCCGCCGCCGGTTGGCCCTGCCGCGGCCGAGGAGCCGCTGCACCGACCGTGAGTGCTGACCCGTCGCAGCTCGGCCCCAGCCCTCCCCGGCCTTCGCCAGCCTCCCGCAGAGGCACGGAGGCGGCCCCGGCCCTCTGCCCTCCCGGCCGCCCCGTTTGGGGAGGAACCGGGGTTGCGTCGTGAGCAGGACTCGGCCGAGCCGAGGCCGCGTCCCCCCGGCCCCCCGCCCTCCTGCTCTGAGGGGAGCAGGGCTGCGCCTGGGCGCTCCGCGAGGAGCCGGGAATTTGGAGCCAGAGTGATGCGGGGACAGTGGTGACCTCATGCCCGGGGACGTCGGACTGGAGGGCGGGGGAGCGCGCGCCGTCCAATGGGGAGCCTCTGGCGGGACCCGCTTTAAACAGCCCGGGAGTCAGTCGGGCCTGTCTTCTCGCAGCCTCAGGGCTTTTCGTTTAGTTAGGGGGTCGCAGCAGAAGAATGAAGTGTCGGGAAGAGACCGGCTTGTCTCAGTTCTAGTCGGTCTGCGGGCCCCTTAAATGAGCGGTGGTCGCCTGTAAGTGTGAACTTAGCCTAGATGGTTGTTATTAACACACAAGAATCAATAAGACGGACTGCAGTACTGGGAAGACTGGACTGAAATTTATTGTTTGTCTGCAATTGGAAATAAATCACGGCTTGCTGAGGGAGAGGTTAATCGCCGGGGCGAGTGAGGTACATTGCACGTGCCTCGCAGTCACGCTGGCCGGAACCTGGATGGGTGTCTGCGGACACCCTGTCGCAGACATCCTGGTACTGTTCGGTGCTTGTGCTAGGGAAATTTTCGAAACAATAGAGAGACCATTTGATGTCACTTTCTTACAGAGCCCGAGTGCTTTTCCGTGAAGTCTTGGGTCTTCCGCAGAGGTGAGGGTGTGCCCTTCAGGCCTTTCTTTCTTTCTTGTACGGGCATTTTATTTCTCATCTTGATCTCTACAAGAGGGCCTTTAATGAGGACAGTTTTCGGGAAGCAGCCCCTTGAAGAAGTTCACCTTGTAGTTAAGGTGGATTCATTTTTAGTAATGTTTTCATCTTTGTTTCTGATAATGATTCCTTGCTGTGTCCTGAGGTTTAATCAGGAAATGAATATTTGGAGAGTCATGTTGGCTTATCTGTTAAAATGTAGCAGTAAAGCGCTTTTTCTGCTAAAAGGTGAAAAACCTGTTTGGATACTTTGAGAAAAAAGAAAATCTTAACAACTTGACTTTTCTCTGCAGCAAATAACTTATAACCGCGACCCATTCCAGACTTAGCATAGTTCTTCTCGGTGGAGGTAGGAGTCAGAAGTTCAGGCATCTTGGCATCTTGTGGACCTTGTATACAGACAGGAAGCACTAGGCAGGGCTCCGGGTGGGAAGGGAGCTCTCGCTGCCATCCCCGTCTGCTGTTCCCTTGGTCAGTCTAAACTTATGCGTTCTGCTTCTATATGCTGATTTCACAGAGCCTGAATATGGTGTCGTCTTCAAAATATGGATGTGAAGAGGTTTCTTTCTTAAGCCAGCTTGACAAAGTAGACGTTTCATTACTTTATTGTATGGAAACGTATGATTGACTTATTTTTAAAATTTAGTCTGTCATCTTTGTGTAAACAATACATTAACATGATACAAATTCCAAAATTGCAGACAGGTAATTAAAATGTCTCTCTCCCGTCCCTTTCTCCTGAGTACCTAACTCCGTTCCCAGAGGCAAGCTCTGTTGCACTTCTTCCTTGTGTATCCTACCTGGTGTAACTTGTGTGTGTGTGTCTATGTGTGTAGATATATATTTGGATAGACTTTAAAATTTTTAAAAACAAAAATACTTCAGAATAGCAACTTTGAAAGGTTCTTAGCATGCTCTGAAGTCAACTGCATTTGGCTTAATTATAGTTATAAAATGCATAAATATATTTTTATGTACTTTGCTGTTGAGAAAGCAAATATTCATTAATTTTGAGTAACAAACTCCTTGCTTACAAATTTGGATCTTAGCATGTCTGTTCATATGCTTCAGCTGAAAAATCCCTTCCCCAAAATAAGATTGGCCAAAAGCAATGAGAAAGCAACTGTTCTGTTTTTATGGTTCTTGCTGCCTGTGGAACTGTAGTGTCACCAGCTGAGCGTGGGCTCCGATTAAGAATCTGCGTGCCTGCTCTGGGCTCAGCGTATGGTATGCAGGGGTTCTGCGTGGTGCTGGCTGCAGTCTCGAGAAGGCTGGCATGCAGGGGAGTGCCAGAGCTCGGCAGGGTCCTCACTGCAGTTATGAGGCAGTTGGCGTTGGCCTTTGGCACTTTTCACTCTCCTTCATATTCCCTCCTGGTTTTTCCCTGACTTGAATTATTTGCTGAACCTCTGACGAGTGCGAACCAGCATCCTAAATAGGTGCAGTGCTACAGCCTTGAGCAGAGAAAGCTCTGCCCTCCTGAAGCTTGCGTTTTAGTCAGGGGCATAGACTGTCAACAGGGTACATGAGCACGATACGTAGTATGGTAGAGAGTGAAGTGGAGGAGGGATAACAGCACATCGGGGAAGGGGTCTCGGAAGGCAGGGACAGCTTTTAGGTAGGATGTCCAGGGAAGGGCCACTGAGTTGGTGGCTTTTGAGTAAAGACCAGGGCCAGGGAGCAGGTCCAGACTCCCGAAGAGGACTAGCGAGGTGGGAGGTGTGGCCTGCTGAGTTCGGGAGAAGAGACTGTCCGTGGGAGCTGAGGTCCGAGGGAGAGAGTGCCTCGCCAGACCAGTAATCCCTTCCAGATGGAATAAAGACAGGGGCATTTATTCTAAGTGAGATGGGAAGTCATTGGAGGGTTTGGTCAGAGGAGGGAGGGATTTGAGTTCTGTTTTAAGATGAGTACTGGCTGAGAACTGAGTTGACAGACAGCCTGGGCAGCAGCAGGAAGCCAGTTAGGAAGTTGGTGACGTGATCAGGTGTGAGATGATGGTGAATTCTGTTGGCAGTGGCAAGGTGGGAAATGGCTGAATTTTGAAGGTGAAACCAACCAGACTTGTTCTCTGCTGAGCATGATTTAGCCATAGTTGGTGTTATTGTTTAGGGTTATGTTCAGCTGCAAAGAGCAGAAAGCTCTGCGCAGTTACTTAAACAGGTCGGAATTTATTATGAGATGAAAAGAGGTCCGTGTGGGGGAGTTCCACATCGATCCGTGCCCAGCTTTGTTTTTTGTACTTGTAAGTCCCTGTCCTCATTCTTTCCCATTTTTTAAGTTGAATTCTTGTCTTGTTGAATTGTGACAGTTCTTCATAATGTTCTTGGTACTAGACCCGTATCAGATACACAGTTTGTGAAATGATACTCCCTCTCTCGGGCTGTCGCTTCACTTTCTTTCCCTGCACTGCATGGCCGGTGGGGTCTCAGTTCCCTGACCAGGGATGGAACCCAGGCCCTCGACGGGGGAAAGAGTGGAGTCCAACCACTGGCCCGCCAGGGAAGTTCCCCCGAGACAGTCTTTTTTTAAAGTATTTTTCAGATTTATTAATTTTTGGCTGTGGTGGTCTTGCTTGCCGCATCCGGGCTCTTCTCTAGCTGCAGTGGGCGGGGACTGCTCTTCCTTGCGGCGTGCAGTTACTCTGAGGCGTGTGGGATCTTCCCAAACCAGGGATTGAACTGGTGTCCTTTGCGTTACAAGGCAGATTTTTAACCACTGGACCTCCAGGGAAGGTGTCCCCCCCGCCTGCCCCCGCCCTCCCACCCCCGCCCCATGCAGTCTTGATTTCTGTTCATTTTTATCACAATTTCAAGTGAAATGTGAGTCCTCCAATTTTATTCCTTTTCAAGATAGTTTTGGCTACTCTGGGCCCCTTGCGTTTCCATTTAAACTATAAGAGCAGATTGTCCGTTTCAGTGAGGAAGCCAGCCGGGATTCTCTGATGGGGATTGCCTGGAATCTGTGGATCAACTCAGAGAGTATTGACGTGAAGTCTTCTGGTTCCTGAACACGGGCCCACGCTTTGTGCACGTGGTCACACAGTCAGTGCTTCAGGCTTTGTGAGCACACCTCTAGCTGCTGTTCGGCTCTGCCACTGTGGGTCAGAGCGGCCTGACGCTGCAGGCAGAAGAGCAAGTGCGCCTCTGTTCCAGGGAGACTTTGTTAATGACGTGGAACTTTGAATTTTGTGTAACTTTCCCATGTCATAAGACTGCTCTTTGATGTTTTTTTTTTTTTTTTGTCAACCATTAAAAAATGTAAGAACACTTCTTAGGCTGTCCAGGACAGGCAGGCTCTGGTTTGCCCCCCACACCGGATCAGATATGCTGAGACCACTTTGGGGAAGCATTGCTTCTTCAGTTGGTTTTTCTTAACTAGCTTAAAAAATTATAAAAATTACACACATACATTATAACAGCATCTTCAGCTAGCACAGAAGATGACAAGCAAGACTTCCTCCCTGGCTGTCCTAGCCTTATTCTTTAAAAATAACAATTAAGCTTCTTTTGTTTTCTCTGACGTTTTAGTGCATGTACAAGTCTTTTTTTTTTTTTTTTTGCTCACACTATAGTTTTTCATTTAGCAATATATCGAAGATGTTGTTTCATAGCAGTACATGTGATTCTTACTGGTTGGCTTTCCAATACTGTAGAATTTCTTTTAAAAGAGGCCTTATAGAGGTGTCGAGGCAGAGGTCTTTCCAGTGCTGTCCACATTCAGAGGCCCCACCGCATTACCGCTGGTCCCTGCAAGTGAGTCCGCCACTCAGTAAACCTCAGACAAGACTTGCCACGGATCCTTGCTGCTCACCGTGTGGTTTCAGGGCCAGCAATTTGGTATCACTTGGGAGGGTGTAAGAAGTACAGAATCTCTGCCCAGCCTTAGACCTACTGAGTCACGAGTCTGCATTTTAACAAGGTTTGTGAGCAATTTCTGTGCACATAAGGCTTGAGAAGCTCCGCTGTGGATGATCAGGCCCTGTCTTTCTGATGTTATGGTCTGTGTGGATCACAAGAAACTGGAGAATTCTGAAAGAGATGGGAATACCAGACCACCTGACCTGCCTCTTGAGAAGCCTGTATGCAGGTCAGGAAGCCGCAGTTAGAACTGGACATGGAACAACAGACTGGTTCCAAATAGGAAAAGGAGTACGTCAAGGCTGTATATTGTCACCCTGCTTATTTAACTTATATGCAGAGTACATCATGAGAAATGCTGGGCTGGATGAAGCACAAGCTGGAATCAAGAGTGCCCAGAGAAATATCAATAACCTCAGATATGCAGATGACACCACCCTTATGGCAGAAAGTGAAGAGGAACTAAAGAGCCTCTTGATGAAAGTGAAAGAGGAGAGTGAAAAAGTTGGCTTAAAGCTCAACATTCAGAAAAAGAAGATCATGGCATCCGGTTCCATCACTTCATGGGAAATAGATGGGGAAACAGTGGAAACAGTGGCTGACTTTATTTTTCTGGGCTCCAAAATCACTGCAGATGGTGACTGCAGCCATGAAATTAAAAGCCGCTTACTCCTTGGAAGGAAAGTTATGACCAACCTCGACAGTGTATTGAAAAGCAGAGACATTACTTTATCAACAAAGTCTGTCTAGTCAAGGCTGTGGTTTTTCCAGTAGTCACATATGGATGTGAGAGTTGGACTATAAAGAAAGAATTGAATGCTGAAGAATTGATGCTTTTGAACTGTGGTATTGGAGAAGAGTCTTGAGAGTCCCTTGGACTGCAAGGAGATCCAACCAGTCCATCCTAAAGGAGATCAGTCCTGGGTGTTCATTGGAAGGACTGATGCTGAAGCTGAAACTCCAATATTTTGGCCACCTGATGCGAAGAGTTGACTCATTGGAAAAGACTCTGATGCTGGGAGGGATTGGGGGCAGGAGGAGAAGGGGGCGACAGAGGATGAGGTGGTTGGATGGCATCACCGACACAATGGACATGGGTTTGGGTGGACTCTGGGTGTTGGTGATGGACAGAGAGGCCTGGCGTGCTGCGGTTCATGGGGCCGCAAAGAGTCGGACACGCTTGAGCGACTGAACTGGACTGAATGCAGGAATGCCATCTGCACTTGGGAGGGAAGACTTAAGGTGCTCACAGCGCAGAGGTCGCTGGGGCGGTGTCGTTTCTCTGTCCTAGGCCGTGGAGCATTTGTGTGGCTGTAAGTAGGTTGTAACGGTGCCAAAGGCGCGGTGGTGGCATGAAGACCCCCGGCTGCTGGGAGCGGGGCCTAGATGGGACTGGACGGATGACCCGGAAAGACTCCTTTCGGCCAGGTGCCTGTTGTGTTCGCCGGGCCTGTTCTGGGCCCCTGGGTTACAGTGGTGAATAAGGGCTGGTGATAAATCCTGTGGAGAAAAACGAAACAGAATTCGGGGGTGGGGGCAGTGCTGTGGGGTGTGGTTTAGGGTGTGAAGCCCAGTGAGAAGGCGCCTCTGAAGTGGAGGGAGGGAGCGGGCCGCGTGGGTGTCTGAAGGAGGAGCGTGAGGAGGCCGGGAGCGGAGGTGACGGGCAGCCTGGATGGCGTCATGCCCCAGTCTGAGGACTTTGAATATTCCCCTGCCCAGATGCACACTTGTGTCGTCAAACAAGTGATGTAATTTGTGATGTTCAGCCAGCGCCAGATGCTGGTGCGAAAGAAACTGGGTCACTTCATCATCACTGGTGGGACTTAGAAAGGGGAGAGCTACTCTGGAAAAGAGTTTACGGCAGTTTCTTACAGAACTAAACTTTCGATTACTATATGATCTGGCTGTAGCACTCCTGGGGGTTTATCCCAGAGAACTGAAAACGTATGCTTACGTAGATCTGTACACAAGTGTTTGTAGCAGCTTTATTCATAGTAGCTCCAAACTAGAATCCAGTTAGATGTCTTTCAGCAGGTGATTGGTCAGACTGCTGAGCAGTAGAAGAAGGAACCAGCTCCGGATAACACACGCAGCAGCTAAAGGGGCTCTTAAGGAGACTGTGTTAGTGAAAACAGCCAGTCCTCAAAGGTGACACAGTTTGAGAAGTGAAAGCAAAAGTCACTCAGTCGTGTCCGACTCTTTGTGACCCCATGGACTGTACAGCCCATGGAACTCTCCAGGCAAGACTACTGGAGCACGTGGCCTTTCCCTTCTCCAGGGGGGTCTTCCCAACCCAGGGATCGAACCCAGGTCTCCCCCATTGCAGGCGGATTCCTCACCTGCTCAGCCACCAGGGAAGCCCTGCATACTGTCTGGTTCTCCTTCTGTGACGTCTTTGCAGGAGCGGAGAACAGATGAGTGGCTGCAGGGGCAGGGGCAGGGCAGAGGGTGAGGGAGTGGGTGTGGTTCTGAAGGGCAGCTCAGGGATCCCCATGGTGATGGGAATGTCCCCTCTCGTGACTGGTGGCAGAGACACGAAAATGTACACGTCTGAGAAACTGTGTAGAGCCACATAGATTCACACAGACGAGTAAAACCGGAAATCTGAAGATCAGTGGCACTACTACGCAACGCCTGTTCTGCCTGTGACTGTTTTGTAAAATGTTCCCCTTGGGGGAAACTGGGGGAACTGTACCCTGAATTTCGTTTATTTCTTATGATAGCACATGAATCTGCAGTTACCTCGTCAAAAGCTTTAACGACAAAGGCTGCCCTGGTGGACAAGGGATTAGGCATGAGAGAGGCTGTGGAAGGGACGGGAGCTGATTGGGAGCAATCAGATCAGCTGAGCGGCTGCTGCAGGGCTCAGAGCCCGAGCTGGAGTGGCTGGCGCCTGGCGGGTGGCAGCGCTGGGGGTCCCCTCTGAAGGGAGGGCTGCTGAGAAATTAAGATGACGATTTACATATCATAGAAGCCACCATTTCAAAGTGCACAGTTTAGTGGTTTTTAGTACGATCATAAGGCTCTGCAGCCATCATTCCTGTCTCATTTCTGGGACGTTGCGTCACCCAAAAAGAAAGCCCATCTCCGCAGCAGTCAGTCCCCGTCCCCTCCGCCTCCCCCAGCCCCTGGCAACCCCTGACCTGCTTCTGTCTCTACGGCGCTGCCAGTGCTGGATGTTTCTTACGAACGGAATCATTCACATGGGGCCTTTGTGTCAGATGTTATTTACTTAGTGTAACAGACTGGACTTTGAATTGCACTTTCTTCTATAGTATTCAGTGAAATCACTAGTAAGAAAGGCATCAATAGCTTTTTTCTAAGGTATGGACTGTGTAGTGGGGAACTATCAGGCCTTGCTGTCCCTAACCAAGCAGGACTTTTTTTTTGGCCACTCCACACAACTTGAGGAATCTTAGCTCCCCGACTAGGGACTGAACCCGGGCCCTTGCCATTTATGAAAATGCTGAATCCTGACCACTGGGCTGTCAGAGAATCCCCTCAGCCAGGACTTTTATTGTAAAATTATGTCTGAAACATAATTCCAAAGTGATGTAGGCGTTTCTGTTCCTTCTCTGAGGAAAGAGGATCTCTCCAAAGGAGCTCCAGTCTGCTAGGAACACTCACATTAGTCTAGCCCTTGGCTAAACTTGAAGAGCCGCCGATGCGGGATCAGCAGACCTGGCTCTCTGCCCGGCCCTTACTCCTGTGCTCCTGCCGCGGGGCCGCCTCTGGGCCTCGGTTCTGCGTCCTGCGCAGGCCGTGCAGGCCCGGACTCGGGATGTGTGTATGACAGGACCCGTGGGCACGAACGGTGAGGCAAGTGCGAGGTGGGTTGTTGTCTTCAGTTCCTGGGGTGGCCCAGGGCTTCTCTTGTGCAGCCTCAACCTGGAATCAAATTGTCCACGCTTCATCTTAAAGTACATAATTCTGAAGATGCGAATTTAGATGAGACGGCTTGGTTCCTGTCTTCAGAATTATTTCTTCAATATTCAGTTTCATTGTACCGTGCTGTACTAGGGCCTCCCTGGTGGCTCAGGCGGTAAAGAATCTGCCTGTAGTGTGGGAGACCCAAGTTCGGTCCCTGAGTCAGGAAGATCCCCTGGTGAAGGGAATGGGAACCCACTCGAATATTGCTGCCTGGAGAATTGCCATGGACAGAGGAGCCTGGCGGGCTACAGTCCATGGGGTCACAGAGTCGGATGCGACTAAGTGACTTAACACTTTCACTTACTGTGATGTAGAGACCTGGATTTTCATAGGTCCCTCCTTAAAGATGACAGCCACAATGGTATGGTCACTCACCTCAAGCCAAACATCCTGGGGTGTGAAGTCAGTGGGCCTTAGGATGCATTACTATGAACAAAACTAGTAGAGGTGATGGAATTCCAGCTGAGCTATTTCAAATCCTAAAAGATGATGCTGTTAAAGTGCTGCACTCAATATGCCATCAAATTTGCAAAACTCAGCAGTGGCCACAGGATTGGAAAAGGTCAGTTTTCTTTCCAGTCCCAAAGAAAGGCAATGCCAAAGAATGTTCATCTTACTGCACAGTTGCACTCATTTTGCACGCTAGCAAGGTAATGCTCAAAATCCTTCAAGCTGGGCTTTAGCAGTACATAGACTGAGAACTTCCAGGTGTACAAGATGGATTTAGAAAAGGCAGAGGAACCGGAGATCAAATTGCCAACATTCATTGGATCATAGAGAAAGCAAGGGAATTCTAAGGAAAATATCTGCTTCATTGGCTATACAAAAGCCTTTGATTGTGCGGATCACAACAAACTGTGGAAAATCCTTAAAGAGATAGGAATACCAGACCACCTGACCTGCCTCCTGAGAAACCTGTGTGCAGGTCAAGAAGCAACAGTTAGAACTGGACATGGAACAGTGGACTGGTTCCACATTGGGAAGGGAGTACGTCAAAGCTGTATATTGTCACTCTGCTTGTTTAACTTATATGCAGAGTACATCACGCGAAATGCCAGGCTGGATGCATCACAAGCTGGAATCAAGATTGTCAGGAGAAACACCAACAGCCTCAGATACGCAGATGGATACCCACCCTAAGGGCTTCCTTGTGGCTCAGCTGGTGAAGAACCCGCCTGCAGTGCGGGAGACCTGGCTTCCATCCCTGGGTTGGGAAAATCCCCTGGAAAAGGGAAAGGTTACCCACTCCAGTATTCTGGCCTGGAGAATCCCATGGACTGTAGAGTCCATGGGATCGCAAAGAGTCCGACATGACTGAGTGACTTTCACGCAACACCGTAATGGCAGAAAATGAAGAGGAACTAAAGAGCCTTGTGATGAGGGTGAAAGAGGAGAGTGAAAAAGCTGGTTTAAAACTAAACATTCAGAAAACTAAGATCATGGTATCTGGTCCCATCACTTCTTGGCAAATAGATGGGGAAACAATGGAAACAGTGACAGACTTTATTTTCTTGGACTCTAAAATCACTGCATATGGTGACTGCAGCCACAAAATTAAAAGATTGCTTGCTCCTTAAAGAAAAGCTATGAAAAACCTAGACAGTGTGTTAAAAATCAGAGACATTATTTTGTCGACAAAGGTCCGTCTAGTCAAAGCTGTGGTTTCTCCAGTAGTTGTATGGATGTGAGAGCTCGACCATAAAGAAGGCTGAGAGTGGAAGAATGGATGCTTTTGAACTGTGGTGCTGGAGAAGACTCTTGTGAGTCCCTTGGACTGCAAGGAGATCAGTCCATCCTAAAGGAAATCAGTCTTGAATATTCATTGGAAGGACTGATCCTGAAGCTGAAGCTCCAATAGTTTGGCCACCTGATGTGAAGAGTTGACTCACTGGAAAAGATCCCGATGCTGGGAAGGATTGAGGATGAGATGGTTGGATGGCATCACCAACTCAATGGACACGAGTTTGAGCAAGCTCCGGGAGATCGTGAAGGACAGAGAAGTCTGGCGTGCTGCAGTCCATGGGACCATAAGGAGCCAGGGGTGACCTAGAGACTGGACGACAACCGCCACCTTACAGACCCGCGTTTGTGCACAGGTTGCATCGTCGCATAGTTAGAGGGCATGACAGTGGCTTGTCTTGATTTTGAAGGTGGAGTTTATGAAAAATGACTGAAAAGTCAGGACAGCTCTTACCCTGTCTTTCCAGTTCTCACCTTGTTCCTCCAGTTCCTGCCAAGATCAGGGCGGTTCCATGTCAGTCACTTCAATTTCCATACTTACACTTTCCGTAGAAGCAGTCAGTTTGACCTATCAGTTCAACAATTAAATCTGATTAAATCTCATGGGGGAATGAAATCGTTGTCATTTTCTTAAAGCACCAAGTTGTTTATTGGACAGAATGAGATGGGAAGGAGGTGTTTCAGGCGGGCACCAGCGAGGCATTTCCAGGGGCCAGAGTTCCCCGCAGGTTCCAGTACTGGCCTGGGAAAGTTGGCTGAGACCAGGCTGTCCTGGGCCTGGTTAAGCCGCCTGGCGTTTGCGCCACGGGGGGTGTTTGTTGCTTTTGCAGCTGTGTTGCTGCCCTGATGTCCCTCAGGGCATGCTGTTGGATGGGTTTTTTTTTTTTCAGTTTTCTGATATTTTTGGCTAACGTCTCTGTGTTGGGGTGTCTGAGGATGAAGTCTGGTCCTCAGACTTTAAAATACCCACTTTAAAATGTGGATATTCTTCAGTGTGATAGGAGATTTTGTTGGATAGTTATTTAGGTAGCAGTCAGATAGCTTGTTTTTATGCTCCTCACCCAAGATAGGTGCGTGCGTGCCTGCTCAGTTGTGTCCAACGCTTTGGGACCCCACGGACCATAGCCCGCCAGGCTCCTCTGTCCATGGAGTTATCTAGGCGAGAATACTGGAGTGGTCGCTGTTTCCTCCTCCAGGGGATCTTCTGTCCCCAGGGATCAAACCACACCTCTTGCTTCTCCTGCGTTAACAGGTGGATTCTTTACTACTAGCACCACCTAGTCATTTCAATTTTAATATAAGATCAGTAACCACTGAAGACCGTCCATCTGTCTACCTGAAGAATTTTATGATTTTAGAGCTACCTGTTGAGTGCAGAAAAGACTAAAATTCAATCAGAGCAGGTGTTTTCCCCCTCAAATCGGTGTGGATTGCTAGGAAGTGATTTTGGATGAGTTCGAAGAGATCTGAAACGTGCGCTTTCTTCGTAGCTGACCGTGATGGGACGTGTACTCACTGTTTCTGGCAGTAAGGTGGTGACAGTTAGGGTCACAGGCGGGCCGTCACTGACGTCTCGGTCACACCTGTGGGCTGCCGCTCAGACTCCACAAGCTGCTTGAGCTCAGTCCTGTGGGACTGCTCCTCACTGTCTCTCTTGTTTTAAGCTTTGCTGTTTCTACTTCTTTCCATCTCTTGGTTTTGGACACTCCAGTTTAACATAATTATCATTTATCTTCCGAATCCTGTTTGTAAGACCGACTTAGGACTTTTGATTTGTTTCACTGTGTATCTAACCTACTCTTTGGGCTTCCCCTGTGGCTGAGCTGGTGAAGAACCGCCTGCAGTGCGGGAGGCCTGGGTTCAGTCCCTGGGTGGGGAAGACCCCCTGGAGAAGGGAAAGGCTGCCCACTCCGGTATCCTGGCCTGGAGAGCCCCTTGGACTGAGTCCCTGGGGTCGCCGCTCCTTTGCTCTCTGTGAAACCACCTGTCCAGTGTAGGTGCTGTGCTGAGTACCCGTGGGAGTCATGATGTGGCCCTTGCTCTCAGTGAGTCTGTCATCCCTGGAGAGGTAACCGTGGGAACGGTTACTTCCAAAGAGAGTGATGCAGGTGCCGGCTCAGGGCAGGGCCTGGGGCAGGGCCTGGGGGAATAGGGCAGGCTTCCCCGCTGGCTCAGCGGTAAAGAATCCGCCTGCAATGCAAGAGAGGGAGATGCAGGTTTGATCCCCGGGTCAGGAAGATCCCCTGGAGACAGGAGCTGGCTGTCTGCTCCAGTATTCTTGTCTGGAAAACCTCATGGACAGAAGAACTTGGTGGCTACAGTCCATGGGGTTGCAAAAAGTCGGACAAGACACAGACACACAGACACATGCACAGACACACAGACACACACACACAGACATGCACAGACACACGGACACAGACATGCACAGACACACAGACACATACACACACACACAGACACACAAACACAGACACACAGACACACAGACACACACACGGACACACACAGACACACACAGACACACACACAGACACAGACACACAGAGACACACAGACACAGACACACACAGACACACAGATACACACAGACACACATACAGACACACACACAGACACAAACAGACATAGACACACACAGACACACACAGACACACAGACACATACACATACAGACACACACAGACACACAGACACAGACACACACACAGAGACACACACAGACACAGAGACACACAGACACACACACACACAGACACACACAGACACACACTCAGACACAGACACACACACACTCTCTCTCTCTCTCTCTCTTTCTGTCTCTCTCTCTCTCTCTTACTTTACCTCTGTCCCCACAGGGAGCTCAGAGGAGGAACTAGACCGGAGCGGACAGCGTAGGAATGCACTTTTATTCGGTGGGTGAGATCAGTGTTCGGCCTTCGCTGTTTCGCTCGTTTCATTAACTTTGCCCCGGTTTTAGCTGGGGGCCTCCGGCGCAGCACACGCGGGGCTTAAGGGAATCAGGCAGCGGGTTCAGAAAGCTGTGTCATTGTTTGCTACCTGTGTTCTTGCGGCCTAGTCCACACATGAGGAGAGAGACACAGGTCCTTTTACACCTTGAATCTGTGTGGGTCACTTTTCTGCTGTGACAGCCGTAAGTCGCGAGGTGGCTCAGTTCAGTGCTTGTCAGCTGTTTCTGGTTGCCGCCCCCAGGAGTTGTCTCAGAGCCCAGGGTAAGAGGCTGCCCACAGAGGGGCCACTGCCTGTAGAGCTGGGAGACCCGGGGAATGCAGCCCATTCAAGGCTTTCGGCAGATTTTCACTTTGGAAAGGAGCTGTGGAGAAGAGAGTTTGCCTCCTAACATATTGGGAGAGGTCAGTGTTCTTTAATTGCCTTGATGACTTAAGGTCTTCAACTAGGTGAGCTGCCGTAATTGAGACTTTAATGTGGCTCAAAGAAGAGAGCATTTAAGCTCTCATAGTGCTTTCTTTTTCAAATTGAGGTATGATATATACGTACGCACGCATGCACACACACACATAGTTGCTGTTGTTCACCCCCTCAGTCATGTCTGACTCATTGCAACCCCATGGACTACAGCACCCCAGGCTTCCCTGCCCTTCCCGATCTCCCAGAGTTTGTTTGCTCAAACTCATGTCCATTGAGTCAGTGATGCCATCCAACCCATCTCATCCTCTGTCACCCCCTTCTCCTGCCTTCAGTCTTTCTCAGCATAAGGGTCTTTTCTTAAGAGTCGGCTCTTCACATCACGTGGCCAAAGTATTAGAGCTTCAGCGTCATTTCAGTTCAGTTGCTCAGTCGTGTCCCACTCTTTGTGACCCCGTGGACTACAGCACGCCAGGCTTCCCTGTCCATCACCCACTCGCAGTTTACTCAAACCCATGTCCATTGAGTTGGTGATGCCATCCAAACATCTCATCCTCTGTTGTCCCCTTCTCCTCCTGCCTTCAATCTTTCCCAGTCTTTCCTGAGTCTCTCCCATCAGGAAGCTTCCATAAGCCTCTTATCCTTATCTGTCAGAGGGCAGACAGAATGAAAACCACAATCACAGAAAACTAACCAGTCTGATCACATGGCCCACAGCCTTGTCTAACTCAGTGAAACTGTGAGCCATGCCATGTGGGGCCAAATGAGACGGACAGGTCATGGTGGAGAGTTCTGACAAACTTTGCCCACTGGAGAAGGGAACGGAAACCCACTTCAGCATTCCTGCCTTGAGAACCCCCTGGACAGCATGAAAAGGCAGCTTGAGCATCAGTCCTTCCAGTGAATATTCAGAGTTGATTTCCTTTAGGATTGACTGGGTGGATCTCCTTGCAGTCCAAGGGACTCTCAAGAGTCTTCTCCAACACCACAGTTCAAAGGCATCAATTCTTTGGCACTCATCCTTCTTTATGGTCCAGCTTTCACATCCATACCTGCCCACTGGAAAAACCATAGCCTTGACTAGATGGACCTTTGTTGGTAAAGGAATGTCTCTGCTTTTTAATATGCTGTCTAGGTTGGTCATAGCTTTTCTTCCAAGGATCAAGCATCTTTTAATTTCGTGGCTGCAGTCACCATCTGCAGTGATTTTGGAGCCCAAGAAAATAAAGTCTGTCACTGTTTCCATCTTTTCCCCATCTATTTGCCATGAAGTGAAGTGATGCTATGATCTTAGTTTTCTGAATATTGAGTTTTAAACCAGCTTTTCACTCTCCCCTTTCACCTTTATCACGAGACTCTTTAGTTCCTCTTCACTTTCTGCCATTAGGGTAGTGTCATCTGCATATCTGAGGTTATTTATATTTTTCCTGGCAATCTTGATTCCAGTTTGTGCTTTACCCAGCCTGGTATTTCGCATGATGTACTCTGCATAGGAGTTAAATAAGCAAGGTGGCAGTATACAGTCTTGACGTACTCCTTTCCCAATTTTGATCCCAGTTCACTCATCACTACCTTTTTTGGTGTGCTCTCCTCCCCTTCCAGGCCTTGGTAAATTTCACATCAGTTTCCATTCCCTTAAAGGCAAAGACTGTGTGGCATAAGTTGAATCATCCGTCTGTGCCTTGAAGTGGATGCCTTGAGCCTCATCCTCGTGTGTGTCAGCTGCTTGCTTCTCTCGCCGCCAGGCCGTGCTCCATCACTCCGCTGCGCTGTTTGCCCACTGGGACATGTGGCTTGTTTCCGTCCCCGCACTGTTGAAGCGAGTGACTCCGGAGGGCGGGGCTGGGGGGGCCTCTGCCTCCTGTGGTCACTTGGGACCCAGGCTCCCTCCATCCTGTCACCCTGCAGCCTTCCTGTTGTCTTTGTCTGTATGTTCAAAAACTGGGTGTTAGAAGTGTCTGTTCCAGTTGGGGGAAGCTAAAAGGAGGGGGTGGTGCCCTGGGCAAGCCACGGGGCAGAAGCTCCAGCTGCTACTTGGTTCCCGTTTTGTCTGCGAGAACAGAGTCACTCGTCTCTGCCTGGCTGCAGGGAAGCTGGGCTGTGGGACTTCTCAGCAGGAAGCTTGTGTCTGAGAAGGGAAGCATGGTGTTTTGGTGGGCGACCAGCAGCCCGCAGCACAGCTCATCAGGGAGTCTCTTTCAGGAACGAGACCAGTGGGGGACGTGGTCACCTGTCCATGTGGTGAGAGGCCCGCTGGCTGGTCACGGGGGCCCCTCTCCGCACGCCCTGGGCTTGGCCTCGCATCCGGGCCTGCCTTTCCTTCTCCTGGGCCCTGCCTTTCCTTCTCCTGGGCCCTGCCTTTCCTCCTCCTGGGCCCTGCCTTTCCTCCTCCTGGGCCCTGACTTTCCTCCTCCTGGGCCTTGACTTTCCACTTTGGAGACTCTTCCTTGTCCATGTTCTTGCCTGGCCACGTCTGAAGTGCCTTTTGAGGATGTGCCTTTCGTGGTTTGCACAGTTGGAAGAGTCTGTTCCTTCACATGTAGTTTTTTGGAGCCTGAGGTTGCATTAGGGATTAAGCGGAGGTGCTGGTCAGTTTGTATTCTAATCTCTTCGGCACTCTTTGTAGAATTCCCTCAGAAACGTAGTAGTCCTCTGGTCTCAGTGTTTCCAGTTAGCGCCATGTCCTGTAGCTGTCGGACCCTCGGATCCTTTTTCGGATGTGGTCATCAAGCCTGATTTATTTTTCGCTTCCTCTTTGGATCGTGCCCGTCTTCTGTATTTCTCTGGTGCATACCTCAGAGACCTCTGAAGTCCTAAGTTTGGGTGAGAAGCGAGCACCTTTTATCTCATCTTCTTGACCAGTCTGTTTGTCTCCTTTTTAACACTTGGGCTGAAAAATCTTACTAGGAGGCTTTTGAGAAAGGCTCTGGGCAGGGTGCTTGTTAGTAGCCATTTGGGGGTGTGGGAGCCATTAGCCATTGTGTTCGTACATTCTCTGATGCTTACCGTGTGAGGCCGTGTGGCTTTGCACGGGGGCCACCGCGCACGGGAGGCCTTACACTGTCGCACTGAGTTGCCACTGCCTCTGTCCGCGCGATCCTGGGTGAGCCCTGTTGGCGGCGCCGCCACTTCTGCTACAGCAGAGAAGGCAGGCATGTTAGTGGCGCCCCTGGCTTTTCTGTAGAGCCCGGTCCTGTAGGGGGCCCAGGGTTCGGCCCACCCCGCCTCCCTGACCTCAGGGCACCCTGCCCCGGCTCGGGGTACCCGGCTTTCCTCCTTGGAGTCAGGAAGCTCTGTTGAATGAGTGAATTAATGAATGAGTGAAAGCCACGTAGAAGCTGAAGGGGTGAACAACACTAACTTCCTTTCCTCTTTTTTTCCCTTTTCAGAAAGAAAGAGCTCTCAGCCACCAAGAAAGACCGCGTGAGCCACTGTCTGACAATCTGCGAAAACATCGTCGCGCAATCTCTCAGGTAACTGCACTCCGGCCTGCCTAGAGAAAAACAGAGCTCGTCCCTGTCTGCATTCTGAACGGGCTAGGCTGTTCTTCGTTGCCCCAGTTGTTTGGAAGCCTTTACGGGACCCCTCCCCCTTCTGGCTGTGGATACGGAGGATTTCCAGACACTGTACTGAGTGAGACTTCCTTCTTGTAATCTTACACTGTGCCGTTGCAGCCATTAGGATAACCGAACAGCCACATTTGTGTTTTACTTATTGCAGTGGTAGGAACAGGAGCCTGCCCGATTACCGGGGTCTCGTGATGGATTTTCTTTGGCGCTCTCTCTGTCCGCCCTGTGGGGGTGCTCCCTGCTCATCACAGCTTTGGGGGACGGTGGGGTCATGGGCGCTGACCGGAGGCCCACCTCCCTGGCCCGGTCGTTCCTCTGGGGGGAGCAGGCAGCACCTTCTTGTGTAGCTTCTTTGCTGATTCTCCTCATTCTCTTTGCTGTTGACTGTCTGTCTTTCTGAGTACTGTTCCTCGTACCTGTGGGTGGTAGGTATTTTAAGCCTGTCTCTGAGTGAGTGAGTAGGACACGGATGTGCTTATGGCTTCTGAACTCCGTTACTCAGATGGGACATGGGAAATACTTCTCTTGGCATAAATCATGCATTTTATTCTCCTGTTGGGAAGGGCTCTTTGTTGTCTCTTAGAAAAACCTCTTAAGAATAATCACCTTGCTTTTTGTGCTGACAGAACTTTGGTGATTCATTTATTTTTGGTGGCACCTCGCAACTTGTGTTTATGTGTTCGCAGTGGTTTCATGTAGAGCATTTCATTTTAGTTGAACTCAGTGCCATTTTGAAAGACAGTGTATGATGACTGTTTTATCTAATTTGTAGAAATACTGTGGGAAGAAACGAAGTGACAAGTGAGACTATGTGCTGAAAATAAAAATATAAAAATTCTAAGTTAGCATGCTATTGTGGGCAACAGTACTAAGTAAAAGTAGGGGACAAGGTTTGGATTCTGTCTCCACCCCGTATAAACCAGGTGGCTTCAGACAAGGCTTGACCCCGTCTTTGATGTGTGAACGCGGTGTTCAGGGCTCTTGTGGGAGGAGCGACACCGTAAGACGCTGTTGAGAGCTGCATGAAAGTGCCCATGAGCTCCTGCGAGGCAGAAATCCGTCCCGTGGTGCATGCTGCCCTGCACGCCGCCGTTACTCTTGTGTGAACGCCTGGCAGAGCCCCGGGGCCTGCTGCTGCCCTAGCACAGCTGCGCTCACCTGACTTCCAGCATCTGGGTCTCAGGAAGCAGCACCTCACACTGAAAGCTTATGGACCCAGAAAATAGACCTTTTCCATCCTGAGTGCTTCATGCCTTATTCTTAGTTTGCTTCTTGATAATTCCCAATGGAATTGATGGAATGTTGGCTTAGATTCACACGTATGTGTGGGTGTGTGTGTGAGTGAGTGTGTTCAATTGCTCAGTCATGTTTGACTGTTCGCGACCCCGTGGACTGCAGCCCACCGGGCTCCTCTTATCCGTGTAATTTTTCAGGCAGGAATACTGGAGCAGACGCCACTTCCCTCCTCCAGTGGATCTTCCCCACCCAGGAATTGGACCTGCATCTCTGTGTCTTCTGCACTGGGCAGACAGAGTCTTTACCACTAGCAGTGGCCCCCTACTCCAGTACTCTTGCCTGGAGAATCCCAGGGACGGGGGAGCCTGGTGGGCTGCCGTCTGTGGGGTCGCACAGAGTCGGACACGACTGAAGCGACTCAGCAGCAGCAGCAGCAGCACCACCACCTGGGAAGTCCGCTGAGACATGTTAAGACTGGTGTGTGGTTGTTTGCCGTCGTGAATCGCGGCAGTAGCTGTTAATAGCCCCACGTCTGTGTGCCTGTTGTGTCTGTACCGAGTGATGCTGATGGTCTTCGTGCTGATTGTTCTACGTAGGATCATATTAACGGGATATTTTTTGGACCCAGAGAGGCTGTCTTTGGTCGCGTCAGATCAGAGAACGTGTTTAAGATGCTCTCCATACTTTTCAGAAAGTTTGGACTGTAGTGCTGAAGTGGCTCTTCTGCGTACATTCAGCGACTCAGGAAGTCTGGGTGGCTGGCGTTCCCTGTGGTCTCTCCCCTGCTGTGACTGCTCTCTGGCGCATTCCTTAGCTTCTGCCAAGCACTGATGTTGTCTCTCGGGGCTTATTCCAGGCAGCTGCTCGAGTCCTTGAGGTGTGCTGTGACTCAGCCTACTTCGGCTCTCAATTTGGTGGTCTCTCCTGCTGCTTCCTAGATGCGTACGAACATCAGAATCACCCAGAAAAGTTGTTAGAAATACAGGAATGAAGATAACCTCACTGCCTTCTTTCCCCAGCACTCTTTATGTTTTCTGTCCAGTGGAGGGTGAGGATTCATTTTTAACTAGTTTCCTTTTGGGAGGAACTCGACACCCTCATCTAAACAAATGTACTTGATAAGGTGATTGGGTAAAAATAAGTGTACAGGAATCTATAGATTTCCCATTCCCATATATTAGCGTAAATCTGTTAGAAAATATAATGCTTCAAGAACCAATTCCTAGTAGCACCAGCATATAATATTTCAAGGAATTGACGAGAGATATGCAGGAACTATGGAAGGACTGTATGGACTTCCCTGAATGGGACAGGTTAGCGTGGGGACAGTTCCTTATCATAAAGTTAAACTTTCTCTAAATTAATTCACAGATTTAAAATGAGCTTGATCAGAATTCTAGTAGAGATATTTTTGAACTTGTTCATCTACAAGAATAAATACATCGGTTTTAACAAGGAAAATCTGAAACCATCAGTAATCGGTGAGACCTGGTGTTCATGACATTAAAATAGCTGTTAGACATTAGAGAAGGAACAGAATAGGAAGTGGGAAAGTGTGTGTGTGTGTGCGCAGATATGAATTTACGATAAAGGTAGCATCTTGTATTAGTGTGGAAATGCTGGATTATTGAACCAGTTGACTATTTAGGGGAATGTTCTTCATATTGCAGGCAAACATAAATGCCAGATTAATTAATTACCTAAATGTACGAGAGTGAAATCATTACTACAAAAAGAACATTTAATCTTAGTCTGTGGAATGCTTACAATATAAAGGGGAAAAGTGTTTTATCTAGAATATAGTTCAGTATGTCAAAATCTACTTTAAACTGAAACTTAAAGGCAGCTTGGGGAAAGTATCGATGGCGTATGTATCAGAGGTTTAATAGCTTCTATAGAGAGAGACTGTGAATCATTAAGGAAAAGGCTGACTTTCTAATAGGGAAACTGGCAAAACTGTGAATGGGCAGAGTTTGGAAAAGAAGAAACGTAACTGAGCCAGTAACCGTAATAGCTGACACTTATTTCATGCTTCCTGTGGAAACATGCTCAGGTTCACTAGTAATCACTGGAATGAGGCTAAAACAAAAATCAGAACATTTCTTTTTTACCTGTTATATTTACAGACATTAAAAAATACTCAGGATTTTGTCGGAGATGATACAACTTTTTTAAAAAGGCAACTTGGGTGATTTCACTGGTGGTCCAGGGGCTAAGACTCTGTGCTGCCGATGCAGGGGGCCCAGGTTCGATTCCTGGTCAGGGAACTAGATCCCGTGTGCCACAACTAAGACCCAGCACAGCCAAATAAATAAATATTAAAAAAAAGGAGAGGCAGTTCGGCCTGTTGGATTTAGGCATTTCGCTTCGGGAGCTTCTCCTTAGGGGAGTGTCCAGTGACGCTGGTGCAGTGCTGGCCAGCCCGTGAAACAGTGAAAGACAACCTTCATGGCTTAGCTACGGGGGGATTGGAAAACTCGGTACGCTTACAGAACAGAAGATTAGTTAACTGTATTAAAGATGATTTGTAGATCTGTGACTAGGTGATATAATAGTGTGATAAAAATTAAATTAAAAAATTACGAAGGACTTTTGCTTCTGACTAAGATGGTTAGATGGCATCACCGACTCAATGGACATGAGTTTGAGCAAACTCTGGGAGAGAGTGGAGGACAGGGGAGCCTGGCGTGCCGCAGTCCACTGGGTTGCAAAGAGTCGGACACGACTGAGCGCCTGGACAACAACGACAGGTTCATCATATCCCACAGAATGAGCGCATCTCCACACTTGCTGGTTCGCCTTCGGTAGCCCAAGGCCACCATGGGGGCGCTCCTCCCAGCTCCGAGCTTGCAGGCCCCGCCAGACTCTGGGGTTGCAAAGACACGACTGAGCGACTTTCACTTTCACTTGATGGTAATATCAGCTTCCATCTGTTCAGGGCCAACATGGTGAGCCTGTTTCCATTGTCTTACTGGTAACCTATGTGAATCTTTATATTTAAAATGTATTTTGTAGGCAGCAAATACTGGGTCTTCTCATTTGATCTGAAACTCTCTCAGATTTCCTGTCGTTATTGATATAACTAGGTTATTTTTTACTTTCTTGGCTTCAGCGGGTCTCAGCTGCAGCGTGCAGGCTCTTCACTGTGGCAGTCGGGCCTAGCTGTCCTGCAACACGTGGGATCCTAGCTCCCTGACCAGGGACTGAACCCATGTCCCCTGCATTAGAAGGTGGATTCTTCATCGGCGGACCACCAGAAAAGCCCCTAAAGCTAGGGTTGAATCTGCCACTGTGCTGTGACTTCCCTGTTTGGCCCATATGCTCTTTATTTGCCCTTCTCCCTGTTTTTGCCTTTTGGATTAAATATTGCTTGGGTCAGCTTCAGTTATTTTTCTCACTGTTGGTCATGTTTCCCTGCTTCTTGGCATTCCTGACCATTTCTGATCAGAGCCCAGACCTTATAACTTCTGTCTTGCTGGGCGCTATACACTTTTGAAATCTGACGTTCTTGAAGCTTGCCCTGGAATGTAGCTATGTTGCTCTGAAGGACTAGGACCGTCCTGCGTTCTGCCTGCAGGCAGGATCAGAATAGCGTCTCACCTAGGGCTGAGCTTAGCCCTGTTGTGAAGGCAAACCTTTCTGAGCAGCCGACCCAAGGCGCCAGAAGGATGAGGTTTCCCCTCTGGCTGGAAGAGCAGGAGCTCTTCCCACACTTGGAGTTTCAGCACCTGCTTCCTCCAGCCCTTTCAGCTGACTCTACCACAGTCCCAGCCACTCTGCAGCAAGACTCAGCTGAGACCTGAGGGCTACGCAGGTCTCAGGGTCTCTCTGTGCAGCTTGCCCCTCTCTGGTCTTCCGCCATGGGCCCAGTCACCCTGCCTCCTGAGGCATCGGCTCTGTCTCCCAGTCTCAGCAATCGTGGGCTCTCCCGGGTTTCCCCTCTTCATGTCCTCACTGGGAAACCCCCTCCAGGCAGTCATCTGGGGAAATCCTGAGGCTCATCGCAGTAGCTTTCCATTTATCCAGAGATGCCTAATACCTGATGCCTTGAAAACCACAGTTCCATGCATTTTATCATCATCGGCTGCTTTAGGCAGGAGGGAAACCCCGTCCTTGTCACTTGTTCAGTCGCTAAGTCACGCCTGACTCTTTGTGACCCCGTGGACTGCAGCACGCCAGGCTCCCCTGTCCCCTGATGTAGTTATTGGAGAGTGTCTTAAAAGCATGGTTAGAAGTTGTATATAAGCCCACTTCTTTTCTTTTTTAAGAATTGGGATAGGACGGGCGCGCGACACCGTGAGCCTGGCTTGATTCGCTTGCGTAGCGCACTGCGGCAGTAGTGGTAGCCAGCACCTGTGTCGTGTCGTCGTCATCCCTTTTTGTGTGTTGAGAGCAGTAAAGAGCTGGTCTCTTAGCAACTTTGACGTTTAAAATGCAGTGTTGCTGACTGCAGGCACTAAGCTGTGCGTCAGAGCTCCAGGTTATCTCCTAGTTACAGCTAAGCCTGCTTTTTCAGCTGTGAATTTTGTGGAATCTCTATACTAGTATTTCTGTCTCCTTCTCTCTCTCTCTTTTAAAGACGCATTTAATCACTTAGTTTTGGCCGTGCTGGGTCTCCCTTCCTTCTCGGGCTTCCCTCGTTGCCGCGCTCGGGCTCAGTGTCATGGTGCACGGGCTTAGCTGTCCCCGCAGCATGTGGGAGCCTCCCAGTCTTCCCGGACCAGGGAGCGAACTCGTGTCCCCTGCATTGGCAGGTGACGCTTAACCACTGGGCCACCACGGACGCCCCCAAATAAAATATTTCTGATGAAAACTTTGTGTCTGAATTCAGATGTGTTGTAAAAAAGATTGTTCTTTAGCACACTAATTTCTTCATGTTGATTACATGTTGAAGTAGTATTTTTGATACATTGGGTTAAATGAAATATATTATTAAAATGAATTTTATCTGTGTGTCTAACATGCTTTTTCTGTTCCAGAACCCCACACAGGATACCAGAAACTTAACTGCGTTTCATCGTCCTGTCTCCTCTTGGCTGTGACAGTCTTTCTTCTTTTTTCACTTAGAAATTCTCCAGAATTTCAGAAACTTCTGGGCATCGCTATGGAACTTTTTCTGCTGTGCAGTGATGACGCGGAGTCAGATGTCAGGATGGTGGCTGACGAATGCCTCAACAAAGTCATAAAAGTAAGCACCCCCTGGACGGCGTCCTCTGAGACGCGGTCACTGTGGCTAAGAGGAGGAACCATAGCTTGGCGTTCTTTTGTTCTGAGCAGCGGAGTCCTGTAGGGCGGCTGCACTTTCTAATCTAATAGTGTGTGGTTTGGAGGCACTCCAGTGTCTGCCAGGGTGCTGCCTGTACCTGCCCACTCAGAGGGCACGGGTTTCCTCTCATGCCTGCGCAGGGCGTAGGGCAGGGATGGGCGCTGACAGTGACCACTGGGGACCCTTGGACCGAGTGTCACTCTGCTGAGAAACTGCGAGGCCCCGAGAAGGCAAGGGGCCGGGCATTGGGTCCGCCGTTGATGTCTTTGTCCCCCAAGTCCTGGGTCAGGCAGGACTGTTCACAGGGAAGGACGTGCCTTCTCTGGTCACTTGGCTGGCGTTCTGGCGGGAGTTGGTTTTAGATAGGAGATAGGAGTTCCCAGAAAAGGTTGGTGAAGCCAGAAAGCCAGAGCCACCTGGGTGGGAGGTGAGGTGGGGAGTGCGGGGGACGCCTGTCCTCTTTGCTCAGGCTTTCCTGGTGCAGAGTCTGTGCCCGGGATCCCCGCAGCTTTAATCCCCTTTGCCCTTTTCCTGCTCTCTGCTGGCGTTGAAGATGAAGCTCTTCTTTCCTAATTCTTGCTGCCTTGGGAAGTGGCCCTTGTTCTCCTCACTCTGCCCTTCTCCTCGTTCGTGCCCCCAGCCATCCTGGGGGTTCCGCTGACACTGTGCTCCTGCCGTCAGATAATGCGAGTCTCAGATGCGGAGCATGTTTGTACGGAAATGGCTGAATGCATGGTGTGAGCTCTGAGCTGGGAGATGTTGGCAGCTCATCACTGCAGCCTGGAGGCGGAGGTGATTTCTGTCTGGGGGGGCAGAGGAGGCTCCCCGGAGGTGGTGGCAGTTCGGTGAATGAGAAGATTTAGGACCTTCTCTTTTTGTGGCTCACTGTGTGGCATGTGTGATCTTGGCTTCCCCAACCAGGGATTGAACCCGTGCCCCGCTGCAGTAGAGGCAAGGAGTGCTCTAGGGACGCCCGTAGGGCCTTCTTACCCCTTGCAGACGCACAGAGGAGGGGGACTCTGCCAGGGCGTGGGAGACGTTGAGGATCAGTTCAAGGGGCTTACACTTTATTTGGCAGAGAATGAAGAAAGGGAAGAGCTCTCGAAGATTTGTAACCGGGTAGTTCAAGTAGCCAGGTGGTGCCTTGTAGCCTGCTTTGGACAGGAGAGAGACTGTCCAGAATCCGGGAGGGCGGCTCGGTGTCCAGGGAAGAGGGGGGCCCCTGAGCCAGTAGGAGGTGCTGGGGTGCGAGTGAGGAGCAGGGGCCAGGCTGTCACGGGGCTGGCCCTGGCGGCTGTGTGTCCCTGGTATGGGGGTGGGGACGGGAGCAGGGAGGGTCGGGGGGCACATTAGCATTGCCAGCGAGTGAGCGCCCGTAGACTGCTGTTTCACGGCTTTGGAGTGTACTTTTCTCTTGTAATAAAATACACTTGACGTTAGTTTATGGAGCATTTATAAAGTGAAACAAAACTCGGATATGCCTTCTACTTTTACTGGCCAAGCAGTGTTTTACTATATGCTTGTCCGTTTTGATGTGCTCGTTTAAGGGATTGTAGTCCAAACTGAAACAGTAGAATTAGAATTTTAAAATAGCGGAGGCATTGTTCAGAACCTCCCAGAATATGACCCTGTTCTGATGTTCAAGCTTGCTGAGCCACTGTGACTTTTGCAAAGACCAGTTGGTCTACAGATGTCACGTGCTTATATCACGGGAAGGGCAGAGGCCTTTTCTGTGGAGGTTTGGGTGTATCTTCCCTAGCTTCTTCAGGCTTCGTCACGTCTTTCCTCGCTTCTCGTGGCCAGGCCATTGGCAGTGCCGTTTTGGAGGAGCGGGCTCTCGCGGCTGAGCGCGGGGCATGGAGGCCTTTCTGCCTTGGGAGCCTTCTCCAGCACGGACTCTGGGTCCCTGCTGGTGGTTGCCATCAGCCGTTATTGCTGGGTTGAAGTTGCCCGTGTGGCCATTTTGTTGGTTTGACTTGTAATCGAGCAACAGGGGCAGGGCTCTGAGGAGCCTGTGGTTCCAGCAGATTTGTGTGTCGCTGGGGCCCTGAGGTGGGGAGGACCTGTGCATCGCGGGAGGACCAGACCTTTGGGAAGGATGCGGCTTCTGCGTGGAGAGGAGTGTTCCCATGCCAGAGTCAGGGCTCTGACCTTGGGTATCCACCTCCTGCCCTGCTGGCTTTGCAGACTCCAGGCCATTGCTCATGTTGGATCATCATTAAAAATGATGATTAAAGAATGTGCTTTAATGGTTAAAAGATGTACTTTAATTGAACATGAGAGCTTTAGAGTGAATTTGAACTGTCTGCCGTTTAATTTTGATATTATGTAGTATTCGATTGTAAGGAATATTCTTTTCCTTCCCTTGTAAATATTATAGTGAACGACCTGTGTCTAGTTGGTAGCTTCCTGCATACATATACTTCTTTCCTGATGGGCAGGTTTCCAGCTTAGGTGCTATTATATTCTCCTTTGCATCAAAATTGATTTCAGTCGCCTTCAGATTCCTGTAGAGCTGCCACGTTGCTGCCGCTCAGTCGCTTGGTCGAGTCCGACCCTTGCGGCCCCGTGGACCGCAGCACGCCAGGCCTCCCTGCCCTCCACCGTCCCTCTAGGAACTGCTAGTAGAACGTATCTTCCGTGACAGATCTCCTGTGTTTTCTTGTAGGCTTTGATGGATTCTAATCTTCCGAGGTTGCAGCTGGAACTCTATAAGGAAATTAAAAAGGTGGGTTTTTGTTTTTCGTTATTGAAAAAAGTCTGTTGATCCACTGTATTGAGCAGTGTATGAAATTTTCTTTGATTTGATAAGTAAAAATGTGAGAAGGAAACAAATGCCGTTTGGGAAAGTAGACTCTGTTGTTTCACTTTTCCTCAGAAAGTTGCTCCTCGTTACGTATTAGATGAGATGGGACTTAAAATGGCAGTTTTAAGGAAAAAGTCTTTATGATTTCACCCCATTAAGCCTTGAAATCTCAAAAGCAGGTGCACTGAGTGGCCTTTTCTCTGGCGACGCGAGCGAGCAGCGAGAGGCGCCCCCGCGGGGGCCCTGGGCGCCGCTGTCCCGGCCCCTCGGCGTGACTCTCGCTCTTCTCCTCAGAACGGCGCCCCGCGGAGCCTGCGCGCTGCCCTCTGGAGGTTTGCCGAGCTGGCTCACCTGGTCCGGCCTCAGAAATGCAGGTGAAGTGGGCGCCCTGGGCCATCGCTGTTACCGCGGTGTTGGTCGGGGCGGCTCGGCCCCGAGGCCGCGCTTCTGGAGGTCTTCCCCGCCCCGCTGCCTGACGCCGCCCGCCGCCTCCCGCCGCAGCCCCGCGTCCGCTCCTGTCCTCCCAGCCGCCGAGGCTCAGAAGCGCTCGCACACGGGTTCGGTTTCTGCCCCTCCCTCCCCGAGGGACGCAGGAGCCAGCGTCCCAGCGCAGCGGGCGTCCCTGTCGCCCTGCCGGGGTCTGCTGGGGCAGGAGACGCTTGGCGGCGGGCGCAGACGGCGCGCCGCCTCCCTGCTGCTCAGCGTGGCGATTACAGAAAACCGTGTCTTTGTCTATCACATGGGTTAGAAGTGCCCAGTGTGAAGAAAGTTTTGACTGATTGATACAACTGTATCTTTTTCTTTAATTCATTAGTTTACTTTAATTGGAGGACAATTCCCTTACAAGGTTGCGGTGGTTTTTGCCATATGTCGACGTGAATCACCCACGGGTGCACGTGTCCCCCATCCTGAACCCCCCTCCCCCCTCCCTCCCCACCCGTCCCGTGGGTTGTCCCAGAGCACCGGCTTTGAGCGCCCTGCTTCACGCATCGAACTTGCCCCCGTCATCTGTTTTCACATGTGGTAATGTACGTGTTTCAGCTATACATGATTCTCTCAAACCGTCCCACCCTCGCCTTCTCCCATACAGTCCAAAAGTCTGTTCTTTACATCTGTGTCTCTCTTTCTTAATGGAGTGAAAGCCAAAGGAAGGACCACAATTTTAACTCCTTTCTCGTCTCTGTGACCGGCAAGACGTGCTGACGTCCGTGGATGCCTTGGTTCCCTGCGGAACCGGTGGAGTGGCAGAAACCCTCTCCTTTGACACCAAACAGTGACCTGTTCCACGGGGTCAGAGTGTGATGCGAGTCTTACACGACTGTGGACGTACAGTCACCGGGGAATCTCTCTGTATCACCTTGCTCCTTTACTGACCTTAGTTTGAAAACTTATTAATACATGTCTGAAGCAATACATCCCAGGTTTTCCACATAGAAGCCAAAGTGACCTTAAAACTGTGATTGGGTCATGCCATTCCCTTACTTGAACTTGCCACTCGTTTCCCACGGCTGTTCAGAGAAGTCCAGGCTCCGTACGAGGCCCAGGGAGACCTGGCCCTGGAGCCCCGTCCCCTCAGACACTGCTGCCTCACTGGCCTCCGTGGCTTCTCTGAAAAGTCGAGCGTGTGCTCTTCTGCTGTCTGGCATGCTCTCCCCGTGGGCCATCCATCTCTTTCTCAGAGGGCGGCTCCCTCCCTGTGCGGTCCCAGGGGTGCCCCCTCCCAGGGGTGCGCCTGCTTGCTGCCTGTCTCTGCCTCTAGAGGGCGCCCCGCCTGCGCCCAGCGTGCCCGCGGCTTCAGCTGGGACTGCTGCTGTCCAGCCCCGCACTGCCGGCTGCGCTCTCAGGGGCGGGGCTTCTCACCAAGGCCTTACTCAGTGTGGGTGCTCAGAGAAAAACTGTGCAGTCCTCCCTGTTCAAGAAAGCTCCATCCTCATTTCTCAGTGCTTTCTTTCTGTTACTTTCTAATCTAAAATCTGACTGTTTTAATGGCTATAATAATCTGTTGCAGAGAATTTTTAAAACAAGCTATTGATTCGTCTGCACTGAGTCTTCCCGCTGAGGTTTGTTTATTCTCCAGGAAGGACTCTTGCATATAGACATCGGCTTTTGCCTAACAGGCCCTGAGCTGGTCGCTCGTGTTCCTCATTGAGGTGGACCTGGGAGAGTAACAGGTGCTCCTCTCCCGCCGCAGGCCGTACCTGGTGAACCTGTTGCCCTGCCTGACGCGCACAAGCAAGAGACCCGAGGAGTCCGTCCAGGAGACGCTGGCTGCAGCGATCCCTAAAATTATGGCTTCTTTTGGCAACTTTGCGAACGACAATGAGATTAAGGTATGAGTGTTGCCTCAAGTCGCAGGCGTGTGAATGAGTCTTAGTGGGAGTCGCGCTTTTGCACAGATAGGCATTTGAGAGTGCGTCACAATTTGGATTATAATTCTTTGACTTCTTAAAGGCATACAAAGGGCCTCTTTCCCCTTCTGCCTTCTTACTGTGGGGTGAAAAGTTGAGCAGGGAGACAGTTTATAGAAGCAAGTTCAAAAGGCATTTTGCCAGAGCAGACTGGTTTTGGTGTCCAGGCTTGATTGCCTAGCCTGACTGAGGCCAAGCGGCGGCCCCTGAACTGCAGGCAGAGCCGGCACCCCAACGGCGTCCTCTGGGTGTGCGTGCCCGCGGCCGGGGCGCCACTCAGCCTCCTGTTTGTTTGCGCCGCAGCGGCAGTCTTCAGCCCCTCTCTCGTGTCCTGTCCATTGTGTCCTGGCACACGCTCTGAGAGTTGCCAAGAGTCCTGATCTTCTCCTCTTAGTGGGTCAGTCCTGTGCCAGAGTTCTCTCGGTACTTCCCTCTACATTTCTAAATGACATGCTTACATTGCAGGTTTTGGGTTTTTTATGTATGTATTTTACAGTGGAGAAGATGCGTTTGGCTCTAACCCTTCTTCCATCTTTTCACCACAGTGAAGCACATGTTCGGTGTGCACGTTGCTGTCCTGAGTTGTGGTCACAGCTGGTCCTGCTCTGTGCTGTGCTTATGTTTCTTTGTGTAGCGCTGCGGTGTTTCTGGGGTCAGCAGTTGCCTCTTTTTCGTGTGCTTATTACTCCCTGGCGCGCTCCACCTTGTCATGCCTTCTGCTGGCGCTCAGCAGAAGCTTGCAAGCGTGTCTCTGCGCTTGCACGCGCGATGGCTGATTAACCAGCCCTGGCTCCTCCCCTGGCCGTTGTGGGTCCTCCGGCCGCCACTGCAGCCTGGTGGGCTCCTTGGGTCTGTCCTACAATGTCTTGGCCTCCGTCAGAGGCCTGCTTGCCCCGCCAGGTCCCCGTCTCTCTGGGCTTACTGCTAGAGAGGGGCTGTGCGGACAGTCTCACTGGTCAGAAGGCAGACTTCCCTCAGCTTCTCTCTTGTCTCTGTGCTGGCGTCTGTCTTCTGCTCTGGCAGCCTCTCCGGGACCCTGCCCCTGCGGGAGATGGGGAGCGGCGCCCACGTCCCAAGCCGTCTGGGCGGGAGGGGGCCACGGCAGTCCGCCTGGGAGCAGCCCAGTGTGTGGCTGTCTGTCCCCAGGCCCAGGCCACGCTCACGGGTCTCTGGGCCCCCGCACCCGAGCTCTCCATAGAGCTCCGTGGCCGGGCTTGCTTTGGGCGGTGGCTTCTCCCCAGTGCCTAAACAGGCTCGTTCGGGAGCGCCTTCCCGGGCCGCTGCTCACTCAGTTTCCTCTTGTTCGCCGCCCAGCTTCCGCATTTGCGAATGCCTCTCGTCTACCATTGCCCCCGTCCTGCTCTTTTCACCCTTGTGAGTTCATGCCTATGACACCTTGTGCCCAGGTTCCTGTGGGGTGTCTGCACGGTAGAGGTCCACGGGTCTGACCCAGCATGTTTGATCAGAAGCTGCTGACGGGGCCCTGCTGTGTTAGGTGTGGAGACTCTCGGGCTTTTCTTTGGCTGATGTGGAATGCAGACACAGCACGTGGGCGACACGTGCCTCCTCAGCTGGGGCCACAGAGCGAGCCCGTGCTTGGGCCACCGCCCGGGTCTGCACGCGCAACGTTAGCGGCACCGGTGGCCTCTGCCAGCCCTCCCTGTCTGCGTTCCCTCCTTCCTCCCCAGGACTGGTCACACTGGCCTGGCGTCTAATGCCAGAGGATCTGTCTTTAAATTGTAGCCGTGGAGGATCTTACGGTGTGTAAGTCACAGCGTGTAAGTCACAGCCGTGGAGGGCCTTGCGGTGTGTAAATGTGTAAGTCACAGCGTGTAAGCCGCGGCCGTGGAGGACCTTACGGTGTGTAAGCATGTAAGTCACAGCATGTAAGCCGCAGCTGTGGAGGACCTTATGGTGTGTAAGCATGTAAGTCACAGCGTGTAAGCTGCAGCCGTGGAGGGCCTTACGGTGTGTAAGCATGTAAGTCACAGCGTGTAAGCCGCGGCCGTGGAGGGCCTTATGGCGTGTAAGTCACAGCATGTAAGCCGCAGCCGTGGAAGGCCTTACGGCGTGTAAGTCACAGCGTGTAAGCCGCAGCCGTGGAGGGCCTTGCGGTGTGTAAGTCACAGCGTGTAAGCCGCAACCGTGGAGGGCCTTGTGGTGTGTAAGTATGTAAGTCACACCGTGTAAGCCGTAGCCATGGAGGGCCTTGCAGTGTGTAAGTATGTAAGTCACAGCGTATAAGCCGCAGCCGTGGAGGGCCTTGTGGTGTGTAAGTATGTAAGTCACAGTGTATAAGCCATAGCCGTGGAGGGCCTTGTGGTGTGTAAGTATGTAAGTCACAGCGTGTAAGCCGCAGCTGTGGAGGGCCTTGCGGTGTGTAAGTATGTAAGTCACAGCATGTAAGCCGCAGCCGTGGAGGGCCTTGTGGTGTGTAAGTCACAGCGCGTAAGCCGCAGCCGTGGAGGGCCTTGCGGTGTGTAAGTCACAGCGTGTAAGCCGCGGCCGTGGAGGGCCTTGCGGTGTGTAAGTGTGTAAGCCGCGGCCGTGGAGGGCCTGGGGTGTGTGCTCTCTGGGTCCGGCCCCCTCTGCGCAACACTCAACTTGTGAGAGCCCTCCCTGTCGCCATGCGTGTCACTGGATCTTGTGGTTTCTGGAGCTGCGGGCGTTCCCTTGGGTGAGTGTGCCGCAGCTGGCCCTTTTACCGCATCCGGGCCCTGGACCGGGGGTCGTCTGAGTGCTGGTGTCCCGAACGCTGCCGCGCCATCCTTGCGCAGGTCTCCTGGAGCACGGGTCGTAACACCTGGAACCGCAGCTGTCGGGTGTGAGTGTGGATGCTTCCGCTTCGGCAGACACTGCAGAGAGCTGTGCCAAGCACTGTGCCAGCTCACAGCTCGTCATCGGTGGCGCGGGCGATCGCGGCAGCTCCCTGTGCCGCCGGACTGGAGCGTCAGCGCTTTTCGGTGATGTCATCTGCTGAGTGCACTCTGGTGCTGCGTTTGGTTGAACTTCCGTTTCCATTCCCTGAAGTGCTCTTGGCTCCCAAGTGGAATGGCTTTCGTGTCTCTTTCCTTTTGAAGCGCTCTTAAGTACACGTCCTGCCTGTGTCTGGAAGACTGGAGCTCTCTTACCTACTGTCTAGGGCGCTTTCTCCTCCGCGTGAGAAGACCTTTAAGGATGGTGCGGGGACCTCCCTCCAGCTGCCTTTAGAAGGCTTTCTCAGGACTGTGGGATTTGGACCCAAGAACGCTGCCTGGAGCGCGCAGATTCCACTTTATTATTGTTCCAGACTTGAGGTTCAGTGTGGGCTGACACGTCCTAGTGACGTTTAGTCTTCATTCTGCGTAGAAGTGTGGGCTGGTCAGGATGAGTCTCAGCTTACTGTTTCCATGATGATGTGTGTGTGTGATCTCACTGAAAGGAGTTCTTTAAGATGCTCTCTGTTTGGAGCTCAGAGTGTGTCAGAAATAGGTTGAGCGGCTTCTCTCCAGGTGTCGTCTCTGAGGAGAAACTGTTGGCCGTGGTCTCCGGGGGGTGTCGTGTGGCTGGGGGTCTGGTCCCCCCTCTCTGGTTCCAGAGCTCTAATCTGGGAATTCACAGTGTCAGTGAGCCGTGAGAACCAGTTAGTGCTGCCACCCCGTTAGGGAGAAGCTCACTTATGAGTCGGATGCCGCTCTGCTGACTTGTGCTCGTTTGCCGACAGGCACACCTTCCCCGGTGGCGTCTGCGTGTCTCTGACTGCTCAGCGATGCTCCTCACGCACCCAGCAGTAACAGGGCCAGGTCACTGCCCAGAGTGATGGGGATAGACCTTCTTAAGCAGCACAGTCACCAAGCTCATGCAGCTGCGTAGTCGCTCCCTTCATTCTTTGGATATTTTTGTGAAGACCTAAATGGGCATCGTTAGAAGTATAGCACTGTGTCCTTTGGAGGCACAGTAACAAAGTCTTCTCTGATTTCTTAGGAAGATAACTGTGAGCGTGTGGTCTCAGTTCAGCCGTATTGCACGTTTCCAGGCCTGAGAGTGTCTCTTAGTGGCTTGCGCAGCAAGTTGACAAGCTGTCATTTAGGCATTCTCCTCCTCGACTTCGTTATTTGTTGATTTTTTTTTTAATTACGTTTATTTTACGCACCACTATTCACTCACCCTGGGCTTCCCACACAGCTTAGTGGTAAAGAATCTGCCTCTGCAGCACAGGAGACGTGAGTTCGATCCCTGGGTCGGGAAGATCCCCTGGAGAGGGCAGTGGCACCTCACTCCAGTGTTCTTGTCTGGAGAATCCCACAGACAGAGGAGCCTGGCGGGCTGCAGTCCAGGGGGTCGCAGAGAGTGGGACACGGCTGAGCAGCTGAACAGCAGTGGGACCTCCCTGGCCCTGGCCGCAGACCTTGCGGGGACGTGTTCTGCAGACCTGAAGGCTCTCACTCTCATGTAGGGACGTAGACGCTAAGCAGGGCCCTCCTTGCGGTTCATAAAGAACTGAAGAGTCTGCACACACACGTAGCAGACTGCTCTGAGGCATCCCACACTCGAGGGGCTTCCATTCAGCTCTGGGAAAGTCTCCAGTGGCTAATGCTTTATACTTGCGAGAATTTGGAGCAGGTCATGCTTCTCTGAAATACGTGCTGAGTTTCCCAGGAGCCTTCTCTTCCGCCCACTTGGGTTTGGCTTCCACAGGTGCTGTTGAAGGCTTTCATCGCGAACCTGAAGTCCAGCTCCCCGACCGTGCGGCGGACCGCGGCGGGCTCAGTGGTCAGCATCTGCCAGCACTCCAGGAGGGCGCAGTACTTTTACAGCTGGCTGCTCAGCGTGCTCCTAGGTGAGGCCCGACCGGCCAGCGCCTCGCCCCGGGGTGTGGGGGCCCCTGGCATCTTCCCGAGATAGGCCTTGGAAATTCTTTACTGTCAGGCAGCCCCTCTTCAGCTTCCTGACGGGGTCCTTCAGCCTGGCCAACAGGGAAGTGTGCAGGCGCGCCGCCGGGGCGGCGTGAGGCCTGGGGAAGCCTCTCCCTGCCCTCCTCCCCGAGGCAGCAGTGAGGATGCGCCCGGCGGGGCGGGTCGGGAGCCTTCCTGGGACTGGCCCTCCAGGCTGCACACCGCACGGCCTCTGTACAGGCCCTGGGTGCAGGGAGCCCGAGCCGCAGGGCCATCTGGATGGCTGTAGGCCTGCTGCCTGGGCCTCCCACCCTGGGGTGGCGGCAGGCACCCGTCCCGGCAGGTGGCGCAGGCAGCACCTGGGCAGCGGATGCGAGAGAGCTGCCTGGCTTCCCTCGCTGCGCGGGGCCCCGCTGAGCCGGGGGCCAAGTGCGCCCCAGCGGCGCCCCTGGGTCTCTGCTCGTGGCCCCATGCTTTTCTGTAGTGATGCTTGTGCCGTCTGCGTCCCCCCAGCCTCAGGGTGCCGCTCGGGTCTCTTCCTGTTAGCAGAGGGTGCTGCGGGCTCCCAGCAGCGGGTCCGCTGTGACGCAGTCTCGCTGCGGCCTTTGTAGGTTTGCTGGTCCCCGTGGAGGAGGAGCACCCCACCCTGCTGATCCTCGGCGTCCTGCTCGCGCTGAGGTCCTTGGTGCCGCTGCTGCAGCAGCAGGTCAAGGACACGAGCCTGAAAGGCAGCTTCGGGGTGACGCGGAAAGAGACGGAGGTCTCCCCCTCGACGGAGCAGCTCGTCCAGGTAGGCAGCCCCCGAGCTCCGCTCCGGTGCCTGTGCAGACAGGACCAGCGTTCAGAAACTCGGCTCCTTTGGAAGAGAAGCAGCAGCCTGGAGAGCAGAGGGTTACGAGTGTGGACTCTGGAGCTGGACCTGCTGGCTCAGACCCTAGGTCATGACTCCAGGTCCTCGACCGTTGTGTGGTTGGCAGTGGAGTAAAATGAAGGTGTTTCTTACGAGGTTTTCAAGATGATTACATAAGCCCCTTCGGAACAAATCCCAGCCCTTGTGTTATTTCATCTGTGGGTGTTTCACATGGATCCCTGTAGATGAGCACTCTTTGTTTCTAATTTTAAGGACAATGCCATTGTCACACCTGAAGGAAAGAGCGTTTTCTTAGCATCAGATGCCCGCACATCCCTGTCACTTTGTTCTTCTGCTCTCTGGAACCAGCATCCGAATGAGGCGGGCTGTTAAGGGCGTCCATCTCTTTGATTTCTCAGTCCCCTTCCGTGCCTCGTTTCTATTAGAGTTCATTTTTTGAAGAATCAGATCATCAGTCCTGTGGAACTCCTGGCAATCTTATTTTTATTACTTGACTCTCCACTGTATAAATTAACAGTCCTCTTTGCTGTCTGTATTTCCTGTAAACCAGTAACTGGAGTAAGAGGCTTATCAGAGTCAGTGCACGTTTTATAACATGCGTATCTGAGTTCAGTACTACCTAGACAGGATTTTAGAGTGAATATTATTGGGGCTGTGTACTCAGAATTTTTTCTGATTTTTTTTTTTTTTAAGAGGCTTCTTAGTCAAACGTTTGGAGACCATCGGCCTCGTGGGGGAAGCAAGCAGGCATTCACTAAATAGCACGGCGGGAGGTGTGGTGTTCTATAGAGTGCATGGTGCAGGGGGGTGTGGACAGGCCATTAATAGCTGATGCTCTGCGGTGAGTAGGCTTTGACCAGGGACAGAAAGTTGGGAGAAGAGCGCTTTTCGGACTGTAGCCTTCGCCCGGGCCGCAGAGTGAGAGATTGAGAGTGTGTGGGCAGGGGTGAGCTGGGTGAGCAAAGGCATCCAGGCTCTCTCATAGGTCAGCTGGGATGCTGGGGGAAGAAGCGGTGAGAGGTGTGCAGAAAACTGCTGAACTAGAACAGCAGTCCTGGGAGGCCGAGGGAAGCGCTGTGGGGGGTGGTGTTTCATTAATTGCCGACTTCCTTAATAGCTACGTTTCTTCAAGGTGATTAAACGCTATGGCGCCTTGTCACATTAGCAAGCTAGGTGAGATTCTCTCTCAAACATACCTAATCTGTATTCTTTTGACTAATGGCCATTTTGAATTAAATTATTTTGGTTAAGAACTTCAACTTAACTAATGTAGTTTGGCTAGGTATATTTAAATAGAATTTAATCCTGGGCCTGACTAAACTGTTAAGCAAGTCTGGGCAAAACACAGATATTTCTAGATATGCAAGAATTCATTTTGCTTTTAATGTACACTTTTTTTCTTTTTGTGTATGCTTTAAAAAAAATTATTTGAAGATGCATTCTAGCAAAATGAGAAACAAATGCAAAAACCCTGAAGCCCTGAGACCTGGGAAACACAGCTAACCACGAATGTGGTGGGAGCCGTTCTGAGGTGGCCATGTGCAGTGGGCCGTTCAGATTCTTTATAGAGACAGGAGGTCTAAAGAGCTCCCTGCGGCCATTGTCATGACTGAACAAGGGGAGGTGTGTGTGTGTGTGAGGGTGTGTGTGTGTGTGTGTGTGTGTGTGTGTGTGTGTGTGGAAAACCAGGAAGGTACAGCAGAGAAAACTGTTACCCAGTGTTGGAGCAAATTGTTGACTGATTTTAAGCAAGTGTGAGACTATAATAAAAGAGAACTCACTTAACTGTTATCCTTGGGGCATTCTCTTTCAAGTGATACAGGACTCAGTTCAGTTCAGTTGCTCAGTCGTGTCCGACTCTTTGCGACCCCATGAATCGCAGCACGCCAGGCCTCCCACAGGACTAGTGATAGTGAAACAGTTCTTTCTTCTTGGGTCCGGTCACATTAATAGGCTTTGCAGTGAATGATGTTTAGTTGCTCAGTCGTGTCCGACTCTTTTCGACCCCATGGACTGCAGCACGCCAGGCTTCCCTGTCCTTCACTGTCTCCTGGAGTTTGCTCACTTGTGTCCATCGAGTCGGTGATGCCGTCCAACCATCTTGTCCTCTGTCGTCCCCTTCTCCTGCCTTCCGTCTTTCTCAGATCAGGGTCTTTTCTAATGAGTCAGCTCTTTGCATCAGGTGGGCAAAGTATTGGAGCTTCAGCATTAGTCCTACCAATGAATATTCAGGACTGATTTCCTTGAGGATGGACTGGTTTGATCTCTCCCGTGTCCAGGCGACTCTCAAGAGTCTTCTCCAGCACCACAGTTCAGAAGCATCAGTTCTTCATGAATGAGGTTAATGTGCACATTTTGAGGTACATACTGGTTTTTTAATTCAGTATTTAGACTCAACATCTAGGCAAAGCACAAGTGATTTAAGAAGTTATATCTTAGTGTGTAATGCAGCCCTTAATAACACGAGAGCGCTGACTATGCCTCAGAATTTGGGAGGAGGCAGGTGAGGTCAGGGAGCGCAGGGTATGTGTTTCCTCTGTCCTCGGACTAAGAAGCCAGGAGAGTCTTTGCTCAGAGCAGACAGGCCAGAAATCCCAGCTTAAGCTTGTGAGCTGATTACACAGGGCACGGGGTCATGAGCCAACTCCCCAGCTCGTAGCAGGAGAGCAACCACAGACAGTATGTGCACAGCTGTGTTCCAGGAAAGCTGTGTGCAGAGAAGCTGCTGGGCCAGGTTTGCCCTGGACTGTGGGTCACAGACGTGTGACCTCAACTTGGGAGGTGCCCATCAGAAGAAGCAGAGACATCGCATGATTCAAAGTAGCCACCTTTGAGACTTACCTTATACACTGCTATACTGTTGTTATAAAAAATATGTATTACTTCTGTGATATCACAGATTGGGCTGCCCAACTTAGCAAATAAAAATAGAGAGCACTGGCTACTTGAATTTCAGGTAAGTCACCAGTAACCTTGTTGTGTAAGTAGGCTGGAAGTCGCACGGCTCACAGTTACACTTCGGAATTATTTATCTGAAATTTGCATTTAACTGGGCACGCTGTGTATTATCTGGCGCCTCTAATGAAGAAGAAAGGGATAAGTCCACTCTGCTCGCGTAGAGTGGTGCGGTGCCTCTAAAAGCTCTGGAAGCCCTTTCTCGGTTTCTGTGGCCACTGCTGCTTGCTTGGCTTGTGTGTCTGAGGAGCTGTGCGCGCGGTGTGTGTGGGACTTGACTCTCCTTTCCTGGTCCCCAGTGTAGGGAGAGGGAGCTCTCTGTTACCAGGCTTCTCCTCTTGTGGGAGTGCTCTGCTTATTTTTAAGGAATTAATACAACCGTGAAACAGTCCCGGGACTTTAGAAAACCATGGAAGCGAATCAGCTGGTAGAAGAGAGAGAGATGTGTTTGGGGGGAGAAGGCACACATTCTCACAGCAGAAGACAAAAGCCGAGAGCCTGGAGCCTGGCACACACCGTCAGGGCCATGGCTGGCGGTGACGCGGTGCTCCTGTTTCTAGGTGTACGAGCTGACCTTGCACTACACCCAACACCAGGACCACAACGTCGTGACCGGGGCCCTGGAGCTGCTGCAGCAGCTCCTCCGAACCCCGCCGCCCGAGCTCCTGCGCGCGCTGACCACGGCGGGCGGCGTCCGGCAGCTCGCGGCCGCCAAGGACGAGCCCGGGGGCCGCAGTCGGAGCGGGAGCATCGTCGAGCTGATAGGTAGGGCGTTCGGACGGCCACCCCAGAGTCCACTCTGCCGTGACTCAGCCCTCTCCTGAAACTCGCGCGTTGCTGGTGAGCCACGGGCGGCTCAGTCGCTCGTGACACAGGTGTCGTCCTTCCTCCTGCACCCAGGAACGGGGGTGGTGCGGGCGGGTGAGGTGAGGCCAGCACGGACGCCTGGCCTCCTGACCCGGCCTCGGCTGCCTCCACGTGGCAGTTCATCTGTCGGGGAGCAACAGCACTGGCTCTGTTTGCCCGCGACAGCTCCTGGGGTCTTCCTGGGGCCCTCGAGGCCTTTGCTGCCCTCTGGGCCCTGCTCTGCAGTCCCACCTGGTTCTAGGCAGCCCCCGGCCCCTCCTCCCCCGCTTTGCTCTTTCTCCCTGTGCTGTTGGGCACCACACGGCCCTGACCCCGCCACACGCTGCTGCTGTAGACCCCCCTGCTTGACTCGGACTGGCCACCAGGGAGCTGGAAGTCAGGGGTCCCTGACTTTTCCCTGAGTGGCAGCCTCTGGACCGGGTCTGGTGCAGCGGAGGCTTCTGGGCCTCTGCGGACCGGCCGCACCAGGCCCTGCGCATGGGGTCTGCTTGACGCAGTGTGGGCAAGGTGGCCTTCACCGTCAGTACTGACCAGGGAGGCTGCAGCTCCTGCCTGCGGCCTCGTGTGGGCACAGTGTCTGCCTGAGCCCCATGGAGGATCTCTTGCTGTGCCAGTCCACTGGGCTTTGTCCTGAGCTGTCCTTCCTCTGTGGGTGCATGCCTGACAAATGGTTGCTGTCCAGTGATCTAATTTCTAATGACTGTGTCTAATGAAAATGTTGATTTGATTATTGGTTGACCAAATCATCTGGGTTTTCTAATGTTTTTAGTTTGGCTTTTAAATGCACTTTGAGCTCTTTCGACATTTTAGGTCATATCTTTAGAACTGTATTTTTGAGTGCTAATGTAATTTTCAAGTTATTGACATTAAAGTTATGCAGTTTTTATGTTACAGGATGGTGGTTAAGCACCACCTGTGGAAATAACGTTCATGTGTTTTCTAAAGTTGAATCAAGCTTGAAGATTTTCTAATTTTTTCTGGATTTCAGCCGCTTGGGACTGTACTTTAACCTGTCATTTTCTGTGACTTACAGCTGGAGGGGGTTCTTCATGCAGCCCTGTCCTTTCAAGAAAACAAAAAGGTGATTATTTCAGAAATGATTGTTGTTTTGAATCTTGCTGCTTTTTCAGTATTTCTCTGATGCAGTTGGCTATGCCTGTGCCTCTTCTCAGCAAGGTGATGGTGTGTATAAATGCAGCTGAAATCTGATAACCAGGCCCGAATAGTTCTGTTGGGTGGCTTCAGAAAGTTACTTGTGGATCAGAATTGGTTTATCTTAAATTTCTCTCTTTTTGGGGGGTGGGGTGCACACCATGTGACTTCTGGGACCAGGGGTTGATCCCAGGCCCGGCAGTGAGAGTACTGAGTGCTCAGCACCGGACCTCCAGGGAATTCCCTGTCATAAATTTCTCACGCTTTAGGTGAGGGATCAGCAAACGTTTTCTGTGAAGGGCCAGGTGGTGCCCTTAGAGCCCTTTTTTTGCAGGGCTTCAGCTCTGTCCTGTGGCAGGAAGGTAGGCACGAATGATGCAAGGCTAACAGGCGCAGCTGCCTTCCAGCACAGCTTTATTTAGTTGCCGACTCCTGCTCCTGTGGGTTTTCTGTTTGTAAAGGCAGCTCATCATCCCAAAGGAACTTGTTTGGTATTAGTCAGGGATAATGTTTGGTTAGTTATTTGGTTAATTTGGGCCTGGTTGTCATTTTCCAGCCATATTTACCTTTGTACATACCCACGTTTTCTGATATAATCATTTTTAATCAAAGTTCTTCTGATACGGTCTGAAAGTTTTGGTACACATCAGTACTTACAGCACCAATTATTTTCTTCCTCTGCTCTAGATTTCCATAGGAAACTATTGCTGTTTTCTATTTTGAAATCCTAAAAGACTTCTTTTTTTTAAATTGACATATAAAAGCTAATTTTTTACATATAACATAACATGCTAGTCTGTTTCGTGTCTTGAGTGTTTAATTGAGACAGCCTAATGCCTAATATTATTTGTAGTGTTGAATGGGATCTTAATAGGAATAATATTTTAGTCCTGGCTGGATTAGGTAAACGTTTCCTAGAATACTTGGAGTTAACAATATTTGGGTCATCATATGGAGAAGGAAATGGCACTCCACTCCAGTATTCTTGCCTGGAGAAACCCCGTGGACAGAGGAGCCTGGTGTGCTACAGTGCATGGGGTCACATGGAGTCAGACACGTTTGAAGCGGCTTTGCACGCATGCGTGCACAGATCATCATGGTGTGGGATCCTTTCAAGTTTGAGATTTTGGGGAAAACCCTGAGATTTCTTGAAAGCTGAAAGACTTCTGTCGAAAGCTCGTGTTTTTCCCCTTGGCCTGGGAGAAGACTTAGGTGTGTTTCCCTCCTTGGCCTGGGAGGAGGCTTCAGGCATGTTTCCCCCCTTGGCCTGGGAGAAGACTTCAGGCGTGTTTCTCCCCTTGGCCTGGGAGGAGGCTTCAGGCGTGTTTCTTCCCTTGGCCTGGGAGGAGACTTCAGGCATGTTTCCCCCCTTGGCCTGGGAGGAGACTTCAGGCGTGTTTCCCCCCTTGGCCTGGGAGGAGACTTCAGGCATGTTTCTTCCCTTGGCCTGGGAGGAGACTTCAGGCATGTTTCTTCCCTTGGCCTGGGAGAAGACTTCAGGCGTGTTTCCCTCCTTGGCCTGGGAGGAGGCTTCAGGCATGTTTCTTCCCTTGGCCTGGGAGGAGACTTCAGGCATGTTTCTTCCCTTGGCCCGGGAGGAGACTTCAGGCGTGTTTCCCCCCTTGGCCCGGGAGAAGGCTTCAGGTGTGTTTCCCCCCTTGGCCCGGGAGGAGGCTTCAGGCGTGTTTCCCCCCTTGGCCCGGGAGGAGGCTTCAGGCGTGTTTCTTCCCTTGGCCCGGGAGGAGGCTTCAGGCGTGTTTCTTCCCTTGGCCCGGGAGGAGGCTTCAGGTGTGTTTCTTCCCTTGGCCCGGGAGGAGGCTTCAGGCGTGTTTCCCCCCTTGGCCCGGGAGGAGGCTTCAGGCGTGTTTCCCCCCTTGGCCTGGGAGGAGGCCTCAGGCGTGTGGATTTCCCTGGCACTGCCTTGTCTCGCCTTGCCTCTTGGTCTCTTTCTGACGATGAGGCCATGGCAGGTTGAGGTTGAGATGTCTTTTGAGGGCTGGAATGTGGAATTTGTGCTCAGGCTCTTTGTCATTTTTGAGTGTGTTGCTGTTGTCCTTTAGAGCTGCAGGTGGCATACTTTTCTGCCGTAGCTGCAAGATCCTTCTTTTCAGGTGAAATCTGCCAGTATGTGAGAGAGAGAGACAGAGCTGTTGGGTGTCAGATCGGGGTGAGGGTGGGGGGAGCTCCTTGGAACAGGCTTGCAGAGTGCTGTTTCCAAGGACGGAGGCTGCTTTCGTTAACTCTGAATCCATAGGTTGGAGTGTTACTTGCTTTCTCAAGGTAAATCACTTGTTCTGTGATAAAGGGCTGTGTTATTTAGTAGATAAGCCAAGTTGCTGTGTTAGTTTCATCTAGATCTTGAGTTTCCTTTGCTTTTTCCTGGATGGGAGGAGGGCTTTAAAGTCATATCAGTGTAGATTTATGGAAGTATCACACCTGTGACTTAATCTTTGAAGAGGAGTGAAGTTAGAAATTGGAACTTGCCAGTAATTATTATGATAGTGTCATTTAATGACATTTATATGTAAAGTAACCATAAGGATTTAATGATCCCACTTAAATCACGTTAAGACTGTTGTTTTCTTTTTTCCATATTATAATTTGGAAACCGTTAACTGTAAAATGTATTTTTAGAATTTTGCTAAAGATGAAATACTAGTCCATCCTCCCAGATCATGCAGTACTTGAGTACTGGTTATCAGCAGTAGAAATCCACCAGGTTAAAAGATAATAAAAGTGACTTTTTCTTGGAGATATGACATGAATATCCTGGCGGCTAATAGAATGGGTTCTAGCTATAACTTGACATTTTTAAGATTAAATAGTAAATAAATGATTTAACATTGACAATAGTCTGAAGCCAACTAATATTAATTGTTAAAATGTCTGTGGTGCAGGTTGAGCATCGTTGCTCTCAGCTGTCTCGCACGCAGGTCCATTGATGGTGACAGCGCTCTGAGCAGGGCAGCCCTGCGTTCTGTGTCGGCGCTCTAGAGGTCTGAGGCACGCGGGTGTGGTGGCAGCTGAGAGCAGGGTCGGGTGTGCCGTGCGCTTCCTCTTGGAGTGCACGTCTGTCTGCTCTTCCAAGCTGTTCCTTCAGCACACTCTGGACTCTGCTGTGTCCTTCCCTAGGGAAAGTGCTCTTTGGAGAAGCGGCACCCTTGGAAGATGACTCGGAGTCCAGGTCGGAGGGCAGCAGCCCCGCCTTCTCAGGTAGTGAGCCCCTTGCTCCTCTCCGCTGACCCCCTCCACCTCAGTGGGTCGTGCTCCTCGGAGGCAGCTGTGAAGCCAGCTTGAGTCTTCTTTCATAGTGTTCACTTTGAAGCACTGCCTGTGTGTGTTCTTGGATCAAATATTTGCTATTTTCCTATATAGGATATTTTCCTATATCAAATACATGCTATTTTCAAGCTGTTTTAAAATTAGGTTCATACTCCCTGGGTGTCAGTCTTTTTGAGATGGGAATGGTGGGTAAAGTATCTCATGAATTGCATGGGTTGTGAGGAGGAAAATGGGATTAAAAATTGTCTGAGGATCTGAACCAGGAAGAAATGGAAAATAACAGACCAGTTATCAGTATTGACATTGAATCAGTAATAGCTTTCAACCAGCAAAGTCCATGATCAGATGGCTTCATAGCTGAATTCTCCCAAACATTTAGAGAAGTGTTGACACCCATCCTTCTGAAAGTGTTCCCAAAAATTGCGGAGGAAGGAACACTTCCAAACTCATTCTGTGAAGCCACCATCCCCCTGAAACTGAAACCAGACAAAGCTACAGTCACAGCAAAATTACCGGCCAGTGTTGCAGATGAGCACAGATGCAGTCAAGCAGGGTTCTCCTGGGGGCGCAGGGGTTTCACTGTCCACAAAGCAGTCAGCGTGACAGACCGCAGGGACAGACGGAGAAGGTGAAGAGCATTCGAGAGTGGTTGGGTCTGTATAACCCTAGCCAAATGACTGTTTTTAGATAACTGAAAATAAGGCTGAAATGCAGGGAAAGAAAGTCTGAATACTTCTCAGTGGTGATTATTTATTTACTGGTTTATTCTATAAGATAGAACCCCATGGACAGAGGAGCCTGTCCATGGGGATTCTCTAGACAAGAATACTGGAGTGGGTTGCCATGCCCTCCTCCAGGGAAATCTTCCCAACCCAGAGATTAAACCCAGGTCTTCCACATTGCAGGCGGATTCTTGACCAGCTGAGCCACCAGGGAAGCCCAAGAGTACTGGAGTGGGTAGATTTTTTAAATCACAAAAATAAACTTAAAACATTAAAAAAAAACTACAGTTATCCATGTGCCCGAGTGCTCACTGACCCGTGGCCTCCAGGAGTGACGTGGGTGCTTGCGTAGGGTGGGGTTTCTGACTGGGGAGATGTGAAACTTGATGCTGCGGGGGAGTGGGCCTGGCTGAGGAGTCTTGAACGGGATCTGGGGAGATGGAAAGCCCACCTTCCGGAGCGCCGCTTGCTCCGAGCTCCAGGCTCTTGTGAGCGCCCCGCCTGTACTCCAGCCTGGCTGCCAGGGAATCACCAGAGTCTCCATGCCGCTCCGTACTCAGGACGGAGCAGCAGCTTGAGAGCTGGAGGTGGTTTGACAAATGTCACTTGTCAAACTTGAGAGCTGGCGGTGAAATGCCACTCGGGAATATTCATAGCATTTAAAAATATCTACTTGTGGTCCTTATTTTACCAACATAGTGATAGAGGAAAAGGTCAGTAATCCAGTCAAAATGTTTGAAGGGCGCACTGTTTGTCTTACTTTTGAAATTGGCTAGTTCATGTTTTCACTGTATTGAGGAAGTTTCACAGTTAAAACAGGTGCTGACAGTGAGTTTGGGGCATTCTGGACATATTCGGTCCCCCGTTGCCTGCTCTCGCTCACCCTTTGAGGAGGGAATGTTCCTCTGTCTGCAGCCTCAGCCAAGGGTGAGGCCGGAGGTGAGCTGGCTGCCTCTTCCGGGGTCTCCACCCCTGGCTCCGCCAGCTCAGCGGCCGACTCTGCGGGTCATGACATCATCACCGAGCAGCCCCGGTCACAGCACACGCTTCAGACGGACTCGGTGGATCTGGCTGCCTGTGACTTGACGAGCGCCGCCACCGACGGGGATGAGGAGGACATCCTGAGCCACAGCTCCAGCCAGATGAGCGCCGTCCCTTCCGACCCCGCCATGGACCTGAACGATGGGACCCAGGCCTCCTCGCCCATCAGCGACAGCTCCCAGACCACCACCGAGGGGCCCGATTCAGCCGTGACCCCTTCCGACAGTTCTGAAATTGTAAGTGGTCAGAGGGGGCGACCCGATTTCTGCAGAGGGGCCTTCCCTGGGCCCAGAGCAGGATCCTCCTGCCTGGTTGTTCCACCCATCTGGCCCGTGAATAGCGTGTAGAGGGCTCCAGCTCAGCTCCTGTCGCAGCTCAGCCCCATCGGAGACCTTCCCCGGAGGAGGCGGCAGGTGTCCTTTGTGCTGGACATGGAGCCAGAAGTTAGGCTAGCTGATGAGTGCGAGGGAGTGCATTTGGATGTTTAGTGCCTTTTGGGGCACAAGGTAAGTCATTATTGTGAAGATCCTTAATGAGCCTGTTATTAACAGATCTGCAGTCTTAATGCAGTGTGATTAATGACGGTAATACTGTGCATTGCTTTAACACTGTCTGACTTTTCAAGAACCTTGACCACATAGTCCATCTTACAGAACGTGTCTCTAAGCACCTCTCGTCTCTGAGTTAGTGGACACGAAGCCCTCCAGAGTGGTCTGAAGTTTGGTACAGGCATAAACTGAGCTTTACAGCCCAATTTTATTTAAACAATTTCTACTGGCAATTGTTTCACTACTACTGAATGTGTTCTATTTATTAAGATTTTTTTCTTAAACTGGAGTGAATGCAGAAGCTTTGAGAAACACATCACGAAGCACTGGCAGCTGTCCACTTGTCACGTGGACGTGGTTTCTGACGGCCCAGTTGGTTTCCACTGGCTCGGGTGGAGGAATGGGCTCACCACTGGGGTTTTTAGCTAGAAGACCCAGAAGACCTAGCAGAAGATAGGGTAACTGGATTGTGGGAAATGACTCTGATAACTGGGATGTGGGAAATGATTTGAAGTCAGGAAAGGGTGACGAGTACTGACCAGTAGGCAGGGAGAAGGGGAGGCTGGGAGAGTGCTGCGCCCAGCAGCTCGTTAAGTGAGCGGAGGGAGTTTCTGTCGGCGGTTTACTGCGCCAGCTTGCGTCTTGCCTGTTTTTTTGTTTTAACCTTTATCTATCTACTGGCCGTGCCGGGCCTTTGTTGCTGCAGGCTTTTCTCTCGCCGTGGGGAGCAGGGACTGCTCTCTTGCTTTGGAGCTCGGGCTCTGGGGCTCCAGGGCACAGGCTTGGTAGCTGCGGCTCTCGGGATTCGCCTTCCTCAGCACGTGGGATCTTCCCCGATCAGGGATGGAACCCATGACTCTGGCAGTGGCAGGTGCAGTCTTTACCCCTGAGCTACCAGGGAAGCCTGTCTTGCCTTTGTGTAGGTGATGCTTTCTGGACGGGTTCTCTAGACATTGGACAGAACGACCACGGGAAGTCGTGCGAGCATCCTGTCTGGAGCTGCTGCCGCAGCCGTGTGCAGTGGGGCCGGGCTCTGGCCTGCAGGGAGCTAAACGTCTCCCCTGGGCGTTCCTCACCCCTGCAGAGTTCTCTCTGCTTTATGAGGTGCTCCCACGTCTTTTATTCAGTCCGAGTTGCTTGCTGAACACACGCGCTGAGCACCTGTTAGGCTCCAGGGATTGCTCTACACACGGGGGATGAAGCAGAGGGTACACGCACAGGACCGCTGTCACGGAGCTGGCGTTTCAGAGCGCGAGCCCTCAGACTCTACGCTGAGGGCCGGAGAGTAAACCTCCTTGGCTCTGTGAGCCATCGGGCTGGTGTTGCACACTCATCTCCGCTGTTGAAGGGCCAGAGCAGCCACAGACAGTATGTGAAGGAATGAGCGTGGCTGTGTCCCAATAAAACTTTATTTACAAAAACTGGTGATGGGCCACGTTTCCCTTCCTCCGTACTAGAGTGTGTGCACGTCTGGGTAGGGCAGATCATAAGCCAGTCATCGGCAGGTAAATAAACACACAGTCAGGTTGCAGTAAGTGCCACAGAGAAAAGAGCCAGCTGTAGGGGCCAGGATTTCCTCACGAGACCGTCCAGTGTGGTAATTTGGGGCGTGGCCTTCGGGGAGCCCAGCCTGGTGAGAGCTCTGGCTCAGCTGCTCAGGACCTGGGCAGCCTCCACAGCTGCGGCCCTTGCTGCCCCTGTCTCCTTACCCACAGAATGAAGCTGGTGATGGTGCTTAATGCTGTGAGGCTTGTGGGATAAGGGACGTAATATGTGGGGGTGCTTTCACGCCGGCCGGGGCTGTACTGGGATTTTCAGAAAATGTTGTCTTTTATTACGATAGAACTTCTGATTTTAGCCTGTGTGGGGTGTTTGTTTTTTTAAGTTATCTGGAGAGTGGAGGAAATTTATTTCTTTCTTGATTGTTTTTGCTCATGTATTAATAGCTCAGTTTTGTTTTTTTAATTTTAATTGAAGGGAAAATACTTTTAATGATGCAGAATTTATTTCAGTAATAATCTGCTAACAGTTTTTCAGGTAAATTACAGGGGATTTCAAGTGGATGTGAGAAATTTGGCAGTATGAAATCACCACCCGTGTGTGTGGCTAGATATATGAAATACTGTGCCCCACACTTAGTTGGGTCAGTCCTAGCAGTTCAGGGGGTAACCTATTGTTAGACTTTTTTTTAAAAGACTTTTCCTCATTTTTCACTTGCTTGTGAACACAGAGGTTTTTGCTTGGACTTTTTGTCTTTTTGTAATCAAAAAAGAGAAATGTCCAGATTGGGATTTCTTTGGCATTTTTGGAATCACAAAAGCTTTCCATAGCATGGTAACGTGCCATCAGTAAGCTCTCGGTACTGTTCACGCCTGCACCCGTGTGCCTTTGAGGAAATGACCTTCCTGTGGGTGTGTACAATGTGGTCCACGTTGCTTACGGGGCTTTGCCTTTGCCTTTCCACCTTGGAGGGTGTGCCCCTTGGGGGTGGCACTTCAGAACACTCACAGCCCCTCTTGCGCGTCCAGGTGTTAGATGGCGCTGACAGCCAGTACCCAGGGATGCCGGCGGGGCAGATGCAGGACGAGGACGAGGACGCTACCGCCATTCTTCCTGACGAAGACGCAGAGGCTTTCAGAAGCTCTTCCATCGGTACGTTGACTTCGGGCGGTGGACGTAAGTCCCCGACACGCAACTGAGCTCCATTCCGAGATTTTGTTCCTAAGTCCAGCAAAGTGGGCCCAGGTATCCAACTAACATGATCGGCCATGTAAGGACTGTACTGTAATAGGTTTATAATACTTCTCGTACTTTTTCCTGGACTTGAAATAGAGACCCAATGGACATGAGTTTGAGCCAGCTCTGGGAGATGGTGAAGGACAGGGAAGCCTGGCGTGCTGCAGTCCATGGGGTTGCAGAGAATCGGACATGACTGAGCGCCTGAACAACAGCAGCCACTGTGTAGAGGGTGCACACGTGTGGCGACGCACCCCGCACACGTGGACTGGCCTTCATGGTTGGAACGTGAACACGTGTCCACACCTTGGGAAGTTTGTGGCTGGAAAGCTCGCACGGAGGGGCCTTACTGTCCTACCAAGCCGCCTTGTTTTCAACCCTGACCTCTCACGTCTTAGCTTCCAAGAGGTCTTCTGGTGTCTGTTTCCTGACTTGTAAATAGCAAATGAGAAAATCAGCTGAGAAATTATCATCCATTCTTGATGATGAGTCCTGAACTTTTGTATTGACTTTGTGTCGATATGTGTATTTGTGTTTTAATTGGAAACTTGTCGATTGACTGAGTCTCTCTCTTTGATTTTGAAGCCCTTCAACAAGCACATTTGTTGAAAAGCATGGGCCACAGCAGGCAGGCCTCTGACAGCAGTGTGGATAAGTTTGTCTCAAGAGAGGAAGCTGCCGAACCAGGAGATCCAGAGAGCAAGGTGAGACGCCGGGGCCTGAGGCCGCGCCGCGCCCCGCGGGCTGAGTGTTTGAGCGTGCTGTGTCTGCGCGCTCCTGGCTTTCCGTGGCTGCACCTTTGCTCAGCTCTTTCCCCTTCGCATGTCGACGTCGAGTCCGCTCTGCTGTCTGCCTCTCGAGGTGTGGGCGCGTCCTTGAGGACTGCCCGCAGTTCTGCCCTCTTGGGAGTCCTTCCCGGACACACCTGTCGGTACCAAGTGGGCTGCACGTGACTTCCTGGACCATCCATCTGATGGTCGTGTGTGGCCTGGCAGCGTTTCTTGGTCTCATTCCACTGAATCATCTGTTCACTTACCGTGGTGGATGCTCGTGCAGTTCACCATCGCAGCCCCTCTGAAGGCTCAGTCGAGTGGCATCTCATGCCCATGCTGTGCAGCCATCCTGACCGTATGTTCACAGGACCGTTTGGTCTTCCCAGACTGAAACTCTGTCTCCACGCGACACTGACTCCCATCCGTCCCTCCTTCTGGCCCCTCTCACCCATCATTCTGCTTTCTGTCTCTTTGGATCTGACTACTCTGGGGGCCTCTCGTAAGTGGAATCACACAGTATTTGTCCTCCTGTGTCCTCAGAGGCATCCGTGTTATAGCAGGTGTCAGAATCCCCTCCGCTGTGAGACGGAGTGGTATTTTGGTACACGTGTTTACTACGTTTCACTTTTCTCTTCCTCTGTTGATGGACAGTAGGGTGACTGCCGCCTTCTGTCTGTTGTAAATACTGCTGCTATCAGCGAGTGTACAAATACCTCTTCAGGACCCTGATTTCATCTCTTGGGGGTCCTGCCCCAGCAGTGGGGTTGCTGGGCTGCGTGGCACTTCTGCCTCTCATGTTTTGAGGAGGCCTACACTGCCTGCCGCAGCAGCGGCACCGCCTCGTCTCTGTTTACTTTCTGCGCTGTGTGGCATGTGGGGGTCTCAGTTCCTTGACTAGGGATTGAACCTGCGGCCTCTGCGTTGGAAGTGCGGAGTCTTAACCCCGGGAAGTCCCTGCCGCTCCAGCTCACACTCCCTCCCGCGGTGCACCAGCACTGTTTCTCTGCATCTTCGCCAACACTTCTTTCCTTTTTTTCTTTTTTTGAGAGTGGCCATCACACTGGGTGTGCGGTGGTGTATCAGTGTGGTTTCTGACCTGCATCTCCCCTAATGATTAGCGACGTGGAGTATCTTTGCATGAGTTAATTAGCCATTCACGTATCTTCTTTGGGGAACTGTCTGTTGAGGTCCTTTGCCCATTTTTAACTCGGGCTGTTTGATTTTTTCAGTTGTTGCCCAGCTGTCCATTGAGCTATGTCAGTATCATCTCTGTGTCGTTTGCCTTTCCCCTGTAAGTGTCCTGTACTCCCAGTTAATTTTAAATTCCTCAAGGACAAGAAGTAGTGCTTCACACTTAGTCCCTCCGTGGATGCCCAGTCACTGTCTGGATCCCGGCCGCTCCTTGTGGAATGGCCCTCCCCTCACAGCTTTGGGCGTCCCTGGGCGCTTCCCTCTGCCTGTGCGGCGTGCTCCCTGCCTGCTGGGCTCATTTGGCTCCAGCCCTAGGGGCCCCCTGTCAGGATTCCCCCCAGGGGTCTGATCCTGCCCTACCGTGGCCTGTGAGGTCGAGCACGTCTCTGAATGCCAAGCTGCTGGCACAGTTGCTGCTCTGGAATTCTTTGTTGGGTGAACTAAGGAATCAGCGTGTAGGTTCCATGATTATAAGACAGTAAGTGTTGGTTTCTCTTTACAGCCCTGGCGGGTCAAAGGCGACATTGGCCAGTCCACTGACGAGGATTCCGCCCCTCTTGTCCATTGCGTCCGCCTTTTGTCCGCTTCGTTTCTGCTCACAGGGGAAAAGAATGGTGAGCATCAAAGAGCAGGTGCAGAGCTGAAGGGAGTGACTCTAGGTTTCACCTAAAGTTTAGGTCGCCTTGGTCACCAGCTTTGAGCTGTTGCAGCAGCCAGAGCAGAAGCTGGAGACGGGCTTTGGTTCTCACTGACTGACAGGGAGGAGCAAGGAGGCTGGGCGAGGCTGGTTCCGTGGGTCTGGCTCTGTCTGTTTGGAAGCTGAAGGTTTGCCGCTGTGACGCTGATGGTGGCCGCGCGGACTTGTTTGCAGCCTTGGTTCCGGACAGGGACGTGCGGGTCAGCGTGAAGGCGCTGGCCCTCAGCTGCGTTGGAGCCGCCGTGGCCCTTCATCCTGAGTCTTTCTTCAGCAAACTCTACAGAGCGCCTCTTGACACCGTGGAATTCCCTGGTACGTTCACACTTTGTGTCTCGTTCCTCATGTTTGTCCCTGGTTTGAAAACTGTTTCCAGCTCTGACTGCTTTAGTTTTAGAGCACCAAGCTTCCTGAGTGAGTCTGCAGCATCTGAGCTGTGCGGTAGCGCTCCGTAAGGCGCACCGGTTGTCGCGCTTTTGGCTTGTTGGATGCCCTACAGATGCGGCGTTTAGTTGAAACACAGAGGAGAGCTGTAGAGGTCTGGGAATGTAAGAGCTGATTAACATACCTACTGGGTTTTAGCAAAAGCACAAATTGTGTGTAATCAAAATTGCTTCGGGTCACACCAGCCAGACCAGACATTGACACTCAGAGCTGGCGGGGGCTGAGATGAGCTGGGCGGCACCGGCCAATCTTCCTTGGTGCACGTCCTGGGGCGTCTCCTTGGGTGGGGTGACTGATGGAAGACTGCTCTGCTAAAGTTACCCTCCCACCTGCTCTCTCTCTCTCCTCCCTTTCCTTGGGTGAGGGGACAAACTCGTGCTTTTGAAGTTACATTAGATAATAAATGCGGACAACTTTGAGGCTCTCTAGTCATTTTCTTGAAGCAAAATCTTAACCTGGAATTATAACCCAGAAACTCTGTTGTGTTGAAGCGGTGTCAGGGATGTGATCAATATAGGGTCTTTAAATCCGGAATGTTTTTTACCACTGATGGTTGTTACAGTAGAGTCTTTTCTAGATTAGCATCGCTCCCTTGCCCTTCTTTTTCTTTCCTGAGAATTCAGCCTTTGCCCTGAGTTAGAAAGTTGACGGTAGGGACCTGTACAGTGGCCAGGCCATCTCTCTCCGCAGAGGAGCAGTACGTGTCAGACGTCGTGAACTACATCGACCACGGGGACCCGCAGGTCCGGGGAGCCACAGCCATCCTGTGTGGGACCCTCGTCTGCTCCGTCCTTGGCCGGTGCCGCTTCCATGTGGCGGGCTGGATGGGCGCCGTCAGAGCCCGGACAGGTAACCACCAGCTTTCAGCTTGTGGCATCGTCCCCCTGGATGGCCTTCTCGTGTTCAGGTTCACACGAAGGCGTCTGTGCTTGCTCTTCCGGGCAGGAAATACATTTTCTCTGGCGGACTGCATTCCCCTGCTGCAGAAAACTTTGAAGGACGAATCCTCGGTTACTTGCAAGTTGGCTTGTGCTGCTGTGAGGGTGAGCATGAGGGTTGTGACATCATTTCTTTGATTAGTGGAAATTTTACCAATGTTAACAATGATAAGTTAAGCTTAATATTAAGTATTTCCTTTTGCAACAGTAATTAACATCTATGTATCTATCTCTCAGCCTTAGAAGGAAAACAGTGCCAGCAGAGTCAAGGTTTAATAGACTTTGGTTTAAATCTCAGAATATTTGTTTGAAATACACTTTTCCTAAAGGGTATCTCTGTCTTGCTCATATTAAGCGTGAAACTTGTTTATTTAAAACGCAGCAGCTCTTTCAGGCCCCTTGAATGCACAAAGTGAGGCACTGGGGTTATTTAATCGCTGTGGTGTTGGTGGTGGGACGGCCCCAGGCCTTTATGAGGTAGCATGTTGAAATGTTCTATCAGCTGGTTCATAACTTACAACTGGCCCAACAACAGTCCATGTTAAGCAGTAAAAATCAAACCCCAAACCCTACCATTGTCAGATTCATGTCCCCCTTTCAAGTGTCACAGCTCGGCCAGACTTGCTCCCTGGTCCCAGATGTTCGCCAGATGTTGGTCAGTTTGTGTGTCTGCTGGGGCAGAAGGGAGTCAGTCAGCAGCACTCAGCAGTCTGTGTGCGGAGCCACCGTGTGCGCGCTGGGGCGGCCCGGTGCCGGGTCCCGTCCGGCAGGGTGCAGGCTCCGGGTCGTGGTGCTGGGCCTGGGGCAGTCGGGGGTCAAGCAGGGGTGGCGCGTGCCTGGTGTCGGGGGAGAGAGCCGGGCCCTGTCGGGCAGGGCGTGGGCCCTGGGTCGTGGTGCTGGGCCTGGGGCGGACGGGGGTCCAGCAGGGGCGGCACGTGCGCGGTGGCGGGGGAGAGGGCCGGGCCCCGTGCGGCGGCACGCTGGTGCTCCCCCTCGAGGGGACTGCGGTGCGTGTGTGTGGCCGGTGTTCCTGAGCGAGGCCGCTGTCTAGGGGCTGCAGCGGGCACGGGGCGGGGTGCGCCTGGGGTCTGCAGAGGCCCACCCGCCGCCTGCCTTCCAGCTCTGTGTCATGAGCCTCTGCAGCAGCAGCTACAGTGCGTGGGGGCTGCAGCTCATCACCGACCTGCTGGCCCTGCGGAGCAGCTCCTACTGGCTGGTGCGGACGGAGCTTCTGGAGACGGTGGCAGAGATCGACTTCAGGTGGGTGAGGCGGGGCCTGCTGGGTCAGGCTTGAACGGCGCTGGGCGGCCCAGTGCCCAGCTGCAGGTAGTGACCCGTGTCCCTCTCTGTCTGCCCCTCTCCTCTGAGTTTTTACGTCCAGGCAGAGGAGTGGAGTTTTCTGGTAGTCTTAGTCATTCAAGTGTTCTGCACAGCGTGAGTGAAAGAGCTCAGGCTTCTAGAACAATGATGCTTGTGTCACTTGGGCCTGTTGAAACGAGTGCACGCCACGCTGTACTGAGCCTCGGTCAGACGGCGGATTGGTATTGTCACAATTAAAGAATGACTTCTGATGCCTTGCAGTTTATCATTTTCTGAGAAAGCATGATTCCCCATGTTTTCTTTCTATGCTTTCTTTTAGATGGGAAATTTTCTTTTTTGTCTGAGTTCGTGGGGTTTTTTTTAAGCCCCCGTTTGTAGAAGGCTGGTTGTGTGCCAGGCTGGGCTGGGTGCCCTCTGTGGGTCATTGTCTTCAGCCTTAGAGCACGTCTGTGAAGTCAGGGCTGCTTCCCACTGCATCTCACAGATGGGACCCCGAGTGGTGGCGGGGGGGACCTGCTGGTCTCTGAGGGCGCCAGAGCCTCAGCCCCCTCCCCACGGTCTGCCCTCCCGCCACCTGAGGCGTTTGAGCTAGTTCTGTAGGGCACCTGGAGTCTTTCAAAACACCAGGTGTGTATAGTCGCTTAGAAGAAAAATACAGAGCACTTTCTGAGTCTGGAGTCGGGAGGAGTGTGTGTTCTCCTTGTTGGAAGCAGACATCTTCCTGCCGTGTAGCATGGGGCTGCCTCAGAGCCTCCCCGGGCTCCCACCTGCGGCCCTGGCCTGGCCGTCCTCCTCTGTGTGCCATGCAGGCCATCCGCGCGGCTTTGTTCAGTAGCTGAATTATTCACCGTGATATATGTTCTTTTGTGTTAGGTTGGTGAGCTTTCTGGAGGCCAAAGCAGAAAGCCTGCACAGAGGGGCCCATCACTATACAGGGGTAAGCCCTTCATTTCTGGGAGGCCGTGATTTAACTTCTAGGAGTACACTTTCCCATTAGTGTGGGATTTCTAGGAATCCGTTTTATTATGAAGCTTGTGATCATATGTGTGACTTTAGGGTTAGTGATGTTGAGTTCTTCTTTACCGGCTTTCCAAGATACCTGATCTAAAATTCATTTAAATACAGAGATCATACGTGTTTTTATCATGTTTCTTTCCAAAGCGTTTAAAACTGCAAGAGCGGGTACTCAGTAACGTTGTCATCCATCTGCTTGGAGATGAAGACCCCAGGGTGCGGCACGTTGCTGCAGCTTCGTTGATGAGGTACTTGCCCAGTATTTCCTCTCTTATTTCATTTTCTTGGTTAAAGTACTAAACAACATGACAGTGGGGAGAGAGGCGAAAATTTGGAGGCCATAGGGCATAACCCTAAATCCTTTGAGCTCACTTTTGGTGACTCTTAAGCTATCAAAAAGCATATTTTTCACTGTCTCAAGAGCCTGAAATGAAAATTAAGACAGCAATAAAGTACTAGCCTCATATTGTAAAAGTAATGGACTTTGAGGGCCAGATTTTTGAAATACGGAGAATAGCTCTAAGAAGAAAATTAAGGTCACTAGTCACTAGTTCTCCCACTGGAGATAACCACTGTTAACATTTGTTTGCTTTATGTCCTTTGTACACGTTTCTTTTTCAAAATTAGGACACAGTGTACATGCAATTTTGTTATTCTGTTAATTTCCACATAATAATCATGAGCGTTTTCCTGTGAGAAATACTCTTCTAACAGAGCCTCTGTGACCCCCGCCCTTGTCTGGGGCGCCTCCCTCCGTTCCGTGGTGTTCATGCTTCTGTCCTGAAGCGAATGGCGTTTCATACAGTGTGAGATGCAGAAAGGCTGGAAAGGCTCTTCACAAGAAGTTTGGAGTTAGTGGCCGCTTCTTCACTGTGTGGTTGTGATAGAATTTTTTGTAAGGATTATTTGGTTGGATCCTAAGTTTTTATTGATTTAAATAATGAATAATGGTTCAGTGACTTGTATTATACATAAATGTTTACCTAGTGACTAGTATAATGCATAAATGTTTACATATAACTTTTATTTCTAAGAATTAATTCATGGAAGTTGAGTTACTAAGCCAAGCAACTTTTTTTTTTTTTAGCTTTATTGAAGTAAAATTTTTTTATGACTTAAAATTTACCCATTTTAAGTGCACAGTTAATGATTTTTGGTAAACTTAGAGTTGTGCAGCCTTCACCACGACCCAGCTGTACAGTATTCCCATCATTTCACAAGGCTCTGTTGTGCCCATTCGCAGTCACCAAGCAGTATGGTTATCTTCACTCTGTGACTGTTACGAATCATGCTGCTTCAACTCTTGCCTCCAAGACTTTGAGTGGGCGTCCGTTTCCATTTCTCGGGGGTAGATACCGGCAAGTGGGTTTTTATGGTTTTGGTACCTAACTGGAGAATCGCATGGATGGAAGAGCCTGGCGGGCTGTGGTCCACAGGGCCACAAAGAGTTGGCCACGACTGAAGCGACTGAGCAGGCGGTGAAGTTACTGTCCAGAAGTGGGTCAGCCTGTCCTCCCACCACAAGAGTAGGATTGTGCCCAAGTCTTTTCACCAAAGCAAGCATTTCAAAAAACGTTAACTATGTGTCAGTTGCTTTAGGCCATCATTGGTATTTCTTTTTAACATAACTTTTATCTTGTTTTAGAAATAACAACATGTTTACTAAACAAAACTCAGGAAAAATATAAAAACCTTTGTATTCAAACTGCTCAAAGAAAACCAGTTGTGTTCTGGCGGATAGCCCTTTGGTTTTCAGTGTGCAGGTCACTCCGTGGTGCCTGACTCTTTGCGAGCCCACGGACTGCACAGCCCATGGAGTTCTCCAGGCCAGAACACCAGAGTGGGTAGCCTTGCCCTTCTCCAGGGGTTTTCTGTGTGGTCATGTGCCTATCTTTGGTTGCGTGTGAGCTGTGCCTTTTCAGGGACTTAACTGGCTTTATATGACTTGCTGGACCAAAGATCTTGAGTCTTTACCATTTTCTGTGAATGACAGTAATTTATTAAACCTTAGGGAAAAATGGTATTTATGACCAGGTCTTCCTGGAAGAAAGAGACTTTAACTAAAGCTAGTGGGGTTCGCACACCACTGTTTTAAAACAGTTGATTGTGTCTGGAAATTACAGGCCCGCCCGGAGGTGTGTGAGGGCTCGTGCAGAGCCCCTGTGCTCCCTGCCTCCACTGCAGAGTTGGCCTGAGATGCAGGAGGGCCTCAGCTGGGACGCCGCCCCTGGGGGTGTGGGGGCGGTCCTGCGGAGAATGTCGCAGGAGTGAGGAGGGGCCCGCCCCGGCGACTCCTGCGCAGGGCAGTCTCCTGCACCTGCCGATGCTGATCGAGGCGATTAGAGGAGCGCTCGGAGGGCTTCTGAACTCCGAGGATTTAATCGTGTGCAGAGAGCTGTGTGTAACTGTGTGACGGCGAGAAGAAAGTCCAAGCAGGGGCGTGGGGCGTGCCTGACCAGTCCGCCGCTCAGGGGACGTGTCCGTGGGTAGGCGCTGTCGGGCTTGACGGTGACACAGGGCGCGGGGCAGTCAGAAGGGTTTTCACGTACTTTCTAAGGGAAATAAACCTGACTTTCATGTTAGGCTCGTCCCAAAGCTGTTTTACAAGTGCGACCGAGGACAGGCTGACCCGGTGGTGGCCGTGGCGCGAGACCAGAGCAGCGTGTACCTGGCGCTCCTCATGCACGAGCCGCAGCCTCCGTCCCACCTCTCCGTCAGCGCTGCAACCAGGTACGCCGAGCGAGGCGCGTGGGCGCTCGTCAGAAGCTTGCATTTCTAGAGAAAAAGCTTCACCGAGGGTGTCTGAGCAGGTGGGCTGCCTTCGATAGGATGCTTCTCTCTCCCGGTTTCCCACCAGCCTCTTTATTCAGGCTCTGCTGCAGCCACGCAGCAGTGACATCACACGTCTTATGACTTGTTTGTTATGAGCCACAGACTGACGGCTGTATTTTCCTGTAGGACTCTAATGCTGTATCTTGTCCTTAAAATGTTCACTTTCTTTGTGTTATCTAAGAGTATGGTTATGTCATAGCATTAATTTTTAGCAGGCTGTTATTTTTAGCAGGCATGTTATTTTTAGCAGGCATTAATTTTAGCAGGCTGTTTAAGAGTGTCATTAGGGTTATCCTAATGTCAAGAGTGTTATTTAGGGTTATCCACTAGTTAAGTGATTAGTAATTATTCACATTTTTTTGTGAAGGTCTTTAAATACAATTTCAAATGACTAAACACAGCCCATTCTCTGATTCTCAGATGAATGGGATAGACTAAAAGTAATCAGCAGAAATGCTTTAATGAAGTTCTAATTTTCTTTAAAATTTCAGTTTGCCAGGAAGGCTGCATAACCGATAATGAGAGTATTATACTTTTAAAGAATGCTCTGTGTTTTCAATGTTATTTTAAAAATTAGCTTTTATGTGATAATTGTTTCTTCTGAGTGGCATTTTTAAAAAATACTTGGGCTAAATGACTTTTGAAGCCAAAATGTCCATGTGACAGTTTGTTCTGAGTTTGAAACTCAGCTTGTCAAATTTTGAAGCTATTTTTCCTTAATCAATATCTCTTCTAATGCAAAGATTGTTTAAAAACATGGAAATAATTTTTTTCTTAGATAATTTCCTTTTTTTAACCTCAAAACTGACATTTTCTCTCTTTGAAAAGATTCAGAATAAATGTTCCTTTAAGATAAGCAGAAGCAGTATAAGAATATTTCATTATCAGGAATTAGACAAGCTTATGATAAGTAACTTAGTCAACAGGTTGCATCTTCTAAATGTCATTAGATGCCAACAGAGCTAGGTATATTTTATTAAAATTGATTAGTAACTACAGCTGTGAAAATTTTGCAGTCCAAACTCAGACTGTCCTCTAGACGTTCAGCTCTGTTTGGCTTGGTTCTTGCGTGATAAGCACACATCCCGGCTGTGCGCTGTACTCGCAGGGTTTGTGTGAGGAGATCAAGTGTGTTCTCCTTAGTGTGTATCGTTGGGTGTGTCTGTGGACAAGACCTGAGGGGAACGGAGGTGAATCGACACTCACCCTGCCTGGGCTTCCTCTGTGTAGTTGGGGAATTAGACTTTGTATGTAACTACTAGGAGGGATTGGAATCCATGCGTGCCGTGAATGGGATATGGGAGAAGTGACAGGCTTGTAGTAGGAAAGGACTCTGTTCTGTTTGGAATCAGGAGTAGGTTGCCATTGGATGTAATTGAAAGCTTGAGAGACGGGGCAGCTTTGGGTCAGCACGCAGGTTGCACCCAAGGCTGTATTGGGGAGTGTGTTGATCCTCTGGGGTGGCTGGACATTGGAGAAGGGAGGGGTTATTTCATCCATCTTTGTAGAATAATGACCACGTTTGTTTCTAGTTTTCCTGTAATTTGAAAAGTCAAGACCGCTTTAACTCTTGCGGCCTTTAATCTTAAAATTTTAAATGCCATTTGAATTCCGAGAATGTCATAAACTTTAACGGGAGATTTTAAGTCTCTCTGTATCTTTCTCGTTAGAATTTATAGAGGCTATAACCTGCTACCAAGCATCACGGATGTCACTCTGGAAAATAACCTCTCGAGAGTCATTGCAGCGGTTTCTCATGAACTGATCATGTCGACCACGAGGGCACTCACAGTAAGTCTCTTGGTTGGGCTGACGAGTTAATCTTCGGTACTTTTGTGTGGTCTGTTCTTCATGATAAGATACGTGTATTAGGGCTCTTACATGTGGGCTTCTGTTAACAACAACCCTGGTTTATTCCAACGAAAATGGAAACAACTATTTTCAGGTTATTAAAGTAATACATGTTTATTGTAAAAAAAAAAAAAATTCAGCCCATCTAGGAAGAAATAATAATGAAAAGCTACCATAATCCAAATTGGTAGTGTATCGGCAGTTTAAAATATCTCTAAAATAATTGACTCAAGGACTTTATAACATATATGAAGAGGGAAAAAAACTTGGAAATACTGACGAAGATTTTTGTGTCGTGTGGTTATCTGTATCATTATTTATGATGCTGAAAGTACAAAGAACTCTGATGTCCAAGACACCTGTACTGAATAAATTCTGAGGATGACTAAGTTCTGTATAGATGGTGATGTGTTTATGCACCTATTAGCAGGATGCCCTGGAGCATTTGTGACAATCTGCAGAGTGAGCCTCTAGATGATAATACTGAGTGAAAAAAGGCACAGTACAAACCCGTGCTTGTGTATCGTGGTTATTAAAAGTGATGTTCACGTAAACACATTTCTTACTTAGGAAAATAATTGGCAGAAAATTACTAAAAATAATTTTGGAACTATGAATGGTTATTCTTTTTAAGATACACATATTTTCTAAAATGAACACGTGTAATTTCCATAATCAGAAAAAAGAATGTTAACATGAAAAGTGGTGCCAGTTCACTGATTTAGCAGCTTAAACCTTGTCATTTATTTTCTGTGACAGAAGGAATGCTTTCCTGTTGTTAAAACTCAGACAATTGTGACTAGACTCTTGATACTGTATAAGTGCCTTTCAAACCTAAATACTGTTTGGGCTCTCTGTAGTTTGGGCTTTCTTTGATTTGTTCAGAATGTTATAAATTTTGTCTTTATTGTGGCCTACATATGTCAGACACTGTTCTAGGCTTGGGATGTAAAATCAAGAAGAACCCTTGCCCTGTGGTCCTTTCAGTCTGGTCGGGAAGATGCACGTTAATTAGCTTGAGCTCAGGAATGGCCGGTGCGGGGCTCGGGGGGAAGCGGAGAAGAGGGGAAGGGGATTCCAGGTGAGGGGCGGAGGAGGGCACAGGAAGACTCGAGTCCACAAGAGGAGGTGCCTCCCTGCTGGCCTCTCCTCCCTGGATGTCATCAGCCCTCCTTAAACCTGTATCTCGGTTTTCCAGCTGTATCTGAATTCTCAGGTGTGAACTTGTTCCGTGGGAGGGCAGATGTCCTGTGCTTGGGTACAGAGCTCAATTTTGTTTTCTTTGTTCGTACGTTTTATGAAGCATAAAAGGAGGGTCAGTGTAATAAACCCTTTTGGTGTTGAGTGTGATCTTACCGTTCCTTTCTTGTTTAGTTTGGATGCTGCGAAGCTCTGTGTCTGCTGTCAACTGCCTTCCCAGTTTGCATCTGGAGTTTAGGTTGGCACTGTGGGTATGTATTTCCTTGGCAAGTGACTGTCTACAGTCCTGTGATACAAACACGGTTATACGGACCCTTTTGTTTTCTCTCATGAAGCCTCTCATTAGTGTTACCTTTTGGGGAAATACCCACCGGAATCCGGAATACCTGCCTCTCCCGGTCAGTGGTGTTGGAGGCTAGGGACAGGAGACGTGGGAGCAGGGAGCCTCGTGTGGCTCTTCTGGATGTGAAATGCACACTCACCAGCATGTGGAGGACCTGAGGGGGTGACTTGCCGTCTCATTGAAGGGAATTTGCATATGTGGGCAAAAGAGTGTTCTCATTGACTTGATTCTCTCCAGAATTATTCACTGTATTAAAAATTCAGAAACTTTCTTTGTTTGAAATCAGACGTGATCTATCATGTAAACTCGTGATCAGTTACAAGAGTCACTTAGGAACTACTATACTTACATTGGACTCCCCTGGTAGCTCAAAGGTTAAAGTGTCTGTCTAGAATGCAGGAGACCAGGGTTCGATCCTTACATTAGCAGTTCTCATTTAAAAATGAAAAGGATTTTCCTCCAGTAGATGGCCCTAATGAAGTGAAGTGAAAGTCACTCATTTGTGTCTGACTCTTTGTGACCCCATGGACTGTACTTCTCTAGGCCAGAATAATGAAGTGGGTAGCCTTTCCCTTCTCCAGGGGATCTTCCCAACCCAGAGATCAAACCCAGGTCTCCCACATTGCAGGCAGATTCTTTACTATCTGAGCCACCAGGGAATCCCAAGAATACTGGAGTGGGTATCCTATCCCTTCTTCAGTGGATCTTCCCAACCCAGGAATCTTCTGCATTGCAGGCAGATTCTTTATACTTTCAATCAGATACGCTCCCTGATTTCATTTCTCAGGTGATTTTTATGGACCTGTGGTTACAAGAAAGATGCTAGTTAGCAATAGTAAAATCGCTTTATGAGCCGCCATGAAATGAATAGCCATAACCTTCTGTTTGAGAAGAGAAGGCAAGACTTAGCTCAGCGTTGCTCTGTAATTTGATCCTGCTTCCAGAGTGCCCCCGCTGAGCGCCTCAGATGAGTCCAGGAAGAGCTGCACCGTGGGGATGGTCACGATGATCCTGACGCTGCTCTCGTCAGCCTGGTTCCCGCTGGATCTCTCTGCCCACCAGGATGCTCTGATTTTAGCGGGGAACTTGCTGGCAGGTACTGGCCCTGAGTTGAAACAGTTAGCTCTGGGTAAACTCATCTCTGGTTTCATTTGAGCGGGCACTGCATGCAGATGTTGTCTTTTGCACCAGGGTGGTAAGAAAGCAGTGAGAGGGCTGAGGGCTGCATGCTCACGTGGGCTGTAGGGCTATAAGGACACGTGTCGGGACGGCGGGGCCACGATGCTCCCCGCTGGGGATTAGGGCGGGAACAAGGCTTGCCGGCTGGCAGAAACGGGCAGAGCACCCAGTGTGCCACACGGGACACGGAGCACACATGTGTGACGCTGGAGAGCTGACAGTTCTGGGCGTCACGTGAGAGTGAAGACGAGGATGGAGAATGTGGCCCGTGAGCAGTCCGTCTCCGTTAGTGAGGACTTAGTCTGTTTGCTCTGAGAGGTCACTGGAGAGCTTCATGAAAGGGACTGACAATCGGTTACTGTTTTAGGAAGACCACTTGGCTTATGCGAACACAGATTGGAAAAGTTAGGGAAACTCGCAGTTAAGGCAAGATGGAGAGGGTCTGAACAGGGTGATGGTCGTGGCTTGTGTTGAGGAAACCAATTAAAAGAGAGTGAGGGAGACAGAATCCGCAGGCCTCGATTGCCAGTTGAACTTGAGTTGTCTAGATCAGAAAGGGGACTGTCGTCCTGGGGTGTATGAGGGTGGGTTCATGGCAAGTGGGCACACGGACACGTCAGGTTCCCGTGGGACCCGAGGCATCAGCTGGCCCCAGAGGGTGTCCAGCAGACGCCCCATGTGGACAGGTTTGAGTGGCTTGGTCTTGCCTCCCGCCCTGGCGCTGGGGGGTGACGTGTGTGCCCGTATCGCAGCCAGTGCCCCCAGGTCTCTGAGGAGCTCGTGGGCCTCTGAAGACGAGGCCAGCACAGCAGCCAGCAAACAGGAGGAGGCGTGGCCGGCCCTGGGTGACCGGACCCTGGTGCCCATGGTGGAGCAGCTCTTCTCCCACCTGCTGAAGGTCATCAACATCTGTGCACACGTCCTGGACGACGTGGCTCCGGGACCCGCAGTGAAGGTAACCCCTCACTCGGGCAGCTCTTCCCTCAGCTCAGACGGTGCGGGGGCTCCCAGACACCTGGGTTTTCTGGGTGCAGCCGCCTCTTTCCGGGCTCTCTAGCCCCTCCCTGCTGCCTTGCAGTCCATTCTGCTGGCAGCCCGTAAGCCCCCGTGTCCGCTGTGCAGACGATGCTCCAAGGTGTGAGGTGACGTCTTAGATCGTGAAGTGGGCCAGCAGCGAGCCAGGGTGCCCATGCTTCTGCCTTCCGCAGTGCGGGCTGGGGCTCTGCATTCTCTCGTGGGTGTGCAGAGTGTGGACTTCGTGGAGAGTCTGGGTTTGTTGCTGCCTAGCTCAGCTGCTTGTTGGCTGTGACATTGATTAAGTCCCTTCATCATCGCTGAGCCTGTCTCATTTGAAAATTGAGATGAGAGCGTTGCTCCCTACCCTGCTTCATGCCCTGGCCCCCGGAGGGCATCCCCATGCTCACTCTTGGAGGTGGCGGGCCTGGACGCCCGAAGCCTCCTGTAGCCCCTGTGGCCTGCTGAGGCCTCTCCAGCCTCTGGCGTTCACAGGGCTCCCGTCCGGAAGTGCTGGGCCACCTCCCACCACGGGCGATTGTCGTGTGGATTAAAGTGGACAGTGTGTGTACAGACTCTGAGCCACGCAGATGCAGAGTCAAACGAAATGAATTCCACGGGATGACTCTTTTCCGCAGATGGTGAAGCACACACATAGCCTAGTTCTCGGTTTCACGTTGGTTACACTTCCTTCACGGTGTCTTGTGTTCTGTTTTAGGCAGCCCTGCCTTCTCTCACAAACCCGCCTTCTCTGAGCCCAATCCGAAGGAAGGGGAAAGAGAAGGAGCCGGGAGAGCAGGCGTCTGTGCCCGTGAGTCCCAAGAAAGGCGGCGAGTCCAGTCCAGGTGTGAGGCCGCGGTGGGGAGGGGCGGGGGCCGGGCTGGGGGCGGGGAGGGGTGGGAGTGGGGCGGGGCGGGGCGGGGCGGGGCGGGGCCGGGCAGGGCGGGGGTCGGGCAGGGGGGCCGTCAGTGTCCCAGCGATTAGGACTCCACACTTCCGTCCAGGCTGATGGATAACGTGGAGTTTGGGGAATAAAATGCACAGAACAAAACCACAGAAGTCGTTTCCCCAGGTGTGCTTTCGGGTGTTAATTGCTAAGAGGACACAGAGCAGGCTTTGGTCTTGAGCGTGTGTGAGTGTGGTGTTCTAATTACTCAGGGTCCCAGCCGTCTGCAGGTGCCCGCCCTGTACTCCCTGTGCCCTGCGCCGCCTCCCTTCTGCTCTTCTCGTTGATGTTCAGGAAGGGAAGGGGTGTAGAGGGCTGGGAACAGAGGTAGTTCCCAACAGAGGTGCTCAGAGGTGAGAATAATGAAGTAGGAAGTGGAGACCCTCCATTTGGAAAGGCCGTGTAGGGAGGAGAGTGGGGACGAAACCATCCGCGTGAGCTGAACCTGAAGAATTCACGGATGCTAGTGGGGTCTCGGGCCAGAGAGGCCAGAGTGCCCGTGGGCTCTGCCTGTGACGGGTGCCGTCTGTGCCCCTCCCGGTGGTCCTTGAAGGCAGGCGACTGGGCTCCACCACACGTGGTCACATGCCACCTCCCAGTGCTGGGGCCGCACGTGACTCTTGCATCCATTTGCTTGTAAAGTGTTCGTGTTGAGCATTTTATCATTGTTGGAAATTTATTCCTTCTTTCAGCTACACTGCATGCCTTGTGGAATGTTAGTTCCCTGACTAGGGATTGAACCTGGGTCCTTGGCAGTGAAAGCACCGGGTCCTGAGCACTGGACCGACAGGGAGTTAGTTCCCTGTATAAAGCATTTGAAAAGATGCTGTTTTCTAAGGATTGATGGCAGTACCGCTGGGGATTTAGCATCCGAAAAGCTCAGAACTATGCAGATATAGTCATCAGTATGTGACTGGTCATCTTCCTGATGACTGATAAACTAAGGACCCCCAACCACCAATCTGTAAGGCCTTGCAGCATTTTGTGTTTAGTACCAGCTCAGTGATAGCGTGTGACCTGCGCGGTCATCCGTGCATGCTCACTGTGCCCCTGTTGACTTGCTTACAGGGCTTGTGACTTCAGTCAGCTGGGGGCCATCCCCCTGCTGCTCCTGGGAGCCTTGTGCTCTGGGAGGTTTTCAGACTGACTGAAGGTCCTTGAATCGGTTGTTGCTCTGAATTGCATCCAGGCCAAAGCAGACACCTCCAGCATCACGCTTGTCTTCTCTTTTTATTTTATTGTGTTACCTTTCGGGAGGCACTCAGAGTCTACTGATGTTTAATAGTCAGTTTCTTATTACTTGTAATTAATCAAAAAGTCAAAAAAAAGGTGGCGTTTTATCCTACTAGAATACTTTAAAAATAATTATTACAGTGGTCTCTTTTAAACTTGGCAAGTATTTCCTTTTGATCTGAAAGTGTATCTTGTCTGTGTGAAGCCTCTCGACCACCTGAAACCTCAGGGCCTGTTGCCACAAACAAGTCCTCGTCACTGGGGAGCTTCTGTCATCTGCCTTCTTACCTCAAACTGCACGACGTCCTGAAAGCCACTCACGCCAACTACAAGGTACTGCTTTTGTAAAAATACCCTTGCTCTCACACATTTCAGGGGACTCTCAGTGTTTTTCCTACGATTGTAGCTTATAGACATATGTATAAGTGAGGACGCCTTAGGGATATGAGTTACGATTAGCTTTTTCAGGTTTGCTTATGATAGCTTCCATCATACGAAAGGTTAGGATTTTTATTGGAAAAATGATGTCTTTATGATCTGCTGGTGCTGGGTCCGGGCGCCCCAAGACCACCCATGTTCAGAGATCCTCTGGACAGACTCCTAGGACTCAGCACGTGGTTGCGCTTGCAGTGCGGACTCCTCATAGCCGGGTAGGGGGGACACACGGCCAGCCCGTGAGGGAGAGGACACAGGCGGAATCTGGAGCAACCTCTGCCCCCGTGAGGCCACTAGGAGCACACCCCCACCCCTCACAAGAGCAAATGTGCGGCCACGCTAGGAGAGGAAAGCAGGGCTCCCGCCGGAACGCGTGCGTCCAAACAGTCCGGCACAGTGAGCCCCCAGCGCTCAGGAGAGCTGGTGTCAGTCCAGCGGACTGCTTCCCGGCCGAGTTCCCAGATCCCCGCGCCAGCCCTGCAGGCGGGTTTCTGGAAGGACAGCCGTCTGCCTTGGTGACTCTTCTGCATGGGTATATTTCTTATTCTGAGAATGGGGCTTTTTCCTTTTTCAGCAGTGGTTGGATTTTATTTCACTGAGCAAATCCTTTCTACTTATTGTAGTATTTTTGCAAGGGTTTTGCCAGTCTTCATTTTCACAGTCAGTCTCTCCCTCTCACCCTTGTTCTTACATGTTATATCTTTTGACCTGATCCTCCTCTCCGTCTGTTAAATGGGGGAAATTGCTGCAAAACTGACTTAAGCTGGGCCCTGTAGGACCCTAACTTAGCACCTCTTGGACTAGTTTAATACTTTGCTGCACCCGGACTACAAGGCTGTGTCCGGGTTTGATCACGGCTCCCCCAGGGCCCTGATGTGTGTGGGAGAGCTGTGCTTGCGCTCAGTCGCTCAGTCGTGTCTGATCGCGACCCCGTGGACTGCAGCGCGCCGGGCTCCTCTGTCCATGGGGTTCTCCAGGCAAGGATACTGGAGTGGGTTGCCACAGCCTCCTCTAGCGGGTCTTCCTGACCCAGGGATCGAACCCGGGTCTCCCCCATTGCAGGTAGATTATTTACCATCTGAGCCACCAGCGAAACCCTGGTGTGGAAAAGGACGTGTGTTCCAATGTTTTTTTTGATGCTTATCAGATACTGGTTATGATGGGCATTAAGCATTTTTTATCATTATGATAGAAGGTTAGGAATTATTTCTTTCAATAATGTCAAATATAAGTTGGAAGACGCCTTTGAAAATCAGTTTTTCTTTAGCTATCTGGAAGAGTAATTTCCTTTCCAAGGCATTTCCCCAGTGCTACAAACAAATAGAAGCCACCCCCCACCCTCATCCCCACCCCCCACCAAGATGAGCCTTGGGCTGCCTAGTGGAACACAGCTCCCCGCCGCAGACCGTGGTTGTGTCTCGGGTGCCCAGGAGGCCGCCGCCCCAGTGATGCTGTGTTCTCGTCTCCCTCCTCATCCCCCAGGTCACCTTGGATCTTCAGAGCAGCAGCGAGAAGTTTGGGGGTTTCCTGCGCTCTGCCTTGGACGTTCTGTCTCAGATTCTGGAGCTGGCAACGCTGCAGGACATTGGGAAGGTTTGTGTTTCCTGTCTTCTCGCTAAACTGTGGCTGGCACACCTGAAATGCACCTCTGGGCCAGGTGCCTTGGGGTGGGAGCCCACCATCCCAGCATGTTTGGGAAGCAGGGAGAAGGTACTTCAGTTTGGACACCTGAGTCTGATTGTCATCTTAGCCTCGCATTGAGGGGAGTTCGATTCATATTCTCTTTTCACTTTTTGCTGTATATTAGTTCAGACACAGCTGCATTAGAAGACTACAGGGTTTAAAACTGTTGAGTCTTTTGCTTTCTCTGACCTGCTGCATGTTGAAAAGTCAAAGCAGCCACAGTGAGGGCATGTGGCTTGTTCGGTCGCGCTTTAGGAAGGAGCAGAGCTGTGCTTGAGGCTTGTGGACTTTGGTTCCGAGCCTAGTAACTGACCTCTGTCTGCCACCCTCCTGTCGTGGGGACCTGGTCAGGCAGATGGGAGAGTTAAGGGGTCGTGCAGCGGCTGCCCATGCTGTGTCCCCGTCCAGATGGGACAGTTAGCGCCTTGCCCACTTGCTCTGCTGTGTTGGGACCACCTGTCCGGCTGGGGCATCTTGGTGTCTGATGAACTCCACAGTGAGTTTCTGAAAGCCCGCGCTGAGCAGCTTGGGCTACCGTGCAGTCCACTGTTCCCGTTCTCCCCGTCTTCCTCTCGGCGTGCATAGAGCTGACCTGGTCTCGGTCACTGTGCACACTGTCTTCTGCTTCTCCTCACTTGTTGCTTGTACTTTTCCCACGTGTCAGCTCAGAGAGGGCGGAGCAGTGCTGGGTCCAGGGCTGAGTCTTCCACCCGAGGCAAGGGCTCTCTGGCTCGGCCCGGGGCTGCGAGCCCGCAGGGAGAGGGGTCACCGTCCGGCCTGTGTGAGCTCTGAGCGTGCTCCCTCTGCCGGCCTCCTCCCTGCCCAGCACTGCGGGGCCTCCCCAGGTCCTCTCTGGGAGGCTGCTCTTCTTTGGAACCCTCACTGAGTCCGCTTCCTGCGCTCCCAGCTCCTTCTCGACTCGGGGCTCCCGGGCTCTGCTCTGTCCCTCGTCCTCATGCCCCTCCTGGGAGCTCTCCGAGGGACGCAGTGAGCAGGCCAGCCGTTCGGCTAACCAGCTTGTCTCCCATCTCTCAGGGACCCCTGTCCTCTGGTGCCTGGTGATCACAGTCTTGGAGTCGTGGTCTCATGTATTGTCTGGCTTTTTTGGTGGTTTGACTGTGGGATAAATGAGGTCCCTCTTAGCCCTTACTGGCTGGGAACGGGGTGTCCCTTTGTTATCCCGTATGTTTATGTTCCTGCCCAGGACTTGTTGCCTGGTTACTCTGGACTCTCAGAAGGCCAACAGGACCATGCTTTCTTCACCTGTTTTCAGTTTCTTAGCCACCCGAGGCGGACAGGTCACGGTGGAGAGCTCTGACAAAACGTGGGCCACTGGAGAAGGGAATGGCAAACCACTTCAGTATTCTTGCCTTGAGAGCCCGTGAGCAGCATGAAAGGCAAAATGATAGGATACTGGAGGAGGATGAGCTCCCCAGGTCGGTAGGGAGTTCAGTGTGCTGCTGGAGATCAGTGGAGAAATGACTCCAGAAAGAATGAAGAAATGGAGCCAAAGCGAAAACAACGCCCAGGAGTGGACGTGACTGGTGACGGAAGTAAAGTCCGATGCGGTGAAGACCAATGTTGCACAGGAACCTGGAATGTCAGGTCCATGAATCAAGGCAAATTGCAAGTAGTCAAACAGGAGATGGCAAGAGTGAACGTCAACATTTTAGAAATCTGAACTAAAATGGACTTGAATGGCGAATTTAATTCAAATGACCGTTATATCTACTACTGTGGGCAAGAATCGCTTAGAAGAAGTGGAGTAGCTCTCACAGTCAACTAAAGAGTCAGAAATGCAGTACTTGGGTGCAGTCTCAAAAGTGACAGAAGGATCTCTGTTCGTTTCCAAGGCAAACCATTCAATATCACAGTAATCCAAGTCTATGCCCAAACCAGTAATGCTGAAGAAGCAGAACGGTTCTATGAAGACCTACAAGACCTCCGAGAACTAACACCCAAAAAAGATGTCCTTTTCATCATAGGGGACTGGAATGCAAAAGTAGGAAGTCAGCGGATACCTGGAGTAACAGGCAAGTTTGGCCCTGGAGTACAAAACGAAGTAAGGCAAAGGCTAACAGTTTTGCCAAGAGAATGCACTGGTCGCAGCAAACACCCTCTTCCAAAAATATGAGAGAAGACTCTACAAGTGGACATCACCAGATGGTCAACACCAAAATCAGATTGTCTATGTTCTTTGCAGCCAAAGATGGAGAAGCCCTATACAGTTAGCAAAAACAAGACCAGGAACTGAATGTGGCTCAGATCATGAACTCCTTATTGCCAAATTCAGACTTAAATTGAAGAAAGTAGGGAAAACCATTAGCCCATTCAGATAAGACCTAAATCAAATCTCTTATGCTTATACAGTGAAAGCGACAAATAGATTCAAGGGAGTAGATCTGATAGACAGAGTGCCTGAAGAACAATAGACCGAAGTTCGTGACATTGTACAGGAGACAGTAACCAAGACCATCCCCAAGAAAAAGAAATACAAAAAGGCAAAATGGCTGTCTGAGGAGGCCTTACAAATAGCTGAGAAAAAGCGAAGTGAAAGGCAAAGGAGAAAAGGAAAGATATACCTATCTGAATGCAGAGTTCCAGAGAATAGCAAGAAGAGGTAAGAAAGCCTTCCTCAGTGATCAGTTCAAAGAAATAGGGGAAAACAACAGAATGGGAAAGACAAGTGATCTCTTCAAGGAAGTTAGAGATGCCAAGGGAACATTTCATGCAAAGATCAGCACAATAAAGGACAGAAGTGGTATGGACCTAACAGAAGCAGAAGATATTAAGAACTGATGGCAAAAATACACAGAAGAACTATACAAAAAAGATCTTCATGACCCGGATAACCACGATGGTGTGATCACTCACCTAGAGCCAGACATCCTGGAATGTGAAGTCAAGTGGGCCTTAGAAGCATCACTATGAACAAAGCTAGTAGAGGTGATGAAATTCCAGTTGAGCTATTTCAGATCCTAAAAGATGATGCTATGAAAGTGCTGCACTCAATATGCCAGCAAATTTGGAAAACTCAGCAGTGGCCACAGGACTGGAAAAGGTCAGTTTTCATTCCAATCTGAAAGAAGGGCTATGCCAAAGAATGTTCAGACTACCTCACAATTGCACTCGTTTCACACACTAGCAAAGTAATGCTCAAAATTCTCCAAGCCAGTCTTCAACAGTACGTGACCCATGAACTTCAGATGTTCAAACTGGATTTAGAAAAAGCAGAGGAACCAGAGATCAAATTGCCAACGTCCGTTGGATCATCAAAAAAGCAAGAGAGTTCCAGAAAAACATCTACTTCTGCTTTATTGGTTACGCCAAAGCCTTTGACTGTGTAGATCACAAGAAAATTCTTCTGTGGAAAATTCTTCAGGAGATGGGAATACCAGACCACCTTTCCTGCCTCCTGAGAGACCTGTATGCACGTCAAGAAGCAACAGTTAGAACCAGAGAGGGAAAACTGATTCCAACTTGGGAAAGGAGTACCTCAAGGCCGTATATTGTCACCCTGCTTATTTAACTTATATGCAGAGTACATCATGAGAAACGCTGGGCTGGAAGAAGCACAAGCTGGAATCAAGATTGCCGGGAGAAATATCAATAACCTCAGATATGCAGATGACACCACCCTTATGGCAGAAAGTGAAGAGGAACTAAAAAGCCTTTTGATGAAAGTGAAAGAGGAGAGTGAAAAAGTTGGCTTAAAGCTCAACATTCAGAAAACAAAGATTATGGCATCCGGTCCCATCACTTCATGGGAAATAGATGGGGAAACAGTGGAAACAGTGTCAGACTTTATTTTTTGGGGCACCAAAATCACTGCAGGTGGTGATTGCAGCCATGAAATTAAAAGACGTTTATTCCTTGGAGGAAAAGTTATGACCAACCTAGATAGCATAATCAAAAGCAGAGACATTACTTTGCCAACAAAGATCCGTCTAGTCAAGGCTGTGGTTTTTCCAGTGGTCATGTATAGATGTGAGAGTTGGACTGTGAAGAAAGCTGAGCGCCACAGAATTGATGTTTTTGAACTGTGGTGTTGGAGAAGACTCTTGAGAGTCCTTTGGACAGCAAGGAGATCCAACCAGTCCATCCTTAAGGAAATCAGTCCTGAATATTCATTGGGAGGACTGATGCTGAAGCTGAAACTCTAAAACTTTGGCCACCTGATGCAAAGAACTGACTCATTGGAAAAGACCCTGATGCTGGGAAAGATTGAAGGCAGGAGGAGAAGGGGACGACCCAGGATGAGATGGCTGGATGGCATCACTGACTCGATGGACGTGAGTTTGAGCAAGCTCTGGGAGAAGGACAGGGAAGCCTGGCTTGTTGCAGTCCATGGAGTTGCAAAGAGTCCGACGTGACTGAGAGACTGAGCTGAACTGAACTTAGTTTCTGGATTTCCCTGGTGGCTCAGATGGTAAAGTGTCTGCCTGCAGTGCAGGAGACCTGGGAGTGCACAGAAGCATTCCATATGTATTTGTTAAGAGACATGATTCTTCATTAGACAGCTTGTGATATGGAAGACTCTGGTTGAATTCTTCCAGTTAACACTTCTTGCTGCTGCTGCTCCTAAGTTGCTTCAGTCATGTCCAACTCTCTGCAACCCCATAGATGGCAGCCCACCAGGCTCCCCCATCCCTGGGATTCTCCAGGCAAGAACACTGGAGTGGGTTGTCATTTCCTTCTCCAATGCATGAAAGTGAAAAGTGAAAGTGAAGCTGCTCAGTCGTGTCCGGCTCTTAACAACCACATGGACTGCAGCCTACCAGGCTCCTCCGTCCATGGAATTTTCCAGGCAAGAGTACTGGAGTGGGGTGCCATTAGTTACCTGCTATGAGCGGTGGCATGGAAGAAACTCAACCCTGCAGGGTATATATACAGCCTTGGACATCTGGTCCAGGGGGAGTTAATTGGAATATTCAACACACGTGGGCCTGAGTATGTGACGTGAACAGAAATCTGTCACTGTTTAGTACAGGAAGTTGCATCAAATGAATGAAGCGAGTGGCCTTCTCTCTGTAATTGATGTCCCGCGAGCAGTGGCTGAAGGCCGCGTGGCCGTGAGGAGGGGCCTGCCGGTGGCAGTCGTGGACCGGCTCTCGTCTCCAGGGAGCCTTGTCTGCTGCAGACCTCGTGTACGAGGCTGGAAAAGCCCCTGTGAGGGCAGTTGTTTGCAGGGAGTCGTGGTACTCATCTTTGCAGCCTGTCGAGACACATCTAGGACTTTCTGGGGCAACTCGCACCTGACTTAACATGTGTTGCGTTCAGCTGACCGTCTGCAGGCGCCCCCGCGATGCAGGGCGTTCAGCTCCCCTGTGGACTCTGACCTCCTGCTCTGAGAACAGGGCTGGACGCAGAGGGCACGGCAGATCCTCGATGTCCTGTGTCTGGATGAGTGAGCCAATAGAGGCGTGAACATAGAAGCGCGTGAAAGGAAGGGCGAGAGCCTGGAGGTCAGCGCTTCACACCGTCTCCGGCTGTGATCAGTGAGAGCCTGCTCTGAGTGTCCTCCGGCGTTGACGGATGTTCTCAGTTTAAATGGAAGCGGTCCTGTCTGCTGTCCGTGTGGGACTGTAGCAGTGAGTGGTCTGTGACTCGCTTCCTTTAACGCCTCACACTTCTCCTTTCCAGTGTGTTGAAGAGATCCTGGGATACCTGAAGTCTTGCTTCAGTCGAGAGCCGATGATGGCGACCGTGTGTGTTCAGCAGGTAAGCGAGGAGCTCCCAGGAAGCCCTTCTCCCCACACGATGCTGGCGCGCTGCCTGGAGCTCAGGAGATGTTGCGTCCGGCAGCCCCACCGGCCCGCCTCTGCTCGCTCATTCTCCGGCCAGGAGGCTGCTTGTCCCCTGTGCCCCTGGAGGAGGGGCTCGCCCTCGGGGACAGGCTCCTGTCCCCTTCCTGCTGTCCGAGCGCCCCTCCAGCGTCCGCATGGCCGGAAGTCTTGCTCGCGCATCCAGTTCGTTTCAGGCGGACTCTGTGTGTGTGGGGGAGATTCCGCATTAATTCGACTGTCGATGATTTCAATTCTTCTGCTCTAGTTGCTGAAGACTCTGTTCGGGACAAACCTGGCCTCCCAGTTGGATGGCCTGTCTTCCCACGCCAGCAAGTCGCAGGGCCGTGCGCAGCGCCTCGGCTCCTCCAGCGCGCGGCCCGGCTTGTACCACTACTGCTTCATGGCGCCGTACACCCTCTTCACCCAGGCCTTAGCAGACGCCAGCCTGCGGAACGCGGCCCAGGCAGAGCAGGACCAGGACCCCGCAGGGTAACCTTCTGAGCGCCGCCCGTGTTCTCCAGAGCTCTCCGCGCTGCTGAAGGCAGGCCCCCCTTCAGAGAAGTGTGTAGTCCAGAGAGAGAGGAGGGCCTGGGGTGTTCCAGTCTCGGTGGGTGGGGCTGGGCTGCGGGACAGGAGAGCTGAGCTGCGACCACTCATGCTGATGTATCAGCAGAGCAGGAAAGGGGCGCGTGTGTCCACAGATGCTGAAGGCGCGTCGCTGCAGGGCCAGGTCCTGTGTGTGGGTGGCGCTCGGGGCTCGCAGCTCGGGTGGTGCAGCTGTGCTGGTGTGCAGAGGACTGTGGGTGGTGTGTTCCCAGCTTCAGGGATAAAGGCCTCTTTCCACTTAATTCATGTCTGTGCTATTGTGCAGAGGACTGTGGGTGGTGTGTTCCCAGCTTCATGGATAAAGGCCTCTTTCCACTTAATTCATGGCGGTGCTGGGCTTCCCCGATGGCTCAGATGGTACAGCGTCTGCCTGCAATGTGGTTTGACCCCTGGCAACCCACTCCAGTACTCTTGCCTGGAAAATTCCATAGATGGAGAGCTAGTGGGCTACAGTGCATGGGGTCACAGAGAGTCGGACACGACTGAGCGACTTCACTTTCTTTCTTGCTTGCTTGCTTTTTTTAGGATGTCTGGAATTGCAGTCATTGTTTCTTAAATTACTGTTAATTGTTAATGCATGTTTGAGTTACTGCTCTGTAGTAGCCGTAGAATTCCTAGATTTTCGTTACATAGATTTAGAGTATTCTAGGAAAATGTCCATGTTTGGGGGTTTAATTGGTAATATACAGGTTTTTCCTAAATCTCAGGACTGCTATTGCTGCTAAGTTGTTTCAGTTGTGTCTGACTTTGTGCGACCCCATAGACGGCAGCCCACCAGGCTCCCCGTCCCTGGGATTCTCCAGGCAAGAACACTGGATTGGGTTGCCATTTCCTTCTCCAGTGCATGAAAGTGAAAGGTGAAAGTGAAGTCGCTCAGTCGTGTCCTACTCTTCACGACCCCATGGACTGCAGCCTCCCAGGTTCTTCCATCCATGGGATTTTCCAGGCAAGAGTACCGGAGTGGGTTGCCATTACCTCCTCCGACTAGGACTCTTTAAATTTTTGTCTAATATGGGATATAAGTAAAACAAGCAAATGTCTGATTACTGTCAGTTAATATTACGTTTCTTGAAAAGAAGAGGGTATTTGCTGTAAAAGTTTAAAGAAATCAAGCTGTGCCTTCTGAGTCTCCGAGCCTTTCCCAAGCCTGGCCGCCTCCAGCGCCTGCCCCCGGGGCTGCGTGAGTGTCTGGCGGCAGTAACGCTCTGGCCCAGCTCGCCTGCTGCGGGTGACGAGCCGTGTGGCCCGCGCTCTGGCCCAGCTCGCCTGCTGCGGGTGACGAGCCGTGTGGCCCGGCCGCCGTGAGCTCAGTCCTGTCTCATGGCACGCTCAGTCGCTCGGCCTCTTTGTGACTTTGTGTCTTTGTGATTTTGTGACTTTGTGTCCGACTCCTTGCGACTCCATGGACTGTAGCCCACCAGGCCCCTCTGTCCATGAGCTTTTCCAGACAAAAATACTGGAGCGGGTTGCCATTTCCTTGCCTGACTAATCTTCATTAAAAGAAGAGCTTGATGCCGCTACGCTGAGCGGCTGTTGAAGTTCTTTCTGACCCTGAAATGTTTTGATTCTGTGAATTGGAGTTAGCCTGACCTGGGTCTACCTTGGGACACAGGAGAGTATGTAAGGGTGTTCTTTGCTCGCCCTTTTTCCTGCCTGGCAGGTGGTTTGACGTCCTCCAGAAAGTGTCGACCCAGCTGAAGACAAACCTCACCAGTGTCACAAAGAACCGAGCAGACAAGGTAACTGGGAACCCCTCCCGGGTTCCGGCTGGAGGCGGCTGCAGCTGCAGACTCACTCGCCGGTTGTTTCTCTTCTTCGCAGAATGCTATTCACAATCACATTCGCTTGTTCGAGCCTCTCGTCATAAAAGCACTGAAGCAGTACACGACCACGACCTCGGTGCAGCTGCAGAAGCAGGTGCTGGCCTTGCTGGCGCAGCTAGTCCAGCTGCGGGTCAACTACTGCCTGCTGGACTCAGACCAGGTGCGGCACCCGTGTCCTGGCCTGCCGCACGCATCCCTGATGTAGTGAGGCTAGCTGGGAAAGACGCTGAGACCTGCCTCAGGAAGTGTGCATCTCCTTCCCGCACCAGCTGCTGCCCCTCCTCTGCCTCACCCGCTGGTGGGCACGGCGGCCTGGCCCGTGGAGCCTTGGCGAGCGCAGCGCCCTCAGCCGGGCTCTCCTGCCTTCACGCTCCCGCAGCGGCTCCTCCCACCCACCCACCTGCCCCCACCCCAGGAGTAGCTTGAATTTATGGTTTGGGGGGACATCTGTGCAGAACCTAGAGTGTGGTTTAAACAGCTTATGAGGGACGGTTGCCATTGCCTAGCTGTCACCTTCTGCGGAGGCGTGTGGTCTGCCAGGCAGCGCCTGGCCCCCGGGGCGCCCCGGTTGTCTGAGCCGGCCCGAGGGTCCGCACTCCCCTTCGCCCCATGGGCCCTCACCCCCATGCCCTGCTCTGGCACCTGCGACCGTGGAGAGGCGGGTCCCTTCGTGACGGGAAGTCTCTGAAAGCAGGAGTCAGGCCAGCCGAGCTCACCACGGGGAGGGTTGCCTGTGGGGCGGCGGGCCGTGGCCGTCCCTGCAGGGTGGGGGCCGTGGCCATCCCTGTGGGGCTGTGGCTGTCCCCGTGGGGCCGTGGTCATCCCCGCGGGGCTGTGGGGCTGTGCCCGTCCCTGCGGGGCTGTGGGGCTGTGCCCGTCCCTGCGGGGCCGTGGCCGTCCCTGTGGGGCTGTGCCCATCCCCGCGGGGCTGTGGGCTGTGGCCGTCCCTGTGGGGCCGTGGCCGTCCCTGCGGGGCGGGGGCTGTGGCCGTCCCTGCGGGGCTGTGGCCGTCCCTGTGGGCTGTGGCCGTCCTCGTGGGGCTGTGGGCTGTGGCCGTCCCTGTGGGGCTCTGGCCGTGGGCTGCTTTCCGGGGTGAGATGGGAAGTGCTCTGGGTGGAAACGCTGCAGCTCCTTGTCTGCTTCCAGACGCCACCATCTCATGGGTGCCGTGGCACTCCCCTGGGGGAGCTCGATGGAGAGGTGACCCCGCTTTCCTGCAGTGCTCAGGGGCCACCTGAGGGGAGGGGCCCGGGGGCTCTGTGCTGGCCAGCATCTTCACCATCCTGCTCTCTGCGCTGGTTGTCAGGAGGACATTCTCCACAGAGCCGTTTCCCTCCTCTGGGGAGACGCTCCCAGGGGATAGTGCTTCTGTCGTCTGGGGAGGGGACGCCCTCGTCCGAGGTGGGGTGGCCGTGGCCAAGGGGAGGCAGGCGTGGGACCCGCCGTGGGGCTTCCCGGGAGGAAGCGGGGCCCGGCGCAGGCTGGCTTCACTCGTCGGAGCCCAGCAGGCACCTTCGCGACTCCTCACAGCGACCAGTCCTCTCTAACAGGCCCTCTCTCTCCCCAGTTCTTAGGCTTGGTTGCGGTGACGGTCTTTATGAACGGGGTAGAAAAACAGAACAGGCCCAGGAATTGCCTCAGTTCAGGGCGTGGTTTACGGAGCCCCTGTGTGTGTCCGGGTCACACCGGGGGGCCAGGAGGAAACCGGAGATGAGCTCGAGTGTCAGGGTGGGAAATGAACATGCGCTTGAAGCTCGACACAGTCCGTGAGCAGTTGCGGGTGTGGCCTCCACTCGCGGCCACCGCGCCCCCAGCAGCCCTGGGTGCCCGGCCCCTCTGAACGCTGGTGCTGCGGGGAGAAGGTGGGCTCAGCTGGACGCCTTGTCCCTAAGCCAGTTCAGGACACCCATGCTGCCCGGCGTGCTGCAGCCGGACCAGCAGGACCTGTGCTGCGCCTTTGGGGCCCCTGCTGGCTCCTGGAGCTTCTCTTTTGTTTCTCCCAGGAGGTTTCACCTCGCTGTTGAGTAAATGAGTTTAAGGGGTTTCTGCAAGTGTCTTGAAATTATCTAATCTGGCCGTAGAGTGCGTTTGAGTTCTTGTATAGAAGCAAGGTTGTCTACTGTCAGGAAACTTGTTAAAGGTCTATACAGATGAGTGCCAAGGAAAGTAACCTGTTTGCACATTTTAATTACTGATGTGAAAATTGTATTTCCTGCCTGTAGGTGTTCATTGGATTTGTGCTGAAGCAGTTTGAATACATTGAAGTCGGCCAGTTCAGGTAATTGCATTTTGCTACTTTAGATTTCTTGTCCTTGTTAGATAATTACATGTAATTTTATTTTATTTTGATTGATTTTATTTTTTCGGCCACACCAAGCGGCATGCAGATCTTAGTTCCCTGACCAGGGATTGAACCTGTGTCTCCTGCAGTAAAAGTGTGGCATCTTAATCACTTCCTACCAGGGACGTCCATACATGTAATTCTAGATTTTTAAGATGGGTGCTTACTTTAAAAGATAGTTAGGCATTTTTGCCAGGCCTTGTTTTTAATGAAAGTCTGATTAACATGCTGTGGATTTTTGTTTCTCTTGAAAATTAATGACTTAAGTATCTCAAGCCTTGTTGAGAGGTAGTTCTTTATCTGACGATTACACATGTCGTCAGTTTTCATTTCAGATTTCAAAGCATTTAATTATAAATGCTAAATGAAATCTTATTTGAGATAACAGTAATTTTTTTCTAATCTTACAGAAAGCAGCGTTAGACATGGTTATCTCTAGTAACTTTACCTTGCTAGCCTGTAAGGTTTTAATACTTCATCCTGTAAGTATAATTGAAAATGAAGCTCCTTTAGTGTCTGAGCCACGTAGTCGTTAGGGAAGCGCGGTGCTGAGGAGTGTCCTGAGCGGCCCGTCTGCCCGCCTCTCCCCCTGCCCCCGGGTCTAGAGACCCAGGCTTTTGTTCGCGCGTGTGTCACCCTGACCATGTGATTGAAGGCAAGTTACCTTTTCTCCTCTGGGTGCCAGGTTCTTCAGTGGCAGGGCGTGGGGCAGATGGAGGCGCTCTGGGCTGCGGTTGTGAGGGTGCCTCCCTCAGGGCCCTCACTGAGCCCTGCCAACCGCCCGGGCGCCCCAGCAGGTGTGGGAGCCCCGCCCCAGACAGGGACTCGAGATGAGGGTGATGGGACCGAACCGGGTGCCGAGGCTCCAAGCGCTGCCCCCCACCCCACGCTCTGCTGTTTTCTCACACGCATGCTCTCCACTTTGAATCAGGATTGGTTTGGGGCTGTTAATACGATGATGTTTTTTCATTTTAAAAGGAAGTCTTTGGGTGTTTCTGTTTCTAGGGAGTCAGAGGCGATCATCCCAAACATCTTTTTCTTCCTGGTATTACTGTCTTACGAGCGTTACCACTCAAAACAGATCATCGGGATCCCTAAAATCATCCAGCTCTGTGACGGCATCATGGCCAGCGGGAGGAAGGCGGTGACACACGGTAACAGGGGCAGGCCTCTCCCCGGCTCTTTGGTCTGCGCTTACACTGCCTCCCGCCGGTCGCGCGTGTGCGCACTCTGGCAGAGGTGTCTGAAGAAGGGAGTGCGGTCCACCTGGGTACAAGCAGCGCACGTGGAGTCTGCCATAGATACTCTGTCTATCCACGTGAAACGGAGAATTTTAAAATCCGGCTTCTGTAAGGCCACTGGGTTTATCGCCCAGTGTCCTGGAAGGTACAGTGTGGCCTTGATTCAGGACCTTCTGTTTTGCCTGGCTGTTTCATAGGAGCTAAAGTGAGGTCCACAGAGAGCGACCTGCAGCCCAGGCACCTGCTGCCACCTGGTGCGGTGAGGCTGTGCCGTGGGGAGGAGCGTCACCCCTCTGGCCTCCTCCCGGCTCACACTGCTTACCCTCTGCAGCGCTGTTGGCAGAAGCCTGGAGGCCTTTGCGCCATGGTTTTTACCGGGGTCCCCGTGTGCTGTCCCGTGGCGGGTGGACCTCCTGGGCTGGGGGCGGGGGAGGGCAGGGCTCGGCTCCTCGCCGCCTCCACGCTAGCAAGGCGGCCAGCCTACTGCAGGCCCCTTCCCAGCCTCAGCAGTGGGGCCCTGACTGCACGTGCACACCCGGGCCCTGGAGCTGAGAGTGCAGGCCTCACTGGAGGGGCGGCTGAGGCTTCCCAGACCAGAGGGAAGCGCGTTCTTTCTTTGGAGGGAAAGTCGATGCACAGCCAGACCTTACTGTCTCCACTACGGAGCCTGGTCATCTGTGGGAGACTCAGCCAGTATGTGTGTGTGTGTGTGTGTGAGACAGTGTGTGTGTGAGACTGTGAGAGAGTGTGTGTGTGAGAGGCTGAGGGTGAGAGTGTGCCTTTGAGTAACTGTACGGAGCCTGGTCATCTGTGGGAGACTCAGCCAGTGTGTGTGTGTGTGTGTGTGTGTGTGTGTGTGTGTGTGTGTGTGTGTGTGTGTGTGTGTGTGTGTGTGTGTGTGTGTGTGTGTGTGTGTGTGTGTGTGTGTGTGTGTGTGTGTCTGTGAGAGAGTGTGTGTGTGAGAGGCTGAGGGTGCGAGTGTGCCTTGGAGTAACTGTGGTGTGTGTGTGTGTGTGTGAGAGACTGTGAGAGTGTGTGTGTGAGAGGCTGAGGGTGAGAGTGTGCCTTGGAGTAACTGTGGTGTGTGTGTGTGTGTGTGAGAGAGAGAGACAGTGTGTGTGTGAGACTGTGAGAGTGTGTGTGTGAGAGGCTGAGGGTGAGAGTGTGCCTTTGAGTAACTGTGGTGTGTGTGTGTGTGTGTGAGGCAGTGTGTGCGAGACTGTGAGAGAGTGTGTGTGTGAGAGGCTGAGGGTGAGTGTGCCTTTGAGTAACTGTGGTGTGTGTGTGTGTGTGTGTATGTGTGTGTGAGACTGTGAGAGAGTGTGTGTGTGAGAGGCTGAGGGTGCGAGTGTGCCTTTGAGTAACTGGTGTGTGTGTGTGTCTGTGTGTGTGTGTGTGTCTGTGAGAGTGTGTGTGTGAGAGGCTGAGGGTGCGAGTGTGCCTTTGAGTAACTGTGGTGTGTGTGTGTGTGTGTCTGTGTGTGTGTCTGTGTGTGTGTCTGTGTGTGTGTGAGACTGTGAGAGAGTGTGTGTGTGAGAGGCTGAGGGTGCGAGTGTGCCTTTGAGTAACTGTGGTCCCCTGGCCAGGCTGATGCCCCTCAATGAAAGGCCTTCCTACTTTACTCCTGAGGGTGTGTCAGGCCAAACACTTCACTTTGCTGTTTTGAGTAAAGACATGCTTTGAGGGGGAAACCCTTAGTCTAACGAGAGAGTGAGTTTAGTTGCTTGAAATAGTATAGAAATCTAATACTTTGACTAAGTGTTTTCTGTTGGAAAAGCATCTGTCCTCTTTTCAGGTGACTCTTTGAGCACGTTGTGTATGAGGTTAGAATGCTGCTGTTTTTGTTTTAGTTTAAAACTTTTGAATTTGCATCACTTTGTGTCAGAAGTAATGTTATGTCACAGAAGCCCTGGTTTTCAAAAAGATTTCACAACCTTGTCAAGCGTCAGGGAAGACCCGTGACCTTCCAGGATGGCATACAGATAATCTCAGTGCACTCCTGGGTAACCTGAAACTATCCCTGATAAGCGAGTCGAGTGTAGATCAGTTTTGTTCCTTGGAAGTCATCTGGAGGGGTCAGTGTCATCTCCCGAGTGCCTTCTTAGCGTCCTTCTGTGCCCACAGCCATACCTGCCCTGCAGCCCATAGTCCATGACCTCTTCGTTTTAAGAGGAACCAATAAGGCTGATGCAGGAAGAGAGCTTGAGACCCAGAAGGAGGTGGTGGTGTCCATGCTGCTGAGACTCATCCAGTACCATCAGGTAAGGGGTGGGGGTGACCCTTCCCTGTCCCTGCAGGAATGGCAGGAAGCGCCCTGTGGCCTGTCCGCTCATCAGTGGGTGTGGCTCTGTGCCAGCCCTGGGCTCTTGGGCAGTGGGGAGGCACTGCAGGCGGAAGGCTTAACAGGGTCTCTCTTTAAGGCCCCACAGCCTGGCCGACGGTCATAAGTTCGGTCAAGGCGGTGGAGGACCCTTTTCCAATTCGAGGACCAAAAATCAGTCAGCAGCATTGATCACGGTGGTGGAGTTCTGAGTAACGGTTTTTAAAGATCTCAGCCTGAAGTGATTTAAAGACTGTGTTGGTGGAGGACCGGAGTCTGCACTGGTTTCTGGCTTTCTTTCCTTCAGGTGCATTTGGAATTTCAGATGGTGTGAGGCCGTCTGAAACCTGGCTTTTTAGAGAGCCCTCTTCTGTGGGTGGCGGGGGCCTCGCCCTCACAGTTTCAGTAATTCGTTACAGTTCGTCTCTGGGCATCAGATTCTCTCATAGAAACACTTCCTGTGTGCATTCTCGTTTTGCTTAACCTAGGTAATATTTAACTAAATACTTAGTGTTGAATTAAATCCCATACAGCAGTGGGCTGGTGTCCCGTGCGTCCCCAGCCTGGCTTACGGGACAGAGCGAGGCTGGCCTTGGTTTGGGAAGACGGGGCGCAGTGCAGAGTTGCCTGCCTCTGCGTAAGTGCCGCTGGGTTGTGGGAAGGGAGAGGCCACTGTGGGAGGCGGTGGCCTGGCAGGCTTTCCAGGGAGTGGGCTCCGCCTGGAACATGGCATTTCATAGACTGGGCTGTAGACTGTCTCTGGATTAAGCATTTTCGGCTTTGCAGGCTGCCTGGTGCCTGCGTCTCTCCCTGTCTGCTGTCGTGACAGGCGCGGTCCTGGCAGCAGGTTCACGGTGGCCTCGTGCCCACAAGACCGTGTTTACCAAACAGGCGGTCAGGGGTCTTTGTTTAGGAGGTATCACGACCAAACTGGGGCTCAGCCACGGCGAACTCTGCTGAAGTAAACCGTCTTCAGCGGGAGGGGACCTTTGCAGAGCACACAGAACAGAGGGGAAGGCTCATGGGAGCCGGGGGCCCTGCGCAGCGGTCCGGTCCTGCACCTGTGCTCTGCCCGAGGCTGAGAGGAGCCCGGCTTTCCTCTGGTTGGAGCCTGGGAAGGCCCGAGGCGCGGCCGCGAGAGGAGCCCGGCTTTCCTCTGGTTGGAGCCTGGGAAGGCCCGAGGCGCGGCCGCGCTGGGTCCGCCCGGTGTGTGCGGCACCTGGGGCGCGCAGGCCGGGCTCGAGCGTCTGGGCCGTCCCCGCAGGTGCTGGAGATGTTCACGCTGGTCCTGCGGCAGTGCCACAAGGAGAGCGAGGACAGGTGGAAGCGGCTGTCCCGGCAGGTGGCTGACGTCATCCTCCCGATGCTGGCCAAGCAGCAGGTGCGTCTTCTCCCCACCCCCGCCCGCACTTCCCGTGGGGCCAGCCATGGAGCTGCGTGCTGGGCTCACTCCCAGCGGGCGCGTTTTATCAGCGTTACCCGTGCGCCCGGGCCAGTGCGGGGCCCGGGTCAGAGACGGCCCGGCTCCCATGGCACCTCGGGGCTGCCTCCTTTCCTGCTCACGCTGCCTCCTTCCTGTTTGCTCTGTTGGGGAGGGTTTTCTCTTACCGCTTACAGAGCAGCCTGGCAGTAAGGCGTCACTTAGGATTTCTGTGGTTGAACGATGCCGTCGGTGGGCTCCACCCGCGCGGGGTCCAGGGCTGGACGCCCTGCCCAGGCGCAGCACTGCCTTTGGAGCTGGCGGCAGGGACACGGCAAAGACGGTCCCTCCAGAGACCGTGCCTGCAGCCAGGAGACCGTGCCTGCGGCCGGCAGAGCTCTGGGTGAGGCGCTGTGGGTGCCGCCAGCAGGTGCCCGTCAGCTCGTCCGGGTCGGCCAGCTCGGGAGCGAGTGCTCTGGGCGGTGCGGTGCCCATGGCTCTTGGCGCTGGCGGGAGCAGGTAGGCCCTGTCTCCACAGCCTCAGCTGCCGGCTCTGCTCTCCTCACAGACTGTCGTCCTGGGGCCGGGCCGGGGCCGGGCCGGGGCGGGGCGGGGGCGGGGCCGGGGCGGGGCCGGGGCGAGCGGGCAGGGTTGTGGCATCTGAGCAACAGATACACAGGATTGTTTTGTCAGCCAGCACATGACATGCGGCTGCAGGATCTCAGGTCCCGACCAGGGATCAAACCCAGGCTTCAGGCAGCGGAAGGATGGCGTCCCAACCCCTGGACCACCAGGGAAGGCCTGATAAGACGCAGTTTTAGTGAGTGGGTGGCTCTGCTCTTTTAAGCTGGCCGAGGCATCCACGGCCGCAGGTCCGCATCTCCAGGGTAGGGCTCCGTGCGCTCTGCGCTCCTCTCACCCCAGACACTGAGGAGGCGGCAGGCCGCGGTGCGGGGTGAACACCCAGCATACCTTCCCCACCAGTGGCGCCGTGTGCAGGGCAATCTGTGGGCCAGGGGCACGGCACGGGGTGCATTCGCACGTCCCCGCATGACCACGCCTGCCCTCCTGGCCCCAGAGGATGCTATACTTGGGCGGGGGGGGCAGCCAGCAGAGGGCCTGGTGACTGTCTGTAGTGTCCGACGAGGGTCATGGAGGGGGGATGCTCCTGGGGATTCGAAGGACGTGAGGGTGACCTGAGCAGACACCTGGGGAAGCTCTCTCTGGGGGGGTGGCGGGGGGGGGGGGGGGGGGGGGGCGTGTGGGAGCCCTCAGGGGGCTCAGAAGAAGGAGGGCAGGGTGAATCTGAGAGCTGAACAGGTGGTCAGGGTGGGGGTAGCGGAGAGAGCCGTTCACAGCTCAGGGCCTGCGTGGACCTGGGCATGGGGACAGAGGGACAGGAAGGGGCGCCCACTGGACACAGCTCAGAAGCAGAACCCGTGAGCTGTGCTGATGGCTTCGGTGGGCATGAGAGGAGGGGCAGGTCAGTGGCAGTGAGGCGATGGCTTAGGGACCGCCTGGACGGAGCGGGATTCAGGGGGAGCTTGGAGCCTCATCCGGGCATGTTGGGTTGGGAGAGCAGGAGGTCCCTGAGGAGGCTGAAGCAAACCCCTGGGGTGCCAGCCTGGAGGTCAGGCTTGAGGGGGCGGGGGCACTAGGAGGCGGCCGAGCCCTGGGAGGCATGAGGGGCCCTGCTGACTGGATGGGGGCGGGGATGGGGGCCGGAGGAGCAGGCGGCACAGTGTTTGAAACCTAGGAGAGAAGGCACTTCCGCAGCCGTTGCCGTGTGCACCGTCACTGGTGACTGGCTCAGCGGCGGGGCAGCTGGAGAGTGCGCTGTGTGCAGACTTGATCCAGACCATTCTGCCTGCTTTAAAAGTAAGCTTAAGGTTTGAAATCCGTTCATCATATTTTTAATGGAACAAAAAGAGACAAAATACGATTTTTCGAAACAACTTAAAAACTTCTCTACAGGTATAGGAATGTGGAGGAAGTTAAAGAGAACTGTACTAATTTGCTAACGCTGTTTACTCGGTGGTGGGGTGGGGGTGGAGTGCAGGTGAAGAGAGTGAAAGGAGGTAGAAGACAGAGAGCGTGACGCCCGTGCGGGTGAGCTGCGCGCGCAGGAAGAGACGCGGGTGAGCTGCGCGCGCAGGAAGAGACGCGGGTGAGCTGCGCGCGCAGGAAGAGACGCGGGTGAGCTGCGCGCGCAGGAAGAGACGCGGGTGAGCTGCGCGCGCAGGAAGAGACGCGGGTGAGCTGCGCGCGCAGGAAGAGACGCGGGAGGGGCCGGTCCCTGGTGCCGTGGGGCTGTGTCAGGCCGCGTGGGCTCAGCTGATTAAATCTCATACTTGTACCTATTTGAATTTTTGCAGAAAGCATATTTGGTTTATTTAGTGAAAATCTAAATGAAAGGAAAAGATTTCCACTGTGGGGAAAAAATCTAGCTGTTACGGTATTGTTCTAAGAAACTGTTTCCTTGGTTCACAGCTGACGTTGGGTCGTATGGAAGTTTTGGGGGGTGGGAACGATGGGATGGTCCAGGTCATCGGGCCGTGAGACGCCTCGCATGGAGGGCAGTGCTGGCCTTTTCTCTGCTGGCTTTCGGGGACACATCTGCGACATTCACTTGCAACAGGTGCACATTGATTCTCACGAGGCCCTGGGAGTGCTGAACACGTTGTTTGAGATTTTGGCCCCCTCCTCCCTGCGCCCCGTGGACATGCTTTTACGGAGTATGTTCGTCACCCCAGACACCCTGGTGAGTACCTGGCTCCTGGTGGCATTCTGGGTCCCCCACCTGGTGCGCCTGGGGATCATCTGCAGGGCTGGGGGTGGAGACTGCCTGTTTCACGGGTTCCCAGGCAGCACTGAGGCCGCTGGTCTGGGCCGCACTTTGAGAACCAGTGAGACAGGGGCTCTGGGGGCCATTGTCAAGCCGGGGGTCTTCGTAACTGGCATTGGCGGGGGCAGTCTGGCTGTCCTCCTCAGCAGCGCCTCCCCCGCTCTGTCCCCAGGCGGTGGTGAGCACGGTCCAACTGTGGGTATCAGGCATTCTGGCCATCCTGCGGGTGCTGATTTCCCAGTCGACCGAGGACATCGTCCTGTCCCGCATCCAGGAGCTCTCCTTCTCTCCGAACTTGGTCTCCTGTTCGACAATCAGTAGGTTGAGAGATGGGGACAGTGCTTCAGCCCCGGAGGAGCTCAGCGAAGGGGGACAGACAAAGAACCTCCCAGAAGAAACATTTGCCAGGTACGCGCCTCGTCTAGTCCGCGACCTTAGGTGGTCATGTGGTGTCGGAGCCGTAAGACCGACAAGGTGGGTTAAGGAGCCGGTGTGTTCTCTTTGCCCAGCCAGCCTCGTCTCTGGCCCTTGGTCCTGCCCCTCTGCAGGCTCAGTCAGGTCCTGAATCAGACCCTCTGAAGACTGCCCAGAGTAGTCGGTGGGTGCGCTGCCTGCAGAGAATTGGAAAACCTAGGAAGACCCACTAAAAAGACCCACTTCTGTTCCTCCCCGCTGTGTACTGCCCTCCTGACACCGTGGGCGATAGAATCCCGCTCCCTGCCGGGTGCACGCTCTGCCGCGCCCCCCTCCGTATCCCTGTGTGCACTTGGCCATTCAGTCGTGTCCGAGTCTTTGCGACCCTGTGGCCTGTAGCGCACCAGGCTCCTCTGTCCGTGGGATTCTCCAGATGAGAATACTGGAGCGTGTTGGCATTCCCTTCTCCAGGGGATCTTCCTGATCCAGGGATCGAACCTGCATCTCCCGCATTGCAGCCAGATTCTTTACCACTGAGCCACCTGGGAAGCCCCTTCAGTGTATTTGTGGCATCAAATCATGTCTGCCCGTGTCGATTTTGGGAAGCCCCTTGGAGGCTGCGCTCACTGCTCGGGCACTGTACAGAGTTGCTGTTAGACAAGTGTGCCTCCTCCCCTGCTGGACTCGGGTGCGCGCCGAGTTAGAGCCCACGGAGCGTGTCCTGGGAGCTCATTTCCTGCCAGCGTGCTGCCCGTGTGCCACCCTTGGTTGGCCGTAGGTAGAGGTCGTCGTGGAGATGAGGCGGGGGTATGTGCGCAGCATTCTTTTGTCCCTGGTCAGCACACAGCTGGTGGCTCTCGCCGTCGCGGTTAGGCGAGTGGCTGAGGTGCAGGCTGCAGGAGCGCCCTGTGGTGGGCATCAGCCTGTTTGATGGCTGAAAGCCTTGAAGGAACACCACAGGCCACTTTAGCCTGCTGACACTCCCTCAAAGGTGATGTGGTTATCACATGTTGTTAGAGAGGAAAGAGGTCAAGTGCACGGAGAGGTCAAGTGCCTTCATCCAGAGGGGTGGTGTTAAACACCCTCTCGTCTTACTGGGCTTCCCTGGTGGCTCAGACGGTGAAGAATTCACCTGCAGTGCAAGAGACCCGGGTTTGATTCCTCGGTCGGGAAGATCCTCTGGAGAAGGAAATGGCAACCCACTCTAATACTCTGGCCTGGAAATCCTAAGAACAGGAGCCTGGCGGGCTGTAGTCTGTGAGGTTGCACAGAGTCGGCATGGCTGAGCGACGGACGCTTCGCTGTTTTCCTTCACTTGTGTTGGACTCTGCCTGCGTCCACCGTGTGCGTTGTGTTCACGGGCGCACTTCCCAGGAGCGCCCTGTAACAGCCACCTGCTTTGCCCCCCGCGTCTCCCTTTCTCTGAAGGTTCCTGCTCCAGCTGGCTGGCATCCTTTTAGAGGACGTCGTCACCAAGCAGCTGAGGGTGGAGGTGAGCGAGCAGCAGCACGCCTTCTACTGCCAGGAGCTGGGCACGCTGCTCATGTGTCTGATCCACATCTTCAAGTCGGGTAGGTGCGCCGCGCTGGTCTGGCTAGAGCGTCTGTGTCCCCCGCCCTGCCCGCGCGCAGGTGAGCGCGGAGCCAGCTCTGCTGTGCGGACGTGAATCTGAGGCCTCTCTTCCGCTAAAGATTCGGAGAGGCCTTTATATATGATCGTGAATTTTGAAAGTCATCGCACGAGAGAGAGAGTGAGAGAGACGTCACAGAGCCCCTGCCCTGTAGCAGGCAGAGGAAGCAGCCTGAGTTTTTCAAGAGGAATGAGCGTTTGCAAAAGCAGTAGTCTTGCTAGTTATCGGGTACAGGCATGTCTTTCTTTTTTCGGCAAGAAAAGCGAAAGGCAGTTCTAATCTCGGGAAACACAAACAGCAGGAAAGCTTGGCCCAGACCTGCAGCACATCTGGGAGTGTGGGAGTGGGTGCTCTTTGGGTGGCGGCCTCTGGTGCACTTCATTCTGTGGCCACGTGGCGTATTTCTGTGTCTCAGCTCTTTCTGTGCTGGCTCTGTTCTCTGGTGGGCTCCTTCCCCATGGCAGGAGGGAGGGCCTCTGACTTGTGGTCTCAGGGCTGCATGAGTCCTCTGAGCAACGGATGCACCCCTGGGTGACCCGGCCACCCTGGGCCCGCTGAGAACTTGGACAGCCTTCCTTTGCGGGAGGGGGTTACTTTCCAGTAGCGAGGGGAGAAAAGCTATGACAAACCTAGATAGTGTGTTAAAACACAGAGATGTTACTTTGCCAACAAAGGTCTGTATAGTCAAAGCTATGACTTTCCCAGTAGTCATGTGTGGATGTGAGAGTTGGACCATAAAGAAAGCTGAATGCCGAAGAATGATGCTTTTGAACTGTGGTGTTGGAGAAGACTCTTGAGAGTCCCTTGGATTGGAAGGAGATGAAACCAGTCCATCCTAAAGGAGATCAGTCCTGAATATTCATTGGAAGGACTGATGCTGAAGCTAAAACTCCAATACTTTGGCCACCTGATGAGAAGAGCCAACTCACTGGAAAATCTTTCCCTGATGCTGGGAAAGATTAAGGGCAGGAGGAGAAGGGGGTGACAGAGGATGAGATGGTTGGAGGGCATCACTGACTCAGTGGACATGAGTTTGAGCAAAGTGCGGGGGAGGGTGAAGGACAGGGTGGCCTGGCGTGCTGCAGTTTATGGGGTTGCGAACAGTTGGACACCATTCAGCAACTGAACAACAAACAACGGCCGTAAGCGGAGTAGACAGAGCACCTTGAGGGTCTGCTGCAGGTGACGAGAGCGCATCGGGGTGAGCTTGGAGGAAGCGACCAGAACTGAAGGCAGAGTAATGAGAAGTTGCCTTCAGAGAGGTGGGAATCAGAAATACTTCTCTGGTACAAGGTTTTTAATTTGCATCAAAGCGATATATACACATGAGTTCAAATCCCACTCGTGTGTATATCACCTTAATGCAAACTAAAGCACACAGGCAGGTATGTACCGTTAAAGCAGAAGGTCGTTGCCATCGTCAGCCTTTTCTCGCTTAGTAAAGAGGTGCCGAGTCACCCGCTGCCGGGCCGGGCCTGGGCGTGAGGTGGTCAGTAGAGCTGACGCGATTCCTGCCTCTGCAGCTGTCGGTCTCATGACTCAGGCAGTTCACAGAGATGCCGCCGAGGGTCCTGACTTCTCCTGATCAGGAAACAAGACAGTGGCAGGCAGCACAGGGCAGGCTCTCCTCGCCAGCCGCAGAGCTGAGGCCTGGAAGAGAAGGAGCTGGCTCTTTGGAGAGTTCCTGAGAGCAGCGAGGGCCAGAGGGCCTGGGAGGCGGCGGGACCGAGAGTGATGGGGCGGGATGCCTCCTCAGCCGCACCATGTGACTGCGAGCGCCCTTGGCCCTGGGGTGTGGCCAGAGTTTGTGATAATGGGTTATAGCTTCAAGCCACCTTATTTACTTAACACGGAAACAGTTTTCTTTCGGAGGATCTTGCAATCTATGCCCCACCAACCCGCCACAGCGAGTGTGAAGTTGAGAGGGTTATTAAGCCGCTGAAGAGTCCGCTGCTTCTAGCATGCCGGTCACTTCCGTATTTGGCCGTCTTTTGGTGTGTGTCTGACCCCCGTGCATGGCAGGGGGCTGCTTTCCACCTTCTTTGGTAAGAGCAGTGTACTCTGCGGCCTTCACCACACCCAGGGGTTTCTGTGCCCGGCAAGGTGTTCGCTCCCCTGCTGTTCTAACCTTCTTCCTTTTCTCAGAGGCCAGCAAGGTACTCTCAGACCTGCTGCAGCGCCGTCCAGCCAGCTTCCTGCAGCGAGCAGGGGTTCTGTGTCTGCGCCAACCCAGCTGCTTCTGGCTGCACGTGGCCCGTGGGCTCTGGAAGCCGCTGCTGTGGCTGAAGTGCTTCTATTTGACCTAATTTTGGATAAATTTGAACACCGCATGTGGAGTGGAGTGTGAGCAGCTGTGCCCTGCTCAGGAGCCCCGGCCAGGCATCGGGGCACCTGGGTGTCGCAGCTCATGTCTTTGGAGATTGTTCACTTGGTCCTTACTGTTCCTCATTCGGTCACTCAGTCGTGTCCAACTCTGTGACCACATGGACTGCAGCACGCCAGGCCTCCCTGTCCATCACCATCTGTCGGAGCTTGTTGAAACAAGTCCATCGAGTCGATGATGCCATCCCGCCATCTCATCCTCTGTCGTCCCCTTCTCCTCCTGCCTTCAGTCTTGCCCAGCATCAGGGTCGTTTGCAATGATTCAGCTCTTCACATGGCCAAAGTATTGGCGCTGCAGCTTCAGCATCAGTCCTTCTAATTGACTGGTTGGATCTCCTTGCAGTCCAACGGACTCTCAAGAGTCTTCTCCAACACCACAGTTCAAAAGCATCAATTCTTTGGGGCTCAGCCTTCTTTATGGTCCAGCTCTCACATCCATACATGACTGCTGGAGAAACAATAGCTTGGACTAGGTGGATCTTAGTCAGCAAAGTAATGTCTCTGCTTTTTAATATGCTGTCTAGGTTTATCATAGCTTTTCTTCCAAGGAGCAAGTGTTTTTTAATTTCATGGCTGCAGTCACCATCTGCACTGATTTTGGAGCCCAAGAAAATAAAGTCTCTCTCTGTTTCCATTTTTTCCCCATCTTTGCCATGAAGTGATGGGACCAGATGCCATGATCTTAGATTTTTGAATGTTGAATTTTAAGCCAGCTTTTTCACTCTCCTCTTTCAGCTTCATCAAGAAGCTCTTTAGTTCCTCTTCACTTTCTGCCATAAGGGTGGTGTCATCTGCATATCTGAGGTTATTGACCTTTCTCCAGGCGACCTTGATTCTGGCTTGTGCTTTATCCAGCCCTGCATTTCGCGTGATGTACTCTGCATCACCATTTAGGACTTGAAGTAGCTCCACTGGAATGCCATCACCTCCACTAGCTTTGTTCATAGCGATGCTTCTTAAGGCCACTTGCCTCTGCACTCTTAAGATGTCTGGCTCTAGGTGAGTGATCACACTGTCACGGTTATTTGGGTCATCAGGATCTTATTTGTACAGTTTTCCTGTGTATTCTTGCCACCTCTTCTTAGTATCTTTTGTTTTCATTAGGTTCATACTGCTTCCGTTCTTTATCGAGCCCACCTTTGCATGCAATGTTCCCTTGGTGTCTCTAGTTTTCTTGAAGAGACCTCTGGTCTTTCCCATTCTGTCACTTTTCTCTATTTCTTTGCACTGATCGCTGAGGAAGGCTTTTTTTCTCCCCTTGCTATTCTTCGGAACTCGCCATTCGAATGGGTACATCCTTCCTTTTCTCCTTTGCCTTTCGCGTCTCTTCTTTTCTCAGCTATTTATAAGGCTCCTCAGACAGCCATTTTGCCTTTTTTTCCTTGGGGATGGTTTTGATCACCGTGTACTGTCAGTATTTGTAAATAAACGGTGATGGGTGTGTATTAACGTCTCGTTTTTAGCTCCTCGTGTATTTCGACGCCATTTCTTTTAAGACACTAGGGGGCAGAATTACTGTGTTGATTGGTTTTGAGATAAAATTAAATCATCTTGTACTTTTATATAAATAAGGTACCTTTAGCATCTAAAGTTGGTAATTTTTGTTTTTGCATTGCTTAAACAATGACAATAATCTCACCCTCAGTGAAAATTGAAACCTTTGAATTTGCCCATTTCAGGTGTTATTTCTTAAAATAGGAACCAGTCTGAGTAATGGCCTTGTGTTTTCACTTTGTTATCCCTCGTGTTAGAGGAGGGGAGTGAACCCCACAGTCATTGGCCTGTGTCGGATTCCATCTGGTGCAAACACACAAGAAGGCACCTGGTCTCCACTTTCCAAACGCTGGGAAACCGGCTGCCCAGGTGGAAGCAGGGGGCGCCGGCATCGAGCGACAGTGCCCATCGCTCTGCCACGGGCAGGGCTGGGTCTGGCTTGTGGCCACCGTGAGGCTCCCTGCTACTCACTGTGTCGTCCAGTCGTCCCGTCGCCTGCCCTTTCCCACCTCCCTGCAGACCCCTGCCCAGCCGTGGGCTGCATTCCTGCCCCCCTCGCTGCCTCCCTGCAGGCCCAGCTTGCTTTCCGGTGTCTTCAGATGGGCTTGTGTTCCCTTCTATGTGTGGGCCAAAGTAGCATTTCTCTTTTGTGGAGAAAGTCGAGTCCCTCGGGTGGGTGCGTCTTGGGTGGGGCGGGGCGGGGCATGTGGAGCTGGCTTTGTGTCCATCCCGAGGTGGGCTAGAGGAAAACGTGAATCCCCTCTGCCCTGGGGGAGATCTGGGCCCTAAGGAGGACGCTGTGGGGAAGCTGCAGCAGAGCCTGCCTGGGGCTGCTGCTGATGTGCGGGGCCGAGCGCAGATGCCTGCCTGCCTGGCCAGCCCGCCCGGGTGGTCGTGCCATGGTGGGCGTGGGGGCAACCCGGCCCACAGCTTGCTGGAGCCTGCAGGACGGCCGCACCCTGCCCGCCCTCAGGGCTGTGGCTTGGGCTGTCCTGGCTGCAGTGGCCTGACTGCAGGCCACGTAGGGGCTGCTGCCCTTTTTGTGGTGCTGCGTCCACTGTCAGCATCAGCGAGGCTCCCTGCTCGGAGCCCCTGGAGAGCCTGGTCTCTCTGGGGAGGAGGGTACGGTGGGGCGCCCGCTTCCGTGGCCACTCAGTTAAGGAAGCGAATTGTCAGGCTGGAGTTTCCTAAGTGCCAGGTGTCCTGAACGTGTGAATGTAGGAAGGAGCCCTGCATGTACCCCTTTGGTGTAAAAGCTTCACAAGCCTGTGAAGCGTTGGGCCGCGAGGAGCAGCACAGACGTGTCCCCGTAATCCGCTCTATTCCGGGTTGTTTCCAGGGACGTTCCGGAGGATCACTGCCGCTGCCTCGAGGCTCCTGAGGGACGGTGCGGACGGCGGCTTCTACAGCCTGGAGAGCCTGAACGCGCGGGTGCGCTCCATGGTCCCCACGCACCCGGCCCTGGTGCTGCTCTGGTGTCAGATCCTGCTGCTCGTCGGCCACACCGACTACCGCTGGTGGGCGGAGGTGCAGCAGACCCCCAGGTACGTGCGCTCCCCCGGCAGGCCCGCCCGGCTCCTGCGCGCGGCTCGCAGCGGCCGGAGCTCGGCCTGGTCTTCCCGAGGCGCTGAAAGTCTCTGCTGCCCATCCCTCTTTCTTTCCTGGACACCGTTGCAGGGAAATGTGGTTTGACTGCAGGCATTCAAAAGAGCTGCTGCTTTTCACACGTGACTTCCTTGCAAGCTCTTTGACACCGGTCCATCTTATGGGCCATTCTTGTCCTGTGTCCCTCCTGCTGGGTTCTTGTTCTTAAATTGGTTCCAGAGCCAGACATGTTGCAACATCTTAACTTTGTCATAAGTTAAATGTGGTTCTGGTTATTCTTAGATAATGCAGTCATTATTTAGCCGCGTTTCAAAACTACCTTATTTTTTGTCGTTCAGAAAGACTTAGAAAGCATGTGATTGTGGGTGGCCTTCTTTTTGTAAAAAGTTTTCAGGTCTGACTCTGATTTTGGGCCCCCTTGCCCAGCCATGTGTGCGTATGTGGAGATGAAAGCTTTGATCACTGCCCCTCCCCACCCCCGCCCAAAACTGAGTCCCCAGGGCAGTGTTTCTGGAAGACTCAAGAGCCCCCCAGGAGAGAAAGCTCTGGAAACAGGAGGCTGCAGGGCCGAGGTCAGCCCCTCTCTACTCGGCGCGAGGCTGTGCCGGTAGGCCGCACGCTCAGGTGCCTACCCGCCCTATGCTGTGTGCCCGTGGGGTGTGCGGAGGAGGAGTCAGTGTTTCCAGCCCTCCGTGTGCTCACGGCGAGCCGGGGGAGCAGACAGTGAGTGTCTGATGTGCTTCGAGGACAGTTTAAGCCCGCCATAGTGGCTTCAGTGCCGTGAGTCAGTAACAGAAAGTCAGAGTCTCTTCCTTGAGAGCTTCTTCACTGTGCCTGTGAATCGCCTGGGGGGGTTGTTCAAATCAGGTTTGATTCACCCAGAGAGTGGGGCCCGGGACTCTGCATTTCTGCCCGGCTCCTGGGGCTGCCGGTGTCTGGTCTGAGGGGCCTGCCCTGCACACCGAGGCCCTGTGGTGGGTGCTATCTCCCTTCTGTCTGCCCGCCTCACACCCGTGGGTCCTCACAGCTAGCTCAGGCCCCTCCCCACCTAGGCCTGCCTGGTATGATGGGGAGGACGTGGTGAGACTCCCCAGGCTCGTCCTGGGGCGACGGCAGGAACACCAGAGGCTGGCACCCCAACTCCTGAGCACCCGGCCGTCAGGTCCAACAGTGGGCGTGCTCCTTGGAGCAAGCCCTCGTTGCTCCGTGCTTTTGCTTATGAGCAGTTTCTGGGGGAGACACCTGCCGAAGCGTCTAGGGGTGCTGTCTCTTGACCTGCAGATGGCTCTTGAATGGTGCAGGCCCCCCAAACTACATGTGTATGTGTAGAGTGTGTGCCTGTGTAGTGAGTGTGCGTGTGCCTGAGCACAAGAGTGGCAGCCTACTGGAGCTGAATCTAGCAGCCCCCAAACTACATGTGTGTGTGCAGAGTGTGTGCGCGTGCAGTGAGTGTGTGCGTGTGCCTGAGCACAAGAGTGGCGGCTTACTGGAGCTGAATCTAGGTGAAGAGTCTGTGGCTGTTAACTGAGTTATTCTTTCAGGTTTTCTGTTGGTTTGAAAGTTTTCAAAATAGAAGTGAAGGAAAAAAGATGGGCAAGGGCCTTTAGAGAGCAGCTCCAGACAGTGGTCAGGAGGAGGTCTGCGCTGGAGGGAAGCAGAGTCATGGGAAATGGGGACACGAGAGAGTTTCCAGGTGAGAGGTCAAAGGGCGTGGGCCACCCCTTATGAAACAGAGCGTTATCTAGAGTTAGTGAGAACGGATGGCTTTGAGGCACAGGCCTCAGGTTTGTGATACTGATTTAGTTTTTGCCAGATTTTTACAGTCGAACTTAAATTTTCCTGATTTCTCTCCATATATTAGCAGATACAGAAAGGCCGTCCATCCTGGGTTCTTAGCTCAGTCTTCGCTTCCTCAGGAAAGCTTCGTGATTTCTCTTTGATTGGTGAAGTCTCACACTATCTGCTCTCACTCCAGCCTTTGCCTCTTTTTTCTGGCATGTGTTGAAACTGTAATTAGATGTTTATTTGAGTGACAGTTTGGTTTCCATCTCTCTCTCCCTTCAGAATGTTATCCCCACAAGGGCCCTCACTGTATTCCCAGGACTAACATGAGTTAGTGATTTAATTACCCTGATAATAGAAGCAATGATGATACCTTGGTAAAGGCCCTTTACGTATAGATCACCAAGCGATACTGAAAGGTGATACGTAAAAGGTCACTTTTATGTATATAGCACCAAGTGCCAGGTATTGTTCTAAGGGCTTCCTGTTATAATAAGTTATTAAAACCTCTAGTAACGCATGTTTATTACAGATGAGAAAACTACTTTGCCCAGAGAAGTAAAGTAACTTGCCTGCAGTCACAGGTTAACATACGTGCGTGCATACGTGATCCCCCAGCTTGTTTATTTTCACCTGTCATAGCCTAAACTGGCACATCAGTGTGTGTTCATTGCTAGGCCCTCTGTCTGCTGTTTCCTTGGCCTCCGTGTCTGGGTTTAGGTCAGTGCCGTATTGTTCTGATTGCTGTAGGTTTGTAGTGTAGTTTGAAATCAGGGCGCATGATACCTCCAGTTCTGTTCTTCTTTCTCAAGCTTGTGAGAAAGAAGAGTCTTTTACAGGTTCTGTGTGAATTTTAGAATTTTTTGTTCAAGTGCTGTGAAAAAGCCGCTGGAATTTGGATAGGGATTGCAGTGAATTTATAGATTGCTTTGTGTGTTATGGGCATTTTAACAATATTGTTGTTGTTTACTCATTCAGTTGTGTCCGACTCTTTGTGACCCCCGTGGACTGTAGTCCGCCAGGCTCCTCTGTCCATGGGGTTTCCCAGGCAGGAATTCTGGAGTAGGTTGCCATTTCTTTTTCCAGGGGATATTTCCGACTTAGGGATTGAACCTGCGTCTCCTGCCTTGCAGGTGGGTTCTTTCCCTCTGAGCCACCTGGAAGGCCCTTTAACAGTATTAATTCTTCTAATCTGCGAGCAAAGTATCTTTCCACTCGTTCGTGTTTCTTTCATCAGCGTCTCAAAGTTTCACCTCCTTGGTTGCATTTATTCCTAGTTTATTATTTTCGATGAAATTGTTAATGGGGTTTCACTCATTTCTCTGATAGCTTGTTATTGGTGTATGAAAATGCCACGGATTTCTGTATACAGTAAGTCCCCTACATACAGCCCTTCGCGTTGTGAGCTTTCAAAGATGCAGACGTGTGTTCGCGTGTTGAGTCGCACAAGGCCCATGTGTCTGGTGTGCAGTGTTGCGTGCGTGCGTCGTCTAAGACGGCTGTGCTTTGGGTACTGTGCGGGACTGTGTAGGGTCCTGGTACAGGGTCTTTATTTTAAGACCAGGGTATCGTCCATGATGAGAGGAGAAGAGCTACTGCCCAGACATCACTGGATCGTTTTTTTTAAGAGAGTAGATATAATTGAATCCAGCGAGGAACTGGAACCTGTGCCATCCACATCAGGATGAGTGAGACTCCATCTCACCCTCTGTCTCCTCTTGCTGACGATCCTTCCACTCTGCCATCTCCCACCCACTCTCCCTGCCCAGTCACTAATTTTTCTTGCCTGTTCACTCAGGGCCAACCCCTGTGTGTCAGCTGTTGTACTGTACTTTTCAGGGTACTATACTGTAAGATTTATTTTTTTTGTATGTTTTTTAATGTGCCATTTGTGTGAAAGCTATTTATAAGCCTGTTACAATACAGTGGGCTTACAGAGCTGATTGTGTTAGTTGAATAATTGGGCCGACTTTGTTGGGCTTAGGACAGAGCTCACTCGTACACAGGGGACTCCATGTGTAGATTTAGTATGCTGAGGTTTTACTGAACTTGTTTACTGCTTCTAACAGGTTTTTAGTGGACCCCTTAGGGTTTTCTATGTGTAGTACCATGTTACTTGGAAGTAGTTGAAAGTTATGCTCCTTTTTGACTTGAATGCCTTTTATTTCTTTTTCTTGCTTAATTGTTACGGCGAGGATGTCTAATACTGTGTTGAATAAAAGTGGTGAGAGCGGGCACCCTTGTCTTATTCCTGATCTTAGAGGACGAGCTTTCAGCTCTTCACCATTGCATGCGATGTCAGCTGTAGGTTTGCCAAAAATGGCCTCTGTTGTGTTGATGTGTGGTCTCTCTGTACCCGTTTTACTGAGAGGTTGTTTTTTTTTAATCATAAAAAAATGTTGAACTTTGTTAAGTGCTTCTTCTGCTTCTGTTGAGATGATCGTATATTTTTTATTCATTTTGTTAACATGATGTATTGGTTGATTTACAGATGTTGAACCGTCCTTGGCATCTCTAGAATAAATGCCGCTTATTGTGTGATATGGGATCTTTTTAATGTCCTGCTGCGTTCGGTTTGCTGGTACCTTGTTGAGGATGTTTGCGTCTGTCTTCATCAAGGATGTTGTGCTGTCGTTTGCCTTTCTTGTGGTGTCCTTGTCTGGTGGTTAGGACGCATGTCCACTTCCAAAAGGTGAAAGTGAATTACTAGAGTTTGGGATACAGAGTAGTACAAGCCATTTTTTTTGCATGTATACTCTGCGGATATAGCAGTGCTTCATCAGATTGTCACCGAGGCTCTGTTCACAGCCCAGTACACGCCGGCTCTCAGTTGAGCCCGGGCTCCCAGGCCATGCGTCCTGGAAGTACCCTTGGCTGCCACAGTGGGCTCGGCTCTGCTCTGCTCTGCTCCTTATCTGGGGGGCTGCATCCTCATGGGCGTATCCTTTGTTTTCCACTGTCAGGTGGGCTGGTCCTGCATATGCAGTCATCTTCTATTTGGGAAGATCGTTCACTATCACTAGCTGGCAGCATCTGTCTTGGGCGCTTGCCCTCCTACAACCTGGGACCAAGTTTGGGTTGACATTGGACTTTCTCTGTGTCCACCGCTAATATTTGAATTGTACATTCTCCGCTCCATCTTCAGAGGCTCTTTCCCTTAAGGCTGTACCATGGCGGAACAGAGTTAGAGCTTGAATGCAGGTCATGTTGGGGCTGGCAGGAGGGCTGATTGACAAAGGAAGGGTTTCTGTCGACATATAATTTGCAGTGCAGTGAATGGTCATCTGTGCCCAGTGAGGTCAGGTCGCCCACCACAAGCAAGATTTGGGACAGTGCCGTCGCAGCAGGCGCTCCCATGTCCGGAGCCGTCACCCCTCCCCCGCGCGGCCTCGGTGACCGCGCTCCGTCTTCCGTCTCTGCGTGCAGCCTGTTGCAGAATGCCTTGTGAACCCTCTGAGTCTGGCTTCTGCCACTTAGCTCAGCGCAGTCCAGGTTCAGTCACTATGTTGCACACAGCGGAGCTGGCTGCTTGTGATTGCTGCACCGTTTTGCGTTGTGTGCACGTCCGCTTATCCATTGACTCGTTGAAGAACAGAAATGGTAATTAAAGTTTTTATTTTTTTACCTGTAGAATTTTTTTATGCCAGTTCTCGTCCAAACGCTGAGATGTTCGTAGGAAAAGTTGACACATTTCAGAATATTCTAGTCCTGATGTCGTCTCCATCTCTGCTAAGCCTTGGCCGATGAGGCGAGGGGCTTGTCTGACTGTCCCTCGAGTCAGTTTGCTAGCATAGGAACTGCTGCATTTTAAGAGTGGTGGCCAGAATTGAGACTCTCAGAGTCCGTCATCATTGATGCCTTATCGGAGTCATATGATAAGCCTGTGCCTTAGTTCGTATGCCTTATCGTAGGCAAATGACAAGCCTGTGATGACGCATCCCCCAAATAAGGAGCGGAGCCGGGCAGACCCCACCTGTTCGTAATGGGAATAACAACACGGTGAGAAGTAAATGTGAACTGAAATAACCTTCGCTGGTGAAGAATTAATTTTTCAGAAAAGCTTTTAGTTGGGGTTTCCATGATAACATGGACCCTGCAGGCATGTTTAGGCTGGTAACTGAAGAGTGAAACGTGGGCGTGGGGAGACTTTCTTCTGGATCCTGACAGCTTTCAGGGCCTTCCAGAAGCTGTAGCTGTGAGATCAGATGCCGCCAATGAAATGAGAGCACGGAAGTGTATCTGCAGGGTGGAGTCGGCCTTCAGTCAAGTTTAGTTTCCTGCCTGTTAAGTCTTTTCTTTAGCTTTCCACGTGTGGTTTATCCCGTAGCTCAGGAGTAGATCACTAAGAGTGGCCTTACACACATCATTCTGCTGTGGCCGTATTTAAAGTAAACTGACTGTTAGAACTGGGACGGGGCAATAATCATCTTTAGTGTTGTGAAAGTAAGCCCACTGCCACCTCAGAAGCGCCGTCAGAGCTTCTGTTGCTCCTTCTAGAAGACGCAGCCTGTCCAGCACGAAGTCGCTGAGTCCGGAGATGTCTGGAGAGGACGAGGATCCCGACGTGGCTTCCAAGCTGGGGATGTGCAATAGAGAGATCGTGCGGAGAGGCGCCCTCATTCTCTTCTGCGACTACGTCGTAAGTGTGCAAATGCTGGCTGTGGGGGTCAGGGGTTCATGCAGGTAATGCTGCTACTGACTGACTGCTGCCGTCCCACCGTTCCGCCAGTGAGAAACTAAATTTGAATCCTGCTCCTGACTATAGTGAGAAATCAGACTCAGAGTCTGGTCCCAGGAGTTTAGGTTCGTCTGCAAAAGGCTGGGTCAGCTATCACTTGCTCAGGCCTCTTGCAGCGCTGGGCGCCTTTGTTGTCTTCAGTGACAAGTAATAATGGAAAGAAGCTACAAATCTGGCTGAGTGAGGTTCTGATTAAAATCTGTTTTAATCTGTGGAGAAGGTTTTCGGAAGTTAATTGCCGCGTTTTAAATAGATTCCTGTTTGAATGACATTCTTTTAAAATATGACTCTTTTAGTATTTTTTTACCATAAAATTATAGTCATCTCTTATTTAACACAGAAAATTTGCAAAAGCCAAATAAGTAAACAGAAGAAAATTAAACCTTAATGGTTGTTACTCAGAGAGGACCCAACATTCCACCTCGTTGAGGTTTGCTCCTTTCTTTGGGTGGACGGAGAATGCCGCCCGCCTCCGGGGCAGACGTGACGTGCTCCCCTCCGCCCTCTGCAGAGCTCTTTTCTGCCATGATAGCAGTTTGTTAATACTTACACTTTGCTTTACATTCTTGTTGTTGAAGTAGTTTTTCTATCTTGTTCCACTTTTTAAAGTAATTTGGTATAATTATATAATGCTGTTTTCACAGAACAGTAAGAAAAATATTTATTTTATGTTACTACTATCAAATTATCCCACATAGAAAGTATTAATCATTAACCCAATGGCAGAAAATGTATCTTGTTTTGCAATTTCTGCCTAGGATCAGGAATTTTAATGAAAAGGCAGCATACATATTTTAAAATGTGTACTTTTTATCTCCTCCTAAACCTTACATGAAATATCTCCCCTTAAGGTCCATCGGATCTGTAGGAAGCATCATATTTTAGATTTGGAAGCTATCAGGACTGTGACAGTCAACAGGGAGCTCTTTCTCTCCACTGACTCGTCACAGAGTTGGGGCAAGAGTAGCTGGAGCGCTCCCATCAGGAGGCCGGACTGAGGCCCAGGGCAGGGGGCGCAGGGTGCACTCCGGCAGAGTGCCGCCTGCCCTGGAGTCTCACGCGGCCACCACTGCCCTGGGTGCCCTGCGCCCCTCAGCCACACTCCTCAGTCCTGGGGCCGTGCTGCTGGCTCCGCGTCCCTCGGGCCTGAAGGGGGGTCACGGCCACGGTGTTTGGTTGTTGGGGGCGGGGTGGGAGTCAGGCTCTGTGACGTGTTCGCCCTCGTCAGTGTCGCTGTCCAGACACTGGGCATTTTCAGTGAGGGCTGCGGTCTGGAACCGGCGCACTCCTCCCTGCCTGTCCTGGCCTCTTCTTGGCGTCGCCATGTGTGTCCACTGGACGGGGGCCTCTCATTGCTGGCTTTGTGCTCAGTGCCAGAACCTGCATGATTCGGAGCACCTGACGTGGCTCATCGTGAACCACATTCAAGACCTGATCAGCCTGTCCCACGAGCCCCCCGTGCAGGACTTCATCAGCGCCGTCCATCGGAACTCCGCCGCCAGTGGCCTTTTCATCCAGGCGATTCAGTCTCGCTGTGAGAACCTCTCCACTGTAAGTCTCCCAGGTGCCAGCCGCTGCGCGTCTTCTCTGCCTGAAGAATGGAGCGTTGGCGCTTTTGGCTTCTGTTGCTGTGGAGCGCGGGCCCGGGGCGTGTGGGATGCAGAGGCCCCAGGGTGTTGGTGCACGGGCTTGGTCGCTCCACTGTGTGTGGGGTCCTCCCGGATCAGGGATCGAGCCCGTGTCCTCTGCGCTGACGGATGGACTCCTTACCCTTGAGCTACTGGGGAAGCCCCTGTTGGTTTTTTTAACCTATTCTTTCCACTGGGCAAACCCACTGCCCTCGTCTCTGTCCTCCTCTCGCTCTGCAGCCCACCATGCTGAAGAGAACTCTCCAGTGCCTGGAAGGGATCCACCTGAGCCAGTCGGGCGCCGTACTGACGCTGTACGTGGACAAGCTTTTGTGCACGCCGCTCCGTGCACTGGCTCGCGTGGTCGAAACCCTTGCTTGTCGCCGGGTGGAAATGCTTTTGGCCGCAAACTTACAGGTACTAGGAAATAACACTGCGGGTTGATTTTTACCGGAAGCTTGGCAGGGCAGGCGAAACTCTGGGCCGGTTCCTTTTCCACAGGCGGCGTCTTCACGGCCGCGAGGGAAGGTGCAGCACAGCTGCGTCGGTCCTTCTCGTGTGTCTGGCATCTGTGCTTCCTGCGCTTCCAGTCCGCCTCTGCTCCCAGGAGCCGGATGCAGCTGTTGTGTTTTGTAGATGAGCACGGTGGTTCTGACCTCCTGTGCGTCGCACACGCTGACGTGGTCTTGTCTCCTCTAGAGCAGCACGGCCCAGCTGCCGGCGGAGGAGCTGATCCGCATCCAGGAGCACCTGCAGAGCAGCGGGTCAGCACAGAGGTAACGCGGGGCCGGGCTCCTCGTTGCGGGCGTGGAGACGAGGGTTCGCAAGGGCGCAGCCTCACAGGGCAAGAGAGGGACGTGCGTTCTAGGTGGCAGATGGGCCTCGACAGAGCCTTCAAGATTACTGGTGTCTGTGTGCAGAGTGCAGACCCGCTCTGCCGCGTTAGTCCCGTGGCTGAGAAGGGTGCGTATCGACATAGCTCTCACTTACCGTCTGCTCTGAGTGGAAGTACCGGTGATCAGCTCTGTCTTAGTGAGGATCAAAACCTGTGATCCCATCGCTGAGTTAGACAGCAGAGCTGAGACACGTTACCCAGAAGTGTATCTACAGCTCATCAGCGTTCTCTCTTCATAGCAATCTATCACCTCCTTTTGTCTGCAGAGCCTTAGAGGCCTTTATCTGAAATCCTGATATCTATGACGTGAGTGTATTTCCATCACTGCAGAATAAAAGGGAGCTTCACCTTCTTTTCTGCACAGTAGGGAAGATGTGTGCAAGAGAGCTGGGTCAGTGTGCTGCGACTGCTGTCTCAGGAGTAGCAGTTGATGGTTCAGCTCGGAGGGACAGGACTTGCTGGGCAGTGTATGGCCTTAGGTGACTTGTCAGTACGTGGAGCTACTTACATTGTAGTCTGCATCAGAACTTTGTTGTTCTCAAAACAAGTGATGGGAGGTCAAACTTTCTCTTTTCATCCCTAGATGAGGAAGAATAAAAATACCTTGTGCCAGATGAGGTGATTCGTTCATGAAATGAATGTAGATGGGTGTAAACTGTGTGTTACGTGGAGACTGAGTAGATTTTGTGCACTGGCGTCGTACCTGGTCCACTGTGGGTTCATGAGCAGCGCTGTGTGGCTGTCACGCTGTGTGTCCCTGCGGCACTGCTCGGTGTGAATGCGGTTTCTGGAGAACGCTGACAGGCCACGTCTCTGTGGAGGTGGCCCGTCACCTGGGCCTGACTTTGCACCGTGACTTGTGTGAGTGTTGGTGAGAAACAGCTCTGCGCAGTTTCAGGCTAGGCTCGTCTCGCTGGAGGAGCCCGTTCAGCTTCTAACCCGCCTGTGATTGGCTTCCAGACACCAGAGGCTCTACTCCCTGCTGGACAGGCTTCGTCTCGCCACCGCACCAGGGTCGCACGGCCCCACGCCCCCCGTCACGTCCCACCCCCTGGACGGGGATGGGCCCCTGGCACTGGAGGCAGTGAATCCTGACAAAGTAAGTGTCTGCATGTTGACACCCCGGCCCTCGGGTTGCTGAGGACTGCTGTCCGCCTGGGCTGTGGGGTGGCTTGGGTGGCAGGCTGTCCCGGTGCCCAGCGCGGCCCCCGAGGGCCCTCAGCCTGCCCCAGTTCTTGCTGGCGGTGGGCACAGTAGCATCGGTGACAGGGCTGTGCAGTCCGGCCGTGGCTTTTAGCAGGGGCTGAAGGTTGGGTGGCCTATGGAATCGGAACACGGTGTTTGTGGCCCACCACCCGAGTTGTCTCCTCTGCTTAGGCCTGCTGACCCGTGTGTATCCACACCCCACCCGCGGGCCCGGGCACCTTGTCCTGGGTTGGGAACCACTCACCTCAGAGCTGGGGCCCGTTCAGAGCTCTGGCAGAGTCTGGCTGCTCTCCTTTCTGTGAGAGAGTTCAGTTTTAAATATGTCGTTGGACCCCAGAATCCAGCAGCCCAAGCAGGGACTAGTGAGACCCAGGCCACAGTTCTCAGGCGTGACTTATCCTCATGTCCACGGCGCTGGCCCTGGGGAGAGGGAGCAGAGTAGACGCCCGGAGGCGACGGGTGCAGTGCCCAGCAGGGTGGACAGAGGTGGGCCTGCTGCCTCGGGGCACGGCTGAGGCTCAGGGACAGCGGTGCCTTCAGCAGATGAGAGGAGGTGGTGCGGACAGGTGACAAGTCCACATCACCGCCCTCGTGGCTGCTCCCATAGGAGGGCCCGCGGAGTGGTGACAGCCGGCATCCAGTCTCACTGAGGGTCGGTCATGGCCCAGGGACGGCCTGGTGCCCTCGGGCTGGGCCATGGGTGTGAGGGTCAGGCAGCACGGAGACAGGCTGGTGGCCAATTTGCAGTCCCGAGAGCCCACGCGGCCGCAGCCTGCCGTCTCCTCCCCTTCTGCCCAGGACTGGTACGTGCAGCTGGTGAAGGCCCAGTGCTGGACTCGGTCAGACTCTGCCCTGCTGGAAGGCGCAGAGCTGGTGAGCCGGATCCCCGCGGGCGACCTGGGCGCCTTCGTGATGCACTCGGTACGGGGGCCGGGGACGCGGGCCTGGGTCGCTTTCGTCGCTGTGCGGGCCTGCTCTGCTCCGCTGCCGTGTGGCCGCTTGCGGTGCACACCCCTCACCTTCGTGCCTTAGAGGCAGGGAGCCTGATGGAGCATGTGATCTCAGCCCCCGAGAGTCCTGAAGGGGGGCGTTGTGTTTAACTCACCCTTTCATGCAAGTAAAGGAAATCAGTTACAGGTGTTAGTCACCCAGGCGTGTCCAACTTTTGGCGACCCCATGGACTGTAGCCCACTGGCTCCTCTGCCCCTGGAGTTCTCCAGGCAGGAATACTGCAGTGGGTCGCCATCCCCTTCTCCAGGGATCTTGCCACCCCGGGGATCACGCTTGCACCTCTTGTGTCTCCTGTGCTGGCCGGTGGGCTCCTTGCCCCCAGCACCCCCCCAGCACCCCTGGGGGCCTGAGGGGAGCGGGCTCCCTCGAGTTGTAGTGAGGGCTGCCTGCTTGTCTCGTGCCCCCGACAGGCGGTAGGTGCTGCGGCGCATGCCGGAGCAGACTCTGTGGTGGTGTTCTGGAAACTAGGAAGCCCCTCCCTGCACCCAGTGCATTCAGCGCGGCCCCCGCAGGCTGCTGTGTGGAGCTGGCCACAGTCGTGGCAGGTCCCCTCGCAGCCCTCCTGGGACCAGCAGCTGACAAGCCTTCAGGGGTCGTGGTGCTGCCTTGAGTAGACCAAGGGGGAGGGAAGTAGGGGCCCAGGGGACAGCCCAGGCGTGACACAGAGAGCCTCGGGGTGCAACCACGGAGCCGCCTGTTCCAAGCGCTGACCCTCCAATCAGCGTGAAAACAAAAGCTCCCTGGAAAAAAAACAGTAGGATCAGTTGGCTAAAATCATTTTAAAAGCCATTCAGTGAAAGCTGATTTGCTGGTAAATGATAAGCTTACTTAATAACTGATTCATGAATTTTCCAAATTTGCTAATTAGACTTTTAACAGCTTTAAAGAAAGGCTCAGCTGTAATGGCTGTACCAGAGGGCTCAGTTTTGGTCACTGGTGATGACACACTTTTCTGAATGGTAACTAAAGATCAGCAGGAAAGATCCTTAAATGGCTTTCGAAAGCTGGCAGAGCGCAATACAAATTGAAGCATTATCGAATGAGTGCCGTTTTTCCAATCAGACTTGCCACATTTCCATGCCTGCTTGTGATTTCTTTCAGCTGTTTTTGAAACATCACTTGTCTTTTTCAGACACTGGGGACTTTGGTGTTCCACTGATTTCCTGGGCAGCACATCAGCTTGATTTTTGTGTCTGTATCAGTTAGAATTCCGTCATATTTAAGTTTGACTTCAGATAAATAAGAAGGCAGAAACATTTCTTTAAAATTAAAGTCACAGGACTTGCCTGGCTGTCCAGTGGTTAGGACTCTGCGCTTCCACTCGGGGGCATGGGTTCCATCCTTGGCTGGGGAGCTGAGATCACACGTGCCTCATGGCTCGGCCAAAATAAGTAAATAAAAATTGAAGGACCTAGCAGAGTCCAGAAACATACCTCACTGGTTGGATGTTGGACAGGGGTGGTTGGTTATCTGTGAAAGAAGCGGGAGAGGATACTTGTTCACAAGTCGCTGACACCGTGCTTATCTGCCATCTCCGAATGTCTGTGTTCTGCGCTCTGCTGTGTGTCTCTTGCCTGACTGAACACATGTCACAGTCGTTGTTCAATCTCTAATGCCCTAATTCAGGAGTTCAACCTGAGCCTGTTGGCGCCGTGCCTGGGCCTGGGCATGCGTGAGATCTCAGGGGGCCAGCGGAGCCCCCTTTTTGAAGCAGCTCGCATGGCGACTCTGGACCGCGTGACCGTTGTGGTCCAGCAGCTTCCCGCCGTCCACCAAGCTTTCCAGCCGTTCCTGCCCCCACAACCCGCCACCTACTGGAGCAAGCTGGATGACCTCTTTGGTAACTAAACTGAAAGCTCTTCTTATTTTTATAAAATGCTGCAGAGCCAATGCTAGGCTTTGCACCGAGTGAAAGTACAGTGAACGCTCTGGAATAACACTCTGAGGCATTTACAGAGGCAACCGGGAGCCCGCCCTGGGCCCTGGCTCTGCGTGTCCTTGGTGTGTGTCCCGCTTTGCCATTCTTTGACGTGGCCCAGGCTCTGGGCCCCGAGGAGCGCAGTCTCAGCCTCGGGAAACAGGGCCTGGGCTCGTGGGACGGCGGGGTGTGTGTGGCGCATTCCAGGAGCCGTGTCTGCAGCCGCTGTCAGCTTCGAGGGGAAGGTCAGGGCTCTGCTGAGGGCTTGTCCACCCACGGGCCCTTCTGTTCCAGGGGATGCTGCGCTGTATCGGACTCTGACCACCCTGGCCCGGGCCCTGGCCCAGTACCTGCTGGTGTTCTCCAAGCTGCCCAGCCATTTGCAACTTCCTCCTGAGAAGGAAAGGGACACCGTGAAGTTCGTGGTCATGACCCTCGAGGTAAGCTGCTGTGCAGGAACTTGGGCTCAGAGCGGCGGGAAGTCTGAGGGCGCCGCCCGCAGAGGGAGGAGGCTCCTCTGTCTGAAACCCAGAGGGGCCGGCCGAAGCCCGCCCGAGGCCCACCTTCCCGCAGTGACGTATCCCGCAGCACGCCCACCCCCACTCTGCTGGGCGCGGCCCCTCCTCTGGTTGCTCCGCTGCGCAGTCTACCTCGTGGTTGGCAGCCCCTCCCCTCGTCTCTGCCTCTGGGCTGGGGGGCGGGCGCTCTGAGGAGTCAGACCTGGGACCTGGCCTCCTGCCTGGAGTCTCCCAGGTACAGGGCAGGGAGGCCTTGTTCACTTATTTTTGAGTCTGTTTCCTTGATGCCGAGAAATTTTTTGATTTAGTACAAACCATCCATTTAAAATTTTTTCCATGAAGAAAAAGTCATGTGTGTTCTAATTTTAGATACTTAAAAAGTAGTGATCTGAGAAGTTTGTTATATTTTAAATTGAACAATAAGCCTGCAATTTTCAGCTGTGGGGAATTGAACGCTCTCGGTGTTAACACTTATAAATAACCCCCAACCTGAAGCGTGTGCTCAGGGTGGGGCACAGCCCTTTCATACGCCCTCTGGAGAAGCGCCCGGCCTGCACCCTGCGCGGCAGATACCTGAAGAGTGCCCACACGCCCGCCACCTGGCCATGGGGAGACAGCGGCATGCAGCGGGCACTCACGCCTGCTCCTGAGGCAACGAGCCCGAGTGCTGTGGCGCCGCCCTTCAGACGCTGGGGCCGCAGGAAGGCTGACAGACAGGCACCTGGTGACCTTGCAGAGGCCTCTGCCGTTGCCGTGGGCAGGGCAGCCGTCCTTGCAGCGCCCTGTTCAGGGCTCCCTGCAGCCCTGTGAGAGCTGCTGGTCCCGTTTCACAGACGAGGGAAGCCGGGCTGAGAGGCTCGACCCGCTGGGAAGCAGCCAGCACAGTCTCACTGCCAGGTTCAGCCTCCATGATTGTGGCCGAGGCCAGGCCCCAGGCTCTGGGAGCCCCCCGGGCTGTGGGCTGTGGGACACCCGGGCTGTGGGAGCCCCCCAGACTGTGGAAGCCCCCGGGCTGTGGGCTCTGGGACCCCCGGGCTTTGGGAGCACCCTCTGGGCTGTGGGAGCCCCCGGGCTTTGGGCTGTGGGACTCCCGGGCTTTGGGAGCCACCCTGGGCTGTGGGAGCCCCCCTGGGCTGTTGGTTCCCCAGGCTGTGGACTGTGGGACCCCCGGGCTTTGGGAGCCCCCCAGACTGTGGGACCCCCAGGCTGTGGGCTGTGGGACCCCCAAGCTTTTGGATCCCCCCTGGGTTGTGGGAACCTCCGGGCTGTGGACTGTGGGAGCCCCCGGGCTGTGGCAGTCCTAGGGGAGCGCCTGGCCCGCAGCCTGAGTGGTCAGAGCCGGCGGCGCGGAGGCTGAAGGCAGGGCAGCCAGATGAGGCGGGCGTCCCCCAGTGAGCAGGCGGGTCTGGGTTGGGCTAGAGGAGCTCGGGGTGGTGGCCGGAGGCCATGGCTCCGGAGGACACTCTGGACGTGCCCGACGGCAGGCCCTGGGGCGGGATGGGGCCCAGGGCCTTCCTTCACACGACTCGCCCCACAGGCGCTGTCGTGGCACCTGACCCACGCGCGGGTCCCGCTGAGCCTGGACCTGCAGGCGGGCCTGGACTGCTGCTGCCTGGCCCTGCAGCTGCCCGGCCTCTGGAGCCTGCTGGCCGCGCCCAACATGGTGACCCACGCCTGCTCCCTCATCCACTGTGTGCGGTTCATCCTGGAGGCCAGTGAGTCTGAGGCGGGGGCGTGCTGTCATTTGGCCCTTGAAGTGGCGGTCAGCGCCGCAGGGCTAGTCGCAAGTGGTTGCTTGCCACCTGCTCTCCAGGCGCTGAGTTGGGACTCGGGAGTGAGGAGGTGGAGGATTTACGGGCCTTGCCTTCATCTCTAGTCTCCTGGAGTTGGCACTAGAATTTAACTTTAAGTTGCTTCTGTGTAGATTTGGAATTTCAGCTTTCATTAAAAAATGCATCTAATTTATGGCCCTTTGATTTCTGGTGCTGGTTGACTGTTTCATTCTTTTAGTCGTAAATCATCATAATACTAATAAGATTATGTTCAAAAAAATTCCTTGTTTTCTGTTATAGTCGAAATGCTTGTTTCTATACTGCATTAATTTTGAAATAAAAGTGTCTTATTCTTTTCAAGGGACAGTGTCCTTAACAAGGGTCATTAGCCAAAATGTTTTTGAAATTGGGTGTTACAGTTTACATGTGAGAGGGTGTCTTGATGTTTTGTATTTTTAAATTAAATATAGAGTGGTGTTTTGAAGATTCATTGTTTAAATTGTTTTCATCTGTGCATTTGTAGTAACATGAAAACGAGGATCCAGGGAGTGATGTATCAAAGCCAAGCTTCTCGGGGCTCCAGGCACGCTGTTAGCAGTAGTGGATCATGAGCTGTCTGATAAAAGCCCTCAGGGTCAGAGGTGGCAGAGAGCAGAAGGACTGGGAAATCGAAGTGTAGAAGTTCAGACCCTGGTGCATTTTAGATTGACCCAGAGATTGATACCCGAGTCTAGTGGGTCTGAAATCGTCCCAAGTTGAATCTAGGAAATTTCAACCTCTTTCGACCTAATCTGTCACTTGGGAAATGTTCATAAGGCTGCACAAATGTAAAAATCTGAACAGAAAGGAGCAGTCGACATGCTCTGGAACGCTTCTGTTTGTTCTGTTGTGATCTTAGTTGTGGTGCAGCCCGGGGACCAGCTTCTTAGTCCAGAAAGAAGGACGAGCGCCCCCAGGTCTGCCAGAGAGGACAGCGTGGGCTCAGACACACAGAGTGAGTCTCAGGCTCGCCCCTCTTCCGCCGCACCTGCGGGGGCTTGAGACTCGGTCACGGAAGAGGCCACCCGCGCGGTCGGTGCGGACGCTTGACCCGGCCTCGGCTGTATCCTGCTTGTCCTGGAGCACCACCCCGCTGTGGGCATGCTCCGCCGCCTGGCTCTCTGTGACCCCACTCCCTGCAGGGGTGTCCCGCTCAGCTGATGGGGCTACAGGAGGGTGAAGTAAACGAGTCCATGTGAGGCGCCCACGACAGGTCACGTCTCTGGCGCGTGGTGGGCCTGTGCCTCCCATCCTGCGAGGCCGGGCAGGTCGGGGGCGGGGCGGCGGTTCGGGGTGTGTTTCAACAGAAGGGGCCTCTCTTACGGTGGTGTCTGTTCAGCCCCTCAGTACATCGCTGCAGCCTGTGGCATGGTGGCCGAGATGGTGGAGTGCCTGCCGTCGGTGTTGGCCTTGGGCCACAAGAGGAACAGCCACACGCCCGCGTTCCTCACACCGGTGCTCAGGAACATCATCATCAGCTTGGCCCGCCTGCCCCTCGTCAACAGCTACACTCGTGTCCCGCCCCTGGTGAGTCTGCCCTCCCCTGGCGCAGGACGGAAACGAGGCAGACTCTAGGCAGGCCCCCAACTCGGGGGTTCCTGAGCAGGAAGCCAGGTCATGAGCACTCCGATGCCCGCTGACGGGGCCCTGTGTGCAGTTAAGATGCCCGTCCGGGTTCCTCGGGCGTGATGTGGCTCGGCCGTTAGTAGAAGTGCTCTGAAACGGGGTGAGGAGTTACATAGCAGGTGCCAGGCATGATTCTAAGGTCATCAGACCCGTTTGTTTAGTGGGAGAGCAGAAATTACACCCCTGTCAGCAGTCACCCCAGGGCAGCCCGGGGGTTTGGCACAGGCGCAGCTCAGCTGCTCTTCCAAAGCTGGCTTCGGAACTGGAACCACGATCCAGTGGGCATCGTTACAGGACCTGGCTCCAGATAACTGGCAGGGCCCGGATAAGCAGGGTGTGGGGCTGCAGCCGGCCAGGGGAGGCAGGCCGGGGCCTGAGGCGGGTGCTTGTTGCTACCTGGGGAGGGCGCGCGCCAGCTGCAGGGGGCGCAACCTCTGTGCGCTCGAGATTCTGCAGTGGCTGCTCGGAGGAGGCGAGGGGCCCTTGGCTTGAAGAGGATTTTGCTGTGGGAGGGGAAGAAGTCCCACTGGGGGCTCCTTCTGAGGGAAAGCCCAGCAGCTGCTGTCCTGAGGTCACCGTGGAACTGGGAGGAGAGCCGGGGAGCTGGCGCCGCCCTCGGGCCGTCCCCGCAGGTGTTGAACCTTTGGGAGGGAGTGGCGAGCAGATACAGGAAGGCACAGTCTGGCCCGCACAGACCACACCCCGTAGGCGAGGCTCCTTGCGCAAGCGCTGCACCCAACGCGGCTCCCCGAGAGTGCCAGAGGCGCTGGAGCTGCTGCGCCAGGGGCTGGACTCGGGGACCCAGCGCGAGCCCTGGCTGGTGGCTCGCACCCTCGAGGGGCTGGCTGGGAGCTGGGCTCCTGCCGCTGGAGCAGCGCCGGACGACGACGCTGGACTCCGAGAGCTCCCTCGTTCAACCGTGTCTGCAGCCAGGAAGCCGTCGGGAGAGAAGGTGCATTTCCAGGTGCCCTCCCCGTCCAGCCACCCTGCCTTCACTGTTTCTCTCCCACCCTCTTAGGTATGGAAACTCGGATGGTCACCCAAACCGGGCGGGGATTTCGGCACAGTGTTCCCTGAGATCCCCGTGGAGTTCCTCCAGGAGAAGGAGGTCTTTAAAGAGTTCATCTACCGCATCAACATGCTGGGTAGGCTGGGGCCCTGTGGGCGCATCGCCCTAACACGGCTGCCGGGAGCCGGGGCGGTGGTGGGATCTGCCTTCTTTTATTGCAGGGAGGAGTTGAGGCAGGACACAATCGTGTGCATATGTTCTGTAGTACACACAAAGCTGTCACGGTGACGAGTGTGTGTGCATGTGTGTGTGAGAGAGCGTTTCTTTCCCCGTGTTCAGATCAGGTCAGGCGGCGCGCCCGTGATGGGCGGTGCCCCCGTGATGGGCGGTGCCCCCGTGATGGGCGGTGCCCCCGTGATGGGCGGTGCTGAGCCGGGTTCAGCCTGTGTCTCCACCCCTCGGCTGGAGGCTGCAGGGTTCCCTGCGGGAGCCGCCTGTAATCGCTGCTGCCCTGACCCCCGTGTGCCAGGCAGAGCGGTGTGCTCCATGAGGCAGGGCAGGCCACTTTGACCCCTAGGACTGCGCTTCTGCCGTCCGTGGCATGGGGATGGCGGCTGTTTCCCACAATTGCTGCAACCTTAGAAACGGAAGGGGCCCTGACGGACGCCGCCTTGCTGCCTGCAGCGTAGCGGAAGCTCACCCTCTTCGTCCACGTGTCGTGGCTGGGGGTAGGCCTGGTGCGTGAGCGCTGTCAGTGGCAGAGCCTGCGAGGCTGCGCCCAGCGTGGCGACTCCACCGTGGCCCCAGCCCCACGTCGGGCCCCTCCGCCCAGCGCCCGTCCTCTCTCAGCCTCCACGGGGTTCGTGCTGCGGTGACCCTGGGGCGTGGGCCGGCAGACACCTCGCTGCCACCTCCCTTCCCTGAGTCGAGTGGTGAGCGAAGCCTGAGCAGCAGTCTGAGGCCGCTGCTTTCGGAACTTCTCCACCCTCTCCCCGGCAGCCCCCCACCTCCCGCAGCCCGGCCGACCCCCGCGCCCCTGTGTCTCGGGTACCTTCCCGTCTGCGTAGTCAGTCCCTGCGTGCCTGGAGGCGGCCTGCAGGTTTCTCCGGATGCCTGCTTCGCTGTTGCCCATTGTCCTTGTTGCTCCCCTTTCCTCCCATGGCAGTCAGCGCGTGTCTGTCTGGACCTCCCGTCTCAGCTCGTGTGTGTGTCTGATCCGTACCTGAATCAGCTGCTCTGTCTGTCCACGTGCAGGTCACCAGAGAGTTCCTGACATTTGAGGCTTTGGTTTTCTGTCCTCGGCACCCCATTCTCGCCCCTTGTAGCGCTGATTCAAGTGGCACGGCCTCCTTCCTCCTAGGGTCACGGCCCTTGGGATAACTGCTCACCCAGGACCACCTTGAGAGTGCCTTGGGACGGTGGTGCCTGAGAATGGCCCCCGAGACGCCCTCCTCACGGACTGGACTACCCCCATAGATCACACTCTGTCTCGACCTCCCATCCTTCTTGAGGGGCCAGGGCAGCCATTGCTCTGAGCTTCAATGGCGCTGCCCTGACGTAGAGTTGACACGGCAGCCCGTGCATCCATTCGGGTGTGGTTCCACAGTGGAGGCTGGACACACCCACACGGGCTGGGGGTGTGACTCTAAGTAAGGCCGTCCCAGCCCCTGCTGAGCAGGGCAGAGGGCGCTCTGACCCCATCTGAGCGTCACCCGCTCGGACGTCCACACAGCAGGGTCCAGAGGGCGCTTTGCACCAGGCCACCTGGGCTGAACTCAGCCATGTCGGTCTGCTCACTGCTGGGCTCGGCCGGCAGTGAGGCTGCACCGCAGCGCCGTCCTGACGCTCTGGGCAGTAGCTGTGTGGGCACCTGGCCAGCGAGGGCCACAGTGCCCACTGCCCCGTCTCACAGAGAAGGCGGAGCAGTGGGGACCCTCTGTCTAAAGCGACACTCGCGTTCCAGGGTGGACCAGCCGCACCCAGTTTGAGGAGACATGGGCCACTCTCCTCGGCGTCCTGGTGACTCAGCCACTCGTGATGGAGCAGGAGGAGAGCCCCCCGGAAGTAAGGCCGTGCGCGGGGTCCAGGGCAGCACGCCCTTCCACCTGTCTCACCCGGTGGTAAACCGGTGGCCAGTCACATCCTGGCCGGTGTTCCAAGGTCTGGGTGCTCTAGGATCGTGGCCCAAAGGCGTTTACCACAGCGTGCTGCCTCCAGGCCGTAGGATTGTGTCCTTCCTTAAATATATCTTACATTCTGCTTCTTAGCAGTCAGGTATGGTGTGTAGCAACATTTCATCAAAAAAGAAAGACGTGTCTTAGAGGCCACGCATGATAACTAGTGTTTACTTTTCTTGACTTGTTTTGCAAAAATTTTATGGGGCCTGGAGTGTTAATGCATATTATGGTACTTTAAAAAGACATGTTCTGATACAGGAAAGCCTGAAATATTAAAAGTTGTCAGATACACGTTCTTCAGGTAGAAGGTGTGGTATGAAGCGGCAGAAATGGCAGTTCAGAGAGTATATATGTCAGACGTCACCAGGAGTGATGTTTGCCGGAGAGGAGCTAGCAGCTTGTCCTATGCAGGGCCCCTAAAATTGGTGAGGAAATTGAGGACAGTTTCTTAAAAAGTAATTCTTATTTGGAGGTTTGTGCTTGGAGGAAAGCTGGCTTGGAAAAGCAACCACTTGCCCATCAGATTTATCTCAAATCACAGATGTGTGTGGATTCTGGTGAATTTAGGCAGACGCCCTAGGACCCCCGCCGGGAAGGCACGTCTGTCTGTCCGCTCAGGGCCCGTGCCTGTGAGGCCGCCTGGCTAGGCAGCCCCAGGGGAGGTAGTGTGCTGCGGTACGCGCCTTGGTGACCTGGGGCTCTCCTTCCAGGAGGACGTGGAGAGGACTCAGATCCACGTCCTGGCCGTGCAAGCCATCACCTCCTTGGTGCTGAGCGCGATGACCGTGCCCGTGGCCGGCAACCCGGCCGTGAGCTGCCTGGAGCAGCAGCCCCGGAACAAGTCCCTGAAGGCCCTCGACACCAGGTGGGCCCGGGAAGCACGTGCCCAGGGCACGGCCGCGTGGGAGCAGGGAGGCGCTGGGGCGCCCTATCCTTTGCTGCCGGGGTGGTTTGGTGTCTGAGGCTGACGACCTGGCCTCCGGTGTCGGGGGCCGGCTCCAGCGGAGCTAAGGGGGCGCCTGTGCAGGGCCCGAGGGCCTTGGCTGCGCCGTTTCCTGGCAGCGAAGCTGGGAGCCAGGGGGTTCACTTTGAAGATTCTGGAGGAGCTGGGTGGCGGTAACCTTTGTTCTGAACTTAGGTTTGGAAGGAAGCTGAGTGTCATCAGAGGGATTGTCGAGCAGGAGATCCAGGCAATGGTTTCCAGGAGAGAAAACGCCGCCACTCACCACCTGTACCAGGCGTGGGACCCCGTCCCATCTCTAGCCCCAGCCACCACAGGTTCCAGGGGCTTGTGGGAAGGGTGGGTTGTGTGGGGGTGTCAGCCGCTCCTTGTGCCCGTGAGCATGGCTGGACTGTCCCAGCGCCAGGGTGGGGGCTCGGTGGGCACCTTGTCAGCGACCACTAACACTCCAGCTTTTGCAGCTCAGCCCACAGCCAGTTCCCGTTCAGTCTGGTTTGTTATGGAGAAAAAGTGATAGTTCTCATCACCGTGCTGGCCCTGCAGCTTCATATGCTGTGCGGGGACGGACTCCCCACTGAGGGGGCACTCAGGGCTGTGCGGGGACGGACTCCCCACTGAGGGGACACTCAGGGCTGTGTGGGGACGGACTCCCCACTGAGGGGACACTCAGGGCTGTGCGGGGACAGACTCCCCACTGAGGGGACACTCGGCTGTGCAGGGACGGACTCCCCACTGAGGGGACACTCAGGGCTGTGCGGGGACGGACTCCCCACTGAGGGGACACTCGGCTGTGCGGGGACGGACTCCCCACTGAGGGGGCACTCAGGGCTGTGCAAGGACGGACTCCCCACTCTGCGGGGACACTCATGCATCCTTGCCCCACAGGTGCTCTCATCAGCCATGACAAGCTGCTGCTGCAGCTCAACCCTGAGCGTGAGCTGGGGGACATGAGCTACAAGCTTGGCCAGGTCAGTGCCTGGCAGGCGGCCAGCGGGGCCGGTTCCTCCCCACCCTCCCTCCAGAGCTAGCTGACTGTCCTCTGCGTGGGTAGGGGGCTTTGTTACATCATTCAGAAACACGGGCCCACACATGTTGTCTGGTGAGAGGACCGGTTTTGAACAGAGATCCCACCTTCTGGTTCCATTTTGTGTCAAGACCTCACCGTGACGTCCCTCAGCAGCCAAGTTTCCTTTTTCTTTCTCAACGTTCCCTTTCTTAGTGGCGCTTCCCCCTCCTCAGCTGCTCCCAGGGGCCTCATTTGGGGTCTTAAGCCGCGAGCCCCTGAGGGTCTGACCAGCCCTGCCCGGGGACGGGGGTTGGTGCTCGCCTCAGAGACCCCCAGCGGGCCCGGCGCCCCTTGCCTCCGGCACCTGAGCACCACCCCATCCCGTGTCGCCTGAAGGTGTCCATCCACTCGGTGTGGCTGGGGAACAGCATCACGCCCTTGCGAGAGGAGGAGTGGGACGAGGAGGAAGAGGAGGCCGAGGCCCCGGCACCGTCGTCCCCGCCCATGTCTCCGCTCAACTCCAGGTTCCCTCTGCCTTCTGTCCAAGCGAGCGGGAGCTCCGCCCAGTCCCTTGTTTGGGGGCCTCTTGAAACGAACCTCTCATCTCTTTCGGGGGGAATTGCAGGAAACACCGGGCTGGAGTCGACATCCACTCCTGTTCGCAGTTTTTGCTCGAGTTGTACAGTCGCTGGATCCTGCCATCGAGTTCCGCCAGGAGGACCCCTGTCACCCTGATCAGCGAGGTGGTGCGCTCGGTGAGTGCCCTGCCCGTCCCTGCGGTGCCCGGGCCCCGCGCGGAGATGCGGGATGTTGCAGTGCTTCTCAGGCCAGGGGAGGGGCTGCCTGCACAGCGCAGAGCCGGGCAGGCACGCCCCAGCCCAGCGGCCACGTCGTGGAGTCGGCACGGGACCGCCTGTCCTCGCAGCGCTGTCTCCTCGGGCCTGTGACAGACGTACCCCCCCAGCAGCCAAGCACCCATCCGGGCGGTTGTTGTCCAGGGGTTGGCCTCAGAGTCCTTCACGTCCGGGAGCTCGGAGGGGCCACCAGGAAGTGTAGCTTCCTGTGTGCAGCACCTGTTAGTCCTCGCAGTGTTGAAGTCACACCTGAGAGGTTTGAAAAGTCACTTACTCAGTGCTGGCTTGTCATGCGGGTTACGTCCAGAAGGAGGGCCGCCCGGGACTGGACTGTTCTTTTTATCTAAAGGTGTCTCCTTTCAGGAATGACTTTTTTTTTCAAGCTTATTTTTCTCAGTATCCCTTTAAAGGTTTCATGTTTGGTCAAGTTGATATTTTTAAGAACCTCGTTTTTAACTTGTAATGTTAAGTTGCAAATTGACTTTTATCAAAGAAGTCAGCAAACTACAAGTACTGCTAAAGATCTTAAAAAAAACAAGTTACTAGAAATTCATGGTGGTCCAGTGGTTAGGACTCAGCACTGCTGTGGGCCCAGATTTGTTTCCACAAACCACACGGCACGACAAAAAAAAAGATTGTCTATTTAAGAATAGTAACGACAGTGTAAAGGTTTAAGTTGCTTCGCATCTAGCACCTGGCTCATCAGCACTCCCTGGGTTCTCATTCCCCCTGAGTGTTCAGTCTGGTAACATCAGGCGACTTCTGGAAAACAGCACTGAGTGCGAGGAGAGAGGGCCAGGTCGAGTCAGCGTTGCTACAGGTGTGTTTGACCTCGTGACCCCGAGAGGCCTGCGTGCCTCCATGGGTGGCCTGAGTCCTGCCAGCTGAGTTGTTCAGCTGGGCGGGGTGGGGGCCCTGAAGACCAGCCAGCCCCCACCTCCAACACACTCCCGGTGCTCGGGGCCTTCCGCTTGATCAGAGCCCGTCTTCAGATGTCACGAGAGAAAGTGGAGGCTCTGGGGAGGCAGAAGAAATCAGTGCCAAAGCGCTGACTTCTGAGCCAGGCGCCTGTCTCTCCTTCGCGGCTTTGATACCTGGGCTGGCGGTGGCCGCAGCGTGTGAGCACGGCTCCAGGGAGACCGCAGGCACCCTTCCCCCTGGGCCCAGGCTCTGGTGCAGGTTCGGCTCCAGGGGGTGGAGCCCGGAGTGACCTGCCCCCCATCCTCGTGTCGTCTCCAGCTCCTCGTGGTCTCGGACTTGTTCACGGAGCGCAACCAGTTTGAGATGATGTACCTGACGCTGACGGAGCTGCGGAAGGCACACCCCTCGGAAGACGAGATCCTCCTCCAGTACCTGGTGCCTGCCACCTGCAAGGCGGCTGCCGTCCTCGGGATGGTGAGCGGAGGCCGTGCAGAGCTTTGGCCGCGGGAGGAGGGCGCCCCACTTCGCTGTGGAGCGTGGGGTGCCAGCCGGGCCTGTGGTGGGGCTCCCGTGGCCCTGGGTCCTGCGGCGCCACGGTGCCTTCTCCAGGGGCTCGGCTGTGCGCGAGGGGGCATGAGGCCAGGTCGGCCCCCTTGAGAGCGCCTCCGCTCCCGCAGCACCGTCCAAGGGGCAGGAAGATGAGTCTGCTGGCTTCTGCTGTTCGAGGCCCAAGTGTGGCCCTCTGGGTGTGTTGCGGGAGGTGGGGTCCTTTTGTCTCTGTGGGAAGTTTAGCTGCTGGGCTCATTCTCATGTTAATTGTGCTCAGGCCTGAATCCCCAAGGCTAAAGCTGTGTTGTCTGTAAATGGAATGAGTAATGCTTTCAAGAAGAGGCTTAGACAGATCGGCCTGGGGTGAACCCCTGCTGGTGGGGAGGCCAGCACGGGTTCCCCCAAGGATGGGGACGCCACCGCTCAGGGACCCTCTCTTAGGTGGCTGTACCCATGCAGCCCAGCTGCGGAGTTCTCAAGCTCTGCTTTTCTCCAGACTTCCCCAGGTTGTGAAAGCTGCCCCCCGTGGGCTCTGCTGGTCGTTGGCGGTCTTGGGTGTGGGCGGGAGGAGGGGAGTCCTCTGCAGTGTCGGCTTTGAGGGGACCACAGGGCAGATTTCCTGGGGGCTGAGGGGTAGTCAGACAGCCTCTGAGGCTTTTGCAGAGTGAGACAAGGCCCTCGGCCAGCACTGGTTGCTTGTCCCTGGGCGGGGTGGTCTGTCCCCAGGGAAGTCCGTCACAGACTCTGAGCTGGGGCTCTTCCCAGGGCCGGCCTCGTGGGTCCCTGTGTCACTCACACACTGAACTCCAGCCCCAGGAGAAGAGTGTGAGCATGGGCGCGGCCCGGAGGTGCAGGGAGCCCCCACCCGTGGGGGTGCTGGGGCCCCTGCGACACCCCAGCCCAACACACAGGCCCCCGCAGCGCGAGGCCACCCTCCTGGGGCTCCCCTGAGGTGTGGGCCTGGCCCAGCCCACCGTGTGCTTGTGCCCAGGACAAGGCCGTGGCGGAACCGGTCAGCCGGCTGCTGGAGAGCGCGCTCCGGAGCAGCCACCTGCCCAGCACGCTGGGCGCCCTGCACGGCGTCCTGTATGTGCTGGAGTGCGACCTCCTGGACGACACCGCCAAGCAGCTCATCCCCGTCGTCAGCGACTACCTCCTCTCCAGCCTCCAGGGCAGAGCCCAGTGAGTGGGCGCGGCCGGCCTCCCACCGCGGTCTCCCGGGTTCGTCCGCTGGGGCGGGGGTGGGGCGCCTGTGAGAAGTGCGCACGCCGGTTCAGCGTGCACAGTAGACCCTGGCCGATGCGCCAGCGGGGGCCCACGGGGGCGCCCTCCTCACAGGGATGCTGGCTGGGGTCCCTGAGGTGGGAGGGCAGCGCGGTGCTGGCCGGCAGCACGGCGGCCGTGTGCACTCATCTGGGCCGACGCCTCGGTTTCAGCTGCGTGAACGTGCATAGCCAGCAGCACGTGCTGGTGATGTGTGCCACGGCCTTCTACCTGATCGAGAACTACCCGCTGGACGTGGGGCCGGAGTTCTCGGCCTCCATCATACAGGTGAGCCGGCCTGGCCTGGGCTGCGCTCGGCGACCGCTCCCACCTGGGAGGAGGCAGGGCGGCCAGAGGCTCACAGCAGCCTTTTGACCCAGAAGCCCTCCCTCGCGCAGATGTGTGGGGTGATGCTGTCTGGAAGCGAGGAGGCCACCCCATCCGTCGTCTACCACTGTGTCCTGCGGGGCTTGGAGCGCCTCCTGCTCTCCGAGCAGCTCTCCCGGCTGGACGCAGAGTCCCTGGTCAAGCTGAGCGTGGACCGGGTGAACGTACACAGCCCACACCGCGCCATGGCTGCCCTGGGCCTCATGCTCACCTGCATGTACACAGGTGAGCCCGGCAAGCGTGTGCCGCTGAGCGCCAGACGCAGGGGTTCTGGAGGGGCCTTCAGGCTGCGTGGGGTCAGAGCCCCGTCTGGAAGCAGCGCTCAGGCTGACCCCTGTGCCCTGTGTCTCGGCTGGGCCCTGCGGGCCCCTGCCCTCCTGTGTCAGACCATCAGTAGGAGTTCCGTAAACTCCTGTGTGAGCTCCAGGCCCTCTTAACAGAACCGTCCAGTTTTACAAACCAGCGGCACGAAACGGCTCTGTTCCAGGAAAGGAGAAAGTCAGTCCAGGCCGAGCCTCCGAGCCCAGCCCCGCTGCCCCTGACAGCGAGTCCGTGATCGTGGCCATGGAACGCGTGTCCGTCCTCTTTGACAGGTGAGCGCAAGCCCGCCTGCCCGCAGCCGGGGGCGGCCTGCTCCCTGCCCCGGCCCCGGGCTCCGCGCCACCCCGGGCGCTGAGCCGCGGGCCGTCCTGGCACCCAGCGCCCAGGTTCGGACTCGGGTGGCCCCAGGGCTGTCCCAAGTGCTGGCCCAGGTCCTGATGGCGAGGGCCAGTGTGGCGGTGTCGGGGGCCTTTGAAGAGATGGCCTGGGGCGTGCTCGGGGATGGCAGCGGCTGTCCGAGCTGCCATTGTATAGAGAAGGGCCTGGGGGCCGCGCTAGCAGCGGCTCGGGAGGAGGCCACCTTTGTGAAGAGGAGGCTGCTCTCACAGCCCTCGGGCAGCGTTAACCAGCAGGCAGCATCCTTGAGAGCCTGTGACGACGGCTCGCCTCCACGTGTGTGCCTGGGTGTCCAGGACGGCTTGGGGCCCTCGTCCGGCTCTGCCCCGGGCCTCTCAGGCCGTGTCTGTGGCCTCGGGGAAGCTGACTCTGCTCTGGGCACCTCAGCTCTGGTCAGCTCGGTCAGCAGGCAACCATCCGGGTGCCCACGTTGCGCACACTTCACAGACCCTTCTCCAGGCCCGCTCTGGCTGGAGAGCTGAGCGCGCACGCTGCGCCCACGTTGCCCACTTCAGTGAGCGTCTGCAGTCCCACGCTTACGCTCACCAAGCCTGGGGAGCAGGCAGGGCGCCCACGCTTAGCCCTGCCGCGGGGGCTCACGCACCAGGCTTGCTGCGAGATGAGCGCGTCCGCCCGTGCAGGGCCTGCATTCAGCCTGGCCACGCTGTCACGTGTGGGGGACTCTGGGTCAACGGCGCTGACTCTCCCTTGCGGGTTTCGTGCCTGTGGGTCACGGTTGGCGTCTGCAGGCAGGTGGAGCGGGCACACCGGGCCGGTTTCCAGGTCCCTTCCGGTACTTTTCAGTCACACGCGCCTGTTTGATTGGTTCTGGGGGGCCCATCTCCACAGGCTCCAGAGTCTGCTGACGCGCAAGCCCCTCGTATGTGCTTGTGCAGGGGCCCTGCTTCCGCACCCCCGAGGCCTGTGTGTACTCAGCTTCCTGCAGATGGGGCTTGCACGCAGAACACGCGGACATGGCGGGCCAGCGGAGGTGTGCTGATGGCCAGTAGCCTGCTGGCTGCCCCTTGGCCCTGGGAGGGCCCTGTGCCAGGGGCCAACCGTGGGTCTGCTGAGGGCAGGCAGCTGGGGGCTCTGGGGCAGGGCTGGCGCAGAGGGGGCCTGGCAGGGGCACTGACGGGTTCCGGGAGTGCAGACGTGCCTGAGGGCCTCACGAGGACGTGGGTCTGTCACGAGGGGCTGTGGCGTGCCGTGATGTCACCACCCCGGCCGTCTTTGCTGCTACTTCAGGATGCCAGCCGGATCAGGAGCCCCCGGGCTGGGGAGCGCGGCGGACGGGCTCTGATCCGGGCTCCACCCCCCACCACACAGGATCCGGAAGGGGTTCCCCTGCGAAGCCCGCGTGGTGGCGCGCGTCCTCCCCCAGTTCCTGGACGACTTCTTCCCGCCCCAGGACGTCATGAACAAGGTCATCGGCGAGTTCCTGTCCAGCCAGCAGCCGTACCCGCAGCTCATGGCCGCTGTCGTGTACCAGGTGAGGGGCTGGGGCGGGGCGCCCAGGCAGGCGCCGGGCCCCCAGCTCCTCCCCCAGCTGGCGCTGATGGGGCGGCCTCGGGCCCGCGGCCTCCTCGCAGGTGTTCCAGACGCTGCACAGCGCGGGGCAGTCGTCCACGGTGCGGGACTGGGTCATGTTGTCGCTCTCCAACTTCACGCAGCGGAGCCCGGTTGCTATGGCCATGTGGAGTCTCTCCTGCTTCTTCGTCAGCGCGTCCACCAGCCCATGGGTCTCGGCGATGTATCCTTGCCTGGTCCTGGGCCCTGGACGGCCCTGCCGTCCTGTCAGCATCCTGGTTGACGTTTGCGTCAGCGTTTTGGAAACTCAAGTTCTATAGAAAGCCCAGGTGTCAGGGTGACACTTCCCTTAAGCCCCAAGAGAGTGAGGCACGAACCAGGAAACAGGAGCCTGTGTTCCCTGCTCTGAGCGGGGCTCCGGGGGGGTCTGCGGGGAGGGGAGGCCCCTAGAGGACCCCCTGTGTCTGCCTGCGGGTCCGTGCAGCTGGGCGGGCCACTTGGGCTGCTTCTCAATAGCCCTTGTCACGTGCCGTGTATCACCCTCCTGGGCAAACGCTGGAGTCAGTGAAGATCCAGTTCCCGCCCCCGACACGCCGGGTGCCAAAAGGGGACGGCCCCTCCCTTCAGCCTTCCCCAGACAGACCGCAGAGCCTCGGAGCAGACGGCTGTCCCGGCGCTGAGAGCGCCCCGGGCAGGCGGCATGGCTCTGTGCTGGGTGTGCAGGAGCCAGGCCAGGTAAGCCCTGTGCGAGGGGCGGCCCCGCAGGGCGGGGGCTCCGGCTGGAGGGCCCAGACCCAGGCGTGAGGCAGCTGCCACCCAGCCCTGGGCCGCTGCTTTTGTAGCTTTGGGGAGCCCCCCGGCGCCCCCCACTGTCCGCAGGCCTGTGTCGGGGCCGGAGCCCTGGGGGAGGCAGGAACCCCCTGGAGCACAGGAGCAGGCCTCCCCGAGCTTGCCACCTTGCGCCCTTAACTGGCTGGCCAGCCTCCCACACGTCGTGAGCAGGATGGGCAAGCTGGAGCAGGTGGACGTGAACCTCTTCTGCCTGGTGGCCGCGGACTTCTACCGACACCAGATAGAGGAGGAGCTCGACCGCAGGGCCTTCCAGTCTGTGTTTGAGGTGGTCGCCGTGCCCGGAAACCCATACCACCACCTGCTGGCTTGTCTGCGGAGCGCCCACAAGGCCGCCGCGTGCTGAGTGCCCATGCGGGTGGCGACGAGGTGGCCCCTGGCCCGCGGGGCCCAGCCTGTGCCAGGCCCTGGGCGGCACGGGCTTCTCTCCGGGGAGCCGGGGGCGGGTGTCCTGCCGCGTGGTGGCGAGGCTGCGCATAGGGCACGTGCAGTAACCTCTGGGGTCGAGCCTGAGTCCTCGCGGGGCGGGAGCTGGTTGTGGCGGGCCTCGCGCTGGAGCTGGTGTGAGAGCCAGCCGCTGGCTGTTGACGTCCTCCTCCCGCCCAGCCCTCAGCAGGCACCAGGTCCCAGCTGCGCCCGCCTGGGGGCCAGGATTCCTCTGTTCTTGCCGGCGAGCCATCAGCCCTCCGCTGTCCCGCAGGCGGGAGGGGACGCCGCGGGCTCCGAGGCGCGGGGTCCCGGGGTGTTTCGGGCTCCCGCAGGGCGCACATGCCGGGTCTGGCCAGGCGGGGGGGCTGGGAGCGCGACAGTGCGCTGTCCTCCCCGTGTCTGTCTTCTCAGGATTTAAAGTTTAATTCTATCAGTAAAGAGATTAATTTTAAGGTGGCTTTCTACGCCCGTGTAGTCTGTGCATCGCCAGGTCAGCGCTGCATGTCACGGCCTCCGAGCAGGTGGACCGGGTCTGTTCCCCACCTGCCGCGGGGCGGGCTGGCTGGCTGGCAGCCCCTCACCTAACGCCTCAGCCCCGCCATGCCACCCTCTTCCATGAGCTCCCGTTTGGGGTTCAGGGCTGTGTGCTGCTGTCCTGTCAGGAGCCAGCTGAGGGCAGGGAAGGTGTGGCCTGGCTGTGAGCTCAGGTGCGTCCGGTTGGGCGTCTCCTTGGCAAGCGGGGCTGACCTGCAGCTGTCGCCCAGGGTCTAGGGGGAGGCCTCGGGTGCCCCTCACGCCTGTCTCTGCGACACACCGCCCGCTGCACATGCCTCCTACGGGTGTGGGCCCCAGCCGCCACCCCCGGAGCCAGGCAGTTTGAGGCCAGCCAGGGTCAGAGTGTGCAGGAAGGCCCTCCTCAGAGCTGCCCTTGGCACCCGGGCGCCCCCGCAGAGGGCCCAGCGATGTGAGCGGTGGACACGGGTTAGAAGTCGGAGCCGGGGCCTTGAGGGCGGGGCTCCGGCTCCGCAGGAGAAGTGACGTCCCCGCCCTCCTGCCTCTCACTTGGGCTCACCCTTGCCTTGGCAGGCACAAGCTGCTGGAGTGACCGTGAGCACGGAAGGTTCTAGAACTGCTGCCCTACCCCCACGGTCCCTTCAGCAGCTCCGAGGTGGACGTGTCATGGGCCTGTGTTTTCCGCGCTTAGGTGTTTGCACTTGTTAGAGACCACACTGTGAGTGTGAAGCCGGGGGCCGGTCCCCTGCGGAGTCCGAGCGCTGGGCACAGCTGTTCGAGGGCCCGCCCTGGTTCCCACGTGACCGTCAGCACTCAGCTAGGGGCTGCAGCCAGTTCTGGCCATCGGTGCCACCCAGAGACCCGCTGGCGTGCGCCCAGGGCGGGCGCCAGTGCTCAGGGAGGTCGTTGCCCGCGGAGGAGAGGACACACGTGGGGCCATGCACCTGTGTCTCCATCGGGGCCTCTGAGGGCGGCCGACAGGTCTCTGCAGAAGCCGACCTTTCTCAGACCCGCCCCACGGGGTCGGCCACGTGGCTGAGACGTCTGAGGGTGGGGTGGGGTCATTGCTCATCAAAGTGCCCCTGAGGAGATGGGCCCCCTCGTCGGCTGTCTGCGGAAGGGACTGCACTAAAGTCTGTGTCCGGCAGCAGTCACCTTGCCACCCCAGACGGTGTTGAAAGGGTCGTTGGGGGCGGCGAGGACAGGGCTTGTCTTCCTGCTGGTGACACAGGGAAGATCTGAGCGAAACCAGGGTAGTTGGTGGGCGAGGTGCCAGTGCATCTTACCCTGTGTGTCCTGTTGCGGCCCCGCTGAGCCGGGCAGGGGGAGGGGCATTTCCAGGTGCCCTCGCCCTCCTGCAGCACATGCGTCCTCTCGGGAGGCAAGGATGGCGCTTGGGCTCCCTGGGCCCGCAGCATGTCGCACCCAGCCCCCCTTGTGGCCGGGTGTCACTGCCAAGCCTGGGGGTGCAGACCGCTCACCTCGCGGGTTAGTGGAGCTGCCTGCAGCCATCTTGGGGAAGCCTCTCCCGGCCGTGCAGCGTGGTAACTCTTGTGTGGTTTGGAGGAGTACACTTGCTCCCTCTCGGTGCCGTGGGCATCTCTTCCTGGCGCGCGACCTCGCTTTGCCTTTTGTCCTAGCCAGGGTGATGCTTGGTCCTGCACGCTGGAGTGACGGTGGGGGTGCAAGAACCACCTCGAAGGTCACTGACGCTCCCCAGAGAGCTTGGGGTGGCCGCACCTGGAGGGGACTGCCCCCCACTGCCTGGTGCCGCAGGCCTGGGCTCAGCGGGGAGCCGGGGAGCGGGGCTCAGGCGGGGGTGGCCACAGCGGGGCCTGTGTGTCTGGCGCTAGATTGGTCGTGCTGCCGAAGGAGCTCCTGGCCCTGGACGGTCGCTGCAGCTGCCCTGCGGCAGCCAGGTGGCTGCTGGCCTGGAGGACTGGAGCGTCACGGACCTGCCGCAGGGGGTTGGGCTCTGAGCACGCTCCATGGCTGACCGTCCTCCAGCGGGACTGGAGCTCACACTGTCCACTGCCGCGGTCCCCGCCGTGCATGCACCGGGTACCCACAGGGCTGTGATGGGTACATCCCGGAGCCTGGCCTAGGCTTATCTGTGAGAAGAGAGCGAAGGTTTGACATGAGATGTATATTTTAATTTTTTAAGCTGCTACAAATACTGTACATACGAATTAAAAGGAAAAATAAGATAAATTGCCGTGTGAGGCCTGCTTTGCTTATGGGGAAACTTGCCCCCACAGGGGGCGGCAGACCACACCAGCAGGAGCCCAGCGCCGTGGGACCCAGGTGCTGGGCATTGCGGGGACGGGGGCGGCCCCCCGCCGGTGCCCGAGGCTGCAGAGGCTGCGGTGGTCACGTCTAATCCCCGTGGGGGCCGTGCAGTTTCACCCCAGGCCCCAGTTTGGAGGGGTGGTCACAGTGGGCACAGGTCCTGGGGGCTCACACAGGGCCCGTGACCTGACCTTGGAGCCCCTCATGGCCCCACTGCCCCTTTCACCTCACTGGCCACAGGCCCCCATGCCCTGGGACTGAGTGGTGAGGCTGCCCCGTCCATCTGAGGTGGTATGTTCTTCCCGCTGGAAATGCCAGCTCCTCCAGGAATCCTCCACTCAGCTGCGCGGGTGCTGGCCCTCCCAACCCCTCCTGGGGAGCCCAGCCATGCGGGGTTACACCCCTCTGTGCCGTGGTGCTTGCCCATCCACCTGCGGAGGCAGAGACCCTGGGCAGTGGGCTGCCCAGGGCGGGTGCTCCACAGAGTCTGCTGAAGGCTTCCCAGGTCCCAGGGTGTTGGCGGGAGTGGGCAGCCCCCAGCCTGACCACAGCGGGTGCCCGGAGAGACGGGCGGCGGGCTTAGGAAGCCTGGCCTCTGCCCTGGTCATGGCACGTGTGGGCGCTGCCCTCGTGGTGCTGCGGGAACCTACTCGGAGAGGGTCTGGCTGCCGGTTCCAGTGGCCAGGCTGCACGGGGGCGTGTGCACCCACTGCGTGTGGGAAGAGGTCAGCTCGCCTTCCCAGGCCCGTCTCACCCGACACGCTCCAGGCCTCAGCAGCCTCCCCTTTGGGAGGGACCAAGCGCTCCCTGCCCGCCATGGTCCAGGCGAGGCGGCAATGCCCTGACCTCCATGTTTAGACGAAGGCCCGAGACGCCCTGAAAGGAAGCAACAGTGTCCCGCTCACCCTCCAGCCGCCCAGCACAGGTGCCCTCGGTAGAGGGCAGCTCACCCCCTGCTTCCTGACCTGAACCTGCAAGCCCTTCTGGGCCCAGGGATTCTTGGTCCAGCCTCGATCCTCAGGGCTGCCCGGGCGCCGCTGGATGGGGCCTCCTGCCAGGGCCCTGCGGGCACGGAGGTGGGCTGGCTTTGTGGAGTCCCCAAGGCTCCTGGCAGACCACAGGGATACCTGGGGTCCCACGACCCTGGGGGCCTTGCAGCCTGGCCTCTTGCTCAGGATGGCTCATCCCCACTGGCCTTGCGAGCAGGAACTCGGGGACCACCCGGGTACGGTCCTCACATTGCGGCCACATCCTCTGGGGCAAGCGTTGCCAAGCCTCCATGCCAAGCTGTGAGCAGATGAACCGCCGGCCAGGCCTACACTCATCCTGGCCCTGGGGCACTCAGGGCAGGGGCGGCCCAGTGTGGTAGAGCCATCGACTCGGGGTCGGGCATGCCCGCTGAGGACCAAGAGTTAAGGGTCTGGGCTCCAGTGGGGAGAGGACAGTGCTGCCAGGCCGGTCACTGCGCCCAGCAGAGCCCACCCTCCTGCTTCGCTCACCCCCAGCCTGGACCCACCTCCACGCTCCCTGTGCTCTCCGGCCTCTGCCCAGCCAGGGGTCTCACGCTGCTGTGAGGACTCCCGCCTCCTGGGATGGGCCCGGCTCCCCGCCGTCGGCCCCCGGGGAGGTGCTGGAGGCCCCTGAGGGATGCCCTTCCTGCCTTGGGTCCCCGCATGGCCAGGCAGAGGCCTGGAGGGCACTGGCCTCCCCTGCGTGCCTGGGCCCCTCCCGCTGAGGCCTGACCGCCCTTCTCTCCGCAGGTGCCGCCGGACGCCCGGCCCCAGGCCCTCTGCCTTCTGGGCACCCAGAGCCTGAGGGTCCCCACAGGCCACGCAGCTGTGCCAAGGTACGCAGTCCCCATCCAGCCGCGCCAAGGGCAGACAGGGCCTTCCCACGGGCCGCCAGGAGCTTGGCTTGCTTCTATCTCCCCCTGGCTCTGTCTTGTCCTTGGAGGCCAAAGCGAGCGCCCCCCTGCCCCACACCCGAGGCTTTCCAGCACCCCTGAAACCTCAGCGGAGACGCTGGAGCCCAGCCATTTACCCTGCCTCTGCGGGACCTGTCTGCTGGGGCCCAGCAGGGGGTGGTCACCCGGCCCAGCACACCAGCCGGCACACCAGCAGCGCTGCCCCAGGCCCACAGCCGCCCCCGCAGAGGCACTGGGGCCTGTTGCCCTGGGACTGCCCAGGCTGGGCACCTAGGGCGGCAGCGCCTCCTGACGACCACTCCGCAGCCCCCGCTGGGCCAGTACGCCGGCCTGTGCCCTCTCCAAGTGCCCCAAGGAGGTGGGGGCAGGGAGGGGCCCAGGAGCTGCAGCCGTGCCCCCTGCACCGGCCCGTGTCCAGCGGGGTCACCTGTCCAGACAGGTGTTGGTGAGGGCAAGGCTGGAGGTGGCCTGAGCAAGTCGTGTCTGTAGCTGGCTGAGCCAGGTTGAAACCCTGAGCTTGGCCTGCCTCCTCTCGGAGCCCTACCTGGGCGCTGGGGGTTGCTGTGAGGCAGACCTGCTCGGCTCTGGAGGTCGGGGTTGAGGGAACGTCCACCTGGAGGACAGTCAGGGCTACCCCAGGCTCTGAGGGCAGAGAGTCAGCTCTCAGGCCACCTGGTAGGTTAAATCCTTTGCCTAAGAGGAGCTTGGGGAGGACTTCCTGGAGGAGGTGGGCCTTCTCATCCCTCATGCACTCTGCAAACACTACTTACTGAGTGTGCCAGGTACCTGGTCGAGGGGCATAGCAGCTGTCAGCCTTCCTGGGAGGTGCTATGTGGCCAGGCAGGGGTGTCCCCAGGCAACCTCAGAAGCCGCAACAGGGAGGGGCTTCCACCAGGAGCTGAGGGCAGGGCCAGGTGCTGACCCAGGATGCCCTGCTGCCTTCTGCCTCTGCACCCCAAGTTCTGACTGCAGGGAGGAGAAAGCCGCAGCCGGCCCACCCCATCCTGAGCCCTCCCCTCACTCCAGCTGGGCTTCAGCCCCTCTCTCGGAGTAAGAGGCAAGCTCTGGGCACGTGGAGGTGCAGGGTGAGGGCACCTGGCCAGAGCCTCAGGGACCGCCCCCCCAGCCCCTGTCACCCCCCCTCCACCCCCGGCCCTGGCCCCAGGCTCGGCTTCCCTGTCCTGGGCAGCTCAGGCCCTGAGGAGGGCCCTCTGTGCCTGGGGAGGTTTTCAGCTTGCACTCTGTGAGCCCTTCCCCCAAGTTCAACCCACCCCCCACAGAACCCCGCAGATCCAGGGGGCTCACAGCACACTGGCCGGGGGGCAGGGCAGGGGCTCTGTGTGGCCGTCACAGCCCGGCCAGCAGGTGTGAGGTGGACCTTGGGACTGAGCCTCAGTTGACTGCTGGCAGAGGCCTGAGGAGGGGCTGCCCAGGCCACTTTGTCCAGGGTCGCACTCGGGGGCCTCCCCAGGCCCCCAGGGATCAATGGTAGCGTTCACCCAGGCAGCAGCGTGTGCCCTGGGTTGTGAGCCCCCGCCCAGGACTGTGGGCAGAGGAGGCCTGACGTGTCCTTCCCAGGGAGCACAGGTCAGACCCAGCGCCGAGCCAGCCTGCCTGGGTTCAGAGCCCAGCTTGGCCCCTTGCCCACAGGGTGACCTCACCTCTGTCCCTCAGGCTGTTTATCTGCAGAATGGGACTAACAGCCTCGCCAGCCTCTCTCACAAGAGTGCCATGAGGGTCAAAGCTGAAAACACACGCTGCGCTTAGAACAGGGCCCAGGAGCCAGCAAGCTCAAATTCTTAAGACTGTTGCCTTTGCAAGCATTAACCCAGGGTCACACGGCTGGAGGGAAGACAGGAAACGGTGGGCTCAAGGGAGGCTCAGTTTGCAGGAGGGAGAGCGGGAGGAAGGACCAAAGGAGAGCAGGAGGACTTCAGAGAGAAGGTGTTGCCAGAACGGGGCTGTGGAGAAAGAACAAGAGTTTGCCAGGAAGCCTGAAGGCAAAATCCAGGCGACCTACTGGGGAGGGACGGGAGTTACTCGAGATCGGTCTTTTCAGAGTTTATACCTTTACTCAGCAAGGCTTCACCAAGCCCTTTTCTGTGGGGTCCTGGGGGTACAGGGAGCGCCCCTCCCAGCCCCGTGCACAAGGCAGGTCTGGGTGCAGGTGTTCCTGCTGCAGGATGGGTGGGAATACGCTGTTGCCAAAATCTCGGCACTCTGTGCACCAGTGCCAAACAGAAACATGGAGACAGAGTGGCTTTACTTTGCCAGGCAAAGCCAGTGAGACAAGAGGCAGGGGGCAGGGCACACCCTCTGAAAGGGTGGCACAGCCCAAGGACACAACATAAGCTGGTTAGACTCCAGTGGGTCCAAGATGGCAGACAGGTCAACTTCAGCTAGACCCTGGTCCTCTGTCCACTCTCACTGAAACACATCAGCGAGCGAAATGACACACCCAGAGGCGGCGTGGCAGCCCCAAGGCTGGCCGTCAGAGGCCGAAAAGCGGGCAGCGGCCCAGTGGCTGGAGATCTCCACCGCGTCCCCAAAACAGTGGGAACAGTCCTCCCGCTCACTAGCCTATGAGGATGAGACGGCACGATGGCCTCACCAACTCGATGGACCTGAGTCTGAGCAAGCTCTGGGAGTTGGTGATGGACAGGGAGGCCCAGCGTGCTGCAGTCCATGGGGCTGCAAAGAGTCAGATACGACCGAGCGACTGAACATTAGCCTGTGAAATTACCCAGCTCATACAAAACGCAAGTGAAAGTGCTAGTCACTCGGTCGTGCCTGACTTGGCGACCCCAAGGACTGTGGCCCGCCACACTCTTCTGTCCATGGGATTCTCCAGGCAAGAATACTGGAGTCGGTTGCCATTTCCTTCTCCAGGGGACCTTCCCAACTCAGGAAGAGCTAACCACACAACCTTGCGAGGCTGCACTTGCCCTCTGCGTCAGCCCACACTCTGTCTGTGGAGTGTTTCTCTCTGAATCAGTCCGCTTCTACCCTATCACTTTGTCTGTCACTGAATTCTTTCTCGATGAGACATCGGAGACCTGAGCTTCATGAGGTCCTGACAGCAGGTCTGCGACCTCGGCTGGCAGACCACGCGTTTTGGCCGAGTTCGAGTCCTGGCCACTTGGGTTTGAGTCTCCAGCAGGGTTTTGGCCAGGTGCACGTTCCCAGCCATGTGGGTTTAAGCCCCACACTGAAGTCAGCGGTTTCACGAGCACCTCAAGGGCTGTGCCCCACCCCCTGGTGAGTAGGGAGAGGTTATAGTCGGGTCTGTGAAAAGGGCCACGACAGTAGCAAGTCTTCGTTTCTGCTTCTGCGAGTTTTCCAAAAGGTGGGGTTGCTGACGGGCTCAGGGTGTGTGCAGGGTCTCAGGTGGTCTGTCTCCTGCTCATCTTGATGGGCCTGTCCCTCCTCCTCCGATCAGCAACCGCTCTGCTCTCCGAAACACAGAGCAGGCCACGGAGGCCAGAGTCTTGTCCATAAGGCATGGGGGACAAAAAGGCTTCCGTGCCTGGAGCCCCACGGGGCCCTGCTGTTCATTGGCACCGTCTGCTCCCAGCTGCCTTGTGCCTCAGGCCCTGCGCTGGCTCCTCGGCCCATGCCAAGTCACCCAGGCCACCATGTCACCCAGGCCAGCAGCCGTGCCCCTTGAGGAGGGGAAGAGGTGGATGGTGATCAAGCCAGGGGTCTGCTGCAGCTGCTGGTGCCCAGCCTGGTGGTGATGGCGTTTGTATTAAGTGTGAGCCAGAGGATGGCCGTGCGCGGGGCATGCGGGTGGGTGGGCATTGCACACGTGTGTCTCTGCAGGTCCCCAAGCGTGTGTTCCCGTGCCAGCCTCCTGTCTGTCCGTCTGTCCCTCCTACCCCTCTGTCCTCCCGTCTCTCCTCCTCTGGGTCTCCCTCTCCGCCGCCTCTCATTCCGTTGCACCCCAGCCCCCCATCTTGGGCCCTCCCTGGGCCCCTGACAGTGTGAGCCAGGGGTGGGGGGGCAGGTGGAGGCCAGGACTGCTGCCTGGATCCTGCCTGGCCACCCGAGCCCAGTCTTCCCAGTGGAGGGGCCTCGCTCGGTGGCCCTGGGCCGGACAGCCTGGCGGCCAGGCTGGGGTTGGGAGGCAGGGCCGGGCGCCTGGGCCGCCAGTCCTGGGCCTGGCCCGCTCGCTGCAGTATTGATGGCCCGTCAGGGCGGCCCTGATTCCTGCGCTTTCAGTTAAAAGGTTTCTGTTGTTGTAGCTTATGCAGTTGCTCTGTTGCTATGGAAACGTGACATCAAAATGACGTTTCCCGTTTAAAAGCTTTTAACTAAATTCCTGCCTGTCAGATGTAGGCCCCATTTTGAGCGAGGAGCTGCCTTCCAGGAGCGGGGCTCCCGCCGCGGTGTGCAGGCCCCGGCGGCCCGCCCCGAGCGCGCTCTTTAACCCCGCAGGTGCCCCGGGCATGGCCACGGCAGAGGTGCCCGGCTACCTCGTGTCCCCACAGGCTGAGAAGCACCGGCGGGCCCGCAACTGGACGGACGCCGAGATGCGCGGCCTCATGCTCGTCTGGGAGGAGTTCTTCGACGAGCTGAAGCAGACCAAGCGCAACGCCAAGGTGTACGAGAAGATGGCCAGCAAGCTGCTGGAGATGACGGGCGAGCGCCGGCTGGGCGAGGAGATCAAGATCAAGATCACCAACATGACCTTCCAGTACAGGTAGGCCCGCGGGCAGCAGGCGGTGGGGAGCCTTCTGGGTGACAACGGCGTCGGGGGGGGGGGGGGTGGTCCCAGCTTTGTGTAGGCAAGAGGGGACCTGTGGGCCCCGTGGAGCGGGGCACGGGGAGACCCCCAAGGCCCTGCAGGGTGGAGGATACTGCTGGCGGCCAGGGGGCGGGAAACCCGAGGCTGGGCCACTAGGCCCCTGAGCCTGCAGTCAGCTGTCTCCAGCGTCCACTGAGCCCACTGTGGGCGCAGCACTGGCCTCAGGGCTGGGGAGAGGGTGTGGAGGCCCTGAGCACCCAGGAGGGTCCGCGCCTCTGCCCCCTCCCCGCCTCGCACTGGGCCCCTGCCCTGGCTGCCTCAGGAGGGCTAGGTCACGGCTAGGCACGTGGCTTGGGCAGAGGCAGCTCCAGGACGGGCCCGCGTGCCCCCACCTCAGAGGGCGGGGCCAGGTTGATCTGCCGGGGTCTGGGGAGGAGAAGGTCGTGGGCGGGTGAGAGGTCACGGGGTGGAGGGGGTCACGGGCGGGGTGAAGGTTGAGTAGGAGCTGAGCTGCAGGCGGAGAAGCATAGAGAGTGGGCCCTGTGGGCGGGCTGGGCCCACGCAGCCCCCAGGAGCCTGTCCGTGTTGGGAGGCTGCCGTCCCGGGAGGACACGTGAGGACCCCGCTGGTCCCAGCCCAGGCCGCCCCGGACAGGGGAGCAGAGGTTGGCCGGGGGTTGTGGACAGAGCCCTGCAGGTTGGCCTGGGCACCTTGAGCCACACTCTGTGGGTGAGAGGACCCCCCCACCCCGCCCCTCCTGGCCTGTGGCTCCCGGCCCGTCTGGGGCCTGGGGGTGTGCAGAGACTCCCAGGGCCCTGGACAACCGAAGGCCGCTTCAGTTGCCATCAGTTTAACTTTCTCGGCCTTGGAGGAGCTGGTCCTGAGCCTGGCACATCCAGAGGCTCATTTCTGACCTGTAGCCCGGCCCCCAGCCAGGCCTGGGGGCAGAGCAGAGGTGGCCGGCCACTGGGGTAAAGGTGGGCCGAGGCCGAGCTGTGTGCCCCCCATCCCCCTCTCCACCAGCCCCGCGGCGCCTGGCAGGGAGGGGGCAGCAGGGCTGAGGCGGGTGGCTTTACGGCCTGCTGTCTGACTCCGTGACTCACGGCTCTGATTGGCGTCTGGCCGGGTTATTCATAATTTATCCTGAAAGCCGCCTCCTGAGCCCCAGGGAGGGATCCTCTTCCATTCCTGGAGGGGAGGTGGGCTGAGGCGGCCACAGGAGATAAGGGGGTGGCCGGCGGCGGGGTGGGGCTTCACGGTTTATGAAGCACTTGTACGCAGCAGCAGCACCTCTCAGCTCCCATCACCGACAGGGACACCAAAGCCCAGAGCAGGAGAGGGCTTCCCCAGGGGCTCAGCGGTGAAGAATCCACCTGCCGTGCAGGAGATGCATGGTGCCGTGCAGGAGACATGGGTTTGGTCCCTGGGTCGGGAAGATCCCCTGGAGGAGGGTATGGCAGCCCACTCCAGTATTCTTGCTGGGAAAATCCCATGCAGAGAGGAGCCTGGGGGCTACAGTCCATGGGGTCTCACAAAGAGTTGGACACGACTGAAGAGACGGACCACGCAGGCACAGACGGCCTTACAGAGCGACACTCTGGCTGAGGGCTGGTTCTTTATCTCCCCCAACACTCCCCTGACCCCCGCCACCCAGAGCTGCCCACAGCGGAGGCGGCAGTTATTTTTTCATGCAAAGTTTTTTTAAAAAAAGAAAACAAAGCCAATCTTTATTTATTTATTGAATGCACCTCCGGCTTGTGGGATCTTAGTTCCTCGACCCAGGATCAAACCTGGGCACTCGTCTGTGGAATTGCAGAGTCCCAACCACAGGGCCCCCTGGGGATTCCGGAGACAGTTGCTATGAAGGTGGCTGGTGGAATTCCCTGGAGGGCCAGTGGTTAGGACTCGATGCTGTCACTGCCAGGGGCCCAGGTTCAGTCCTGGCTGGGGAGTTCAGATCCCACCAGCTGCTCTGCATGGCCAAAGTAGGAAAACAGATCGTCTGTGAAGGAAGCCTGGGGGGGCCCTGGTTCAGGGGAGCGTGTTTTGCTGGTGCGCTGTTCAGGGGCCCCCTGCAGTGGGGCAGGCCTTCTCGGGTGGGCAGAGCGGGACCTGGGGGCTTCCGGAAGTGCTGGAGGGGGACCCGGGACCCAGCACAGCCCTCCGCCCTCCTGCCCTCAGGGAAGTGAGGCAGCCCGTCCCGGCTCCCTGCTGAGGACCCCACGTCCCTCGGCCTCTGCCCCAAGCCGCACACCCCCACCAGGGCGATGCTTTCAGATGGTCGGCGCGTCTCCAGGGACCAGGGTGACCGGCAGGGATTTGACCTCGGGGCACCCTGTCACTCAGAGTCCTCCCCAGAGCCGGAGAAGCAAGGACGGAATGTGGAGGGGCTGCCAGTGGCGGCCGGGGGCTCAGGACCCCGGGTTTCAGGAGGCAGAGAGCCTGCGCCCACCCCACTGTGGCCCCTTTGCTCGCTGGCCGGGGCCTGCACTATGGCCCCATCGCCCCTTCCCTCACCTCCCAGGGGACAGCCGAGGCCCAGGGACCTCAGGGCCTGTCTGCAGGGGAGGGCAGGGCGCAGGGCCTGGGCGGGGCACAGGCCCACCATAGGCAGACAGCAGACCCTCGCTGGGGGCATCAGGCCCCGCCCCCCCTCCTGGTACCAAGAATGTCATCTGGACAGCTCGCTGTTCGCCAGGCACCGGGCGTTGTCTGCTCCAGTCTTCCCAGCACAACTTGGATCATCCCCATTTTACTGACATGAGGCTCAGAGAGGTTAATGGACCTGCTCAGGCTCATACAGCGAAGCGGCAGAGACGAGCGGCAGACTCAGAGCCGCGACCACGAGGCCGGTGCTCGTCTCTCCTGAGCTCCTGCTCCGGGGCAGCGTCCTCAGGACACACTTGTGACCTGACCTCATTTTACGTTCGCGTTACACATTATATCACATCTTGCTCCTATGTTGGTATTATACCACATATGTTCTTATTAATGCTGACTGACTTATTAAAAAGCAGTGTTTGTTCATTGCAGAGAGTTTAGAAACTCCAGAAAAGCAAAGAGAGGACTTGTAGGGGCCAGCATGACACTGGGGCCTGTGGGTCGTGCGACACCCACAGCAGCGTAGGGTCCCGAGCCTGACCTCTTTCTAACCCGGTCTCACCTGGCCCACGTTTCCAGGGAGGCCTGTCTGGCTGGGAGTGGCCCACACCCGTGCCACGTGGCTCCCTGGGTCTGGCGCCCCTGAGCGCCCCTCTGCAGAGGGGCCGGGCGGGCAGGGCCAGGAGCAGCCGTTTCTCACCCTTGGCTCTTGTGTCTCTCGTTTCAGGAAATTAAAATGCATGACAGATAGCGAGTCCGTCCCGCCCGACTGGCCCTATTACCTAGCCATTGATAGGATTCTGGCCAAGGCCCCCGAGTCCTGTGATGGCAAACTGCCGGACGGCCAGCAGCCGGGGCCCTCCACGTCCCAGACCGAGGCGTCCCTGTCGCCGTCTGCTAAGTCCACCCCTCTGTACTTACCGTATACCCAGTGCTCCTACGAAGGCCGCTTCCAGGACGACGGCTCCGACAGCTCCTCCAGCTTACTGTCCCTTAAGTTCAGGTGTGTGCGCACCCCGCTCCTGCCCCACCGCCTGCCCCCGGGACGGGCCAGGCGGCCGTCCTGGCGGCGGCAGTCTCTGCCACCCAGGGCCGGCTGCAGAGGCCTGGGCGGCACACGCACCTCAGGGACAGGGAGGCCAGAGACAGGGAGGCAGGGGGGCCCGAGGCCCGGGCTGTCGTGTCCGCTGCCCAAGCGCGTCTCCTGCACCCTCACTGCTCAGCTGTGTGGAAAGTCCGTGATCTTTCTGGGCCTCAGTCTCTGTCTGTAAAATGGGGATAAATCAGGACCGTCTCTGGCGAAGGCTGGGAGTCAGAGGCGAGCCTCCTGCCCTTTCCTCGGTGTCTGGCTCTCGAGCTCCCCCACCCCAAGCAGACCATGCCCTGGGCCCCCCTTCTCCTTGGCCTTGCCAGGCTGGCTGGTCTCAAAACCAGGGAGGGGGCGTCAGGCTGAGCCTCCACAGTGTTCTTGGAGCCTGGCTGCAGTGGGCCCCCAGCTCCTCTTCCATCCATGGCACCCTGCCAGCCATGAGCTGACCCCACCTCAAGACACCCTCAGACAGGTGTGGTGTGGGGCTAGGGAGCCAGAGGAGGTCACATTGGGCTGGGCTTTCACAGCTGAATAGGAGTTGGCTCGTGGAGAATAAAACAGGAAGAGTGTACATTTGTGCTTTGGTCCTGCCTCCCCCGAGCTCAGCCTCAAGCCTGTCAGACGGACATGGGGTGAGGAAGGCATCTCGGGGGCCCCTCCAGTCTGACACCCAGAATCTGGGGGCTGCTGCTCGGTTGTCCAGCGCCCCTTCCCTGGGGGGGGAGTGGTTTCTCAGCGAGGACCCCGGACAGAATCGCCTTTGCTAGTGGCCGGGCTGGGGTGCAGGGGATCTGCCGCTGGCAGACAGTTGCTTCTGTGGGCTGAGCCTACTTCCCAGACTGATGGCTGCCAGGTGTTGTGCCAGGCCGGGCCATGGGGCACCTCTCCCTCCAGAGTCCAGGCTCTGCTCTCTGCCCCCGAGGGTGACTGGGCCACAATCCTGCACGGAAGCAGAGGGCCTAGGCTGGGGACAGGCAGGGCCTGGGGGCGTCTGGCAGCTCCCTGCCACCCCTGGGGGCCCCACTCACAGCAGAGAGCTGGGCTGCCTTCAGCCCTGACCCTGGAAAGATTCCGGTCCTGGAGGGGAGCCTGGCCTCTACGGCCCCGTCCTTGGCCTGCTGTCCCCGTCTCCTCACCCCCAGGCGTGCTGGCCCCTTCCAGGCTGCCAGGAGGCAGGGGTTCCCCCATCTGCCGGAGGCTGGCCAGAACTGGTGGTGTCTGCCCTGTAGGCCCTCCACCCAGCGTTTTCCTCGTCCCTGTCTGGGTGTCCACTCCCCCACTATGAGCGCCCCTTGCCCACCCAGCTCAGTGGGTGTGGGAATGCTGTCATGACAGGGAGGGCCCAGCCGTCCCCACATCGCACTGTCCTTCCAGGTCGGAGGAGCGGCCCGTGAAGAAGCGCAAGGGCCAAGGTGGCCACCTGCAGAGGAAGAAGCTGCGGCTGCTGGAGGCCCTGCTGGAGGAGCAGCGCCGGCTGAGCCGCGCCCTGGAGGAGACATGCCGCGAGGTGCGCCGCGCACTGGACCAGCACAGCGTCTTGCAGGCCCAGAGCCTGCAGCTGCAAGAGCGAATGATGAGTCTGCTCGAGCGCATCATCGCCAAGTCCGGCGTCTAGGCCGCCCGGGCCCCGCCCCCAGCCTGGGCCACGCCCCGGAACGGCCCCGCCTCTGGCCTGGGCCCCGCCCCCGGAACAGCTCCGGCCTGGGCCACGCCCCCGCAACGGCCTCGCCCCGCCCCCGCGGCCGCTCCCGGCCCCCACGGGCGGGGGACCCCAGTGTAAAGCCCTTCCCTGGACACCAGGCCCAGGGACTCCGGGTCACTGCAGGGCGGCTCCCCAGTAAGAACGCCTGGAATCTACCGTCCGCTATTGTCAGTGTCGACGGTACTGGAAGCGGCTTTTGACGTTAATCGTGTGCTTTTCACAACTTCTGGGAGCAGGGCTCACGGCTGGGCGTGGAGGGAGGCGCCGGCCGTGGGCAGGTGGAGGCGGCTCCGTGGCAGGTGTGCCCGCAGGTGCGCCCTCGCTGGACCTGCATTGGCCGCAAGACCCCAGCACCGCCTCAATGGCCTTTTATCTACCACCCCACCCCCACTCCGAGATGTGGGGCCTCTGGACCCCCATTAGCAACAGCTCAATAAAAACGGTGATCCTGCCCATGCACCCCACCCTGTGCCATCTGTCAGCTCGGGACAGGTGGGAGAGCCCGCTGACCTCAGGAGCTGACGCATGGCGGGGCGGGAAGCGACTGGGTGGAGGCGCAGACTAGCAGCAGATCGTGAAGGCGCTGGGAGGGCAGGGCTGCCTCCAGGGCCCGGACGGGCTGGACACACAGCTGGGGCCCCAGGGAGCCGACAGCCACCCCAGGTTAGTTGCCTTCCCAGGAGAGAGAGGGGCTAGGGTGGGGCGCAGGGTCTACAGGCCAGAAAGCCTGTCCAGAGCACCCCACCCCCCACCCCCAGTTCCTCCTGAGTCACTGGACCACCGCTGAAGGGAGGCCCCCAGGGGAGCTGAGAGCCGAGCTTGGTTCAGAGTCTCTCTCAGGACACAGCCGGAGTCGCAGCCACTCCGTAGCTCTGAGGGCACTGTGCAGACGGTGCAGAGGAAACGCTTCATGTGGTTTTCAGCTCAGGCGGGCGTCCAGTGAGAAGCAGCAAGGCACGAAGAACAGACGGCTCGGCCGCTGGCTGTGGCTTCGCCCTGTAGGGACAGCGGGGTCATTCACACTCTTGCCCAGAGAAAACCTGGGCAAGGAAACCTGTCTGAGGGCCTGCTTGTTGGCACAGAGGGTCCATCGCAGTCCTTGGTCCCCTGCCCCTGATGCTCTCTGGGTCCGTGTGGCTCTGCCCGGTGGAGGGGATCTTTCGTGGAATGTCTGCTTCGCACGGGACGGGCAAGTCACTGCCCCGATCAGCGGGGTTGAGGGGACGCGGGGACTGGGGTTAGTGGCAGGTGATTGTCTAGACCCGCTCCCTCTGGTGTTTCGGGGGCAGGGCCCTGCTCGGGGGCTGCTGCAGAACCCCCGGTGTGGCGGCCATCAGCGCACCTGACCGTCCCACGGCCCTTGAGGGCAGCCAGGCAGTGCCCAGGATTCATCCAGTGTCAGACTCCGGGTCCCCCTGGGGGTTCAGAGGCCAGCCCGAAGCCTGCCCCCTGGGAGGGAGGGGCTGGGCGGAGCTGGGCTGACAGAACGCCCCACCGGGGACCCCCCGCCCCGTCCGCCCCTAGTGAGCTCGAGCTGTGGACTCTGGACCCTCCTGCCTGGGGCTGGACTGGGCTGCTGGGTGAGGGGTGGAGCCCTGCTGTGTGAACCAGCTGCCGGGTGCGTGCTCCGGTGCCCGTGCCTGCTTCCCGCACCCACGCCTGCTTCCCGCACCCGCCCGCCACAGCGGTTGGCCTGGAGGCACCCCGGGTCCAGCGCCGGCGTCCGGGGCTGCCCGGCGAATTTTCTAGTTCTTAGTCAAGACACCCGGAGAAGGCAATGGCACCCCATTCCAGTACTCTTGCCTGGAAAATCCCATGGGCAGAGGAGCCTGGAAAGCTGCAGTCCATGGGGTCGCTGAGGGTCAGACACGACTGAGCGACTTCACTTTCACTTTCATGCATTGGAGAAGAAAATGGCAACCCACTCCAGTGTTCCTGCCTGGAGAATCCCAGGGACGGGGGAGCCTGGTGGGCTGCCATCTCTGGGGTCGCACAGAGTCGGACACGACTGAAGCGACTTAGCCACAGCCCAGCAGCAGACAAGACACCAGCGTGAGAACTCACTGGTTCAACCGACACTGAGCCCTGGCCCAGCGAAACTCGAGGCTCTAGCCTAAACCCTGACAGGCACACAACCCTTCAGGGTGGTGACACCCTGAAACCCCCCAGGAAGGACAGATGCAGTCACACAGCAGGGACTTCCCTGTGGTCCGGTGGCTAAGAATGTGTGCTCCCAACGCAGGGGCACGGGCTTGATCCCTGGTCAGGGAGCTGGATCCCACACGCTGCAGCTGAGACCCTGTGCAGCCAAAGAAACAGAAAATACTTGTTTTAAAAAGTAGAAATTAAAAAATTAAACCTAAGACTTAGAAATGTTCATTTCAAGATAGCAATAAACTCATTACAGTGCTAACACGTACCAAGTGCATGGAAAACGTGTGTTCCTAAACGAGTTTCAGCAAGAGGAGTGGCCTTGTGTCGTGTCTCCTCGAATCTCTGGCCTGAGCGCTCGGTGGCCGCAATGGGACATGGCTTGGTTGCAAAGTGAGGGAATCTGGGAAATCCTGCCTCGTGTGGATACACATTTGGAAAAGAAGGGGAGGTTTCAACAACACCTGCGGGTCATGGGTGCTCTTCCTTCTGACGACACCCAGACTCGACCACAGTAGTTCCTTGTGGGCTGGTTACCGCATAGACTCTGAAACCCTATCAGTGAGCTTTCACCAGCATCTCCCTGGAGTCCGTCTGTCCATCCTGCACCTGGACCAGTCCTTTCCACACTTACGGCTGTGACGTCACAGGCTGGGCATTTGGAAGATAACAGGCACCAAGCACGCAGGTCTGCCCCGTGTCATCCGTCCTGTGTCAAAGTGTCCCTGTGTGAATTCACCGTCAGTCTCAGCTAGAACGTCTGTAGTTTGGTGAGTTGGCAAGCTCCTGGTGGTGGATGCAAGAGTTTCAAAATGCCAGTCTCTGATGAAAGCTTGAAGTTCATCGCTGGTCGCAAGCACCGTCAGTTTTCCTTGAAGGGACAGGCTCACTTTGTCATCTTCAAGAAAACGTCTGCCAGGTACACAGGTCTGAATAACCAGAGCTTCCGTCAGTCCCCCTCTCAAGGAAGACATTGTTCCACAGCTTCCCCGGTGACCCAGTGGCCGGGAATCCGCCTGCCGCTGCAGGGGACTCGGGTTCAATGCCCGGTCCGGGACCATCCCACAGGCTGCAAGGTGGCTAAGCCCGTGCACCACTGAGCCTGTGAACCCTGGAGCCCGTGGGAGCCCTCTTCAGTGGCGGCCAACCCACCCCAGCTGGAGAGTAGCCCCCGCTCACCACAACTAGGGAAAGCCCCCTCGCAGCAATGAAGACCCAGCACAGCCAAAATCAAAGTTGTTCCCTTAAAGTGTACATATTTCAGCCTGCGACTCAAACAATGGGACGTGTGCTTTCCCGACACAGCCTCCTGCTCAGCTCTGGAGCTGAAGGGCTTTCTGTGCGCTTGCGCTTTGTCTCACGGAAGGGAGACTCAGGGGACTCCTGAGTGGACTCAGGGGCCAAGAGTTCACAGGATGAATGCTTTCTACTATTCGTCGAGGACACTCCAAAGGGAAAGGAGTGTGCTCGCTGCTGGCCTGTGGCCGGGGCCGCGGCGGGAACCACGGCTCACGGGGCGCTGGGGGCCAGATGGGCAACAGCATCTGGAGCGGGGACCCGGGGCCTGGGACTCAGGCCCTCTGGGGCCCCTGGGAGCTGCCGCCCTTTCCCACGGACCCCTTGCTGCCCGACCCCGTGGCCGTGTGCTGCCGGGCCTGCAGTGAAGACCCTCCCGCCAGCCTTCCCAGGGATGGGGCTTGCCGCACAGACCAGGCCGGGCCACCCCTCCCAGCCCCACCCGCATCACGGGGCCTGTTTCCTGCTCTCGAGGCCCTGTGGGTGGTGAGGTTGTGCCGGCTTCGGTCACCTCGGTGCCAGCGGCCAGCGCCCCCAGAGTGTGGCGGGTCCCTGCCCGGTGCTGTGCCCTTCAGCCAAGGACAGAGCCATCAGCGTAGAAATCGGGACTGCCAGAGGCGGCACTTTCCCTCTTTGCCAGACGGCGTGACTGTAAAACCAGGGAACCTAAAAGGAGACCCTACCTGATTAACAGAGTAAAGTAAATGCATAAAGTTCCCTTTTTCTGTGTTATTGTAATATAGACATGGGGGAAATCCTATTCCTAACAAGTGTGTAATTGTGTAGCGTTCCGAGTGCTGAATAGATGACACTGGACAGGAAAAGTGAGCACAGTCGTTAAAGGGCAGGAAAGGGCCTGGACCGAGGTGTCTCGGGGGCCACTGCCCTCGGTCCCCAGGGCCCCCTCCTCCCGCACCCGGAGGAGGAACCGGGCAGCACAGGGGGACCCCCGGCCCACCTGCCTTCTGGGAGCCCCTGGGGGCCCTTCTCTGAGACGGATTCCGGACACTGTGCTCTCGATGTTCCATCAGAACCATGCTTGCCGCAAACCCTCCCCGCATCCACGGTCCAGGGTCCAGGGTCCAGGGTCCAGGGTCCAGGGTCCAGGGTGAGGCTGTGAGAGGCCGGGGAGGGTTAGTTAGGGTTGGCGACGTGAAGGGGCGGGCGGGATGCTCTGAGGGCCACGGCGGTCAGAGGTGACCCAGGGTCAGGGGCCGCGGCGTAGCAGGAGAGACACAGCCGTCTCAGCTGTTCCAGTCTGTCTGGCACGGTGTAACCGGCCGTGTGAGCCATCAGGGAACCACAGCCACAGCCTGTTTTGGGCCCCTGCTCAGGCTCAGGTGCTGCGATGCTCTGTCCCTGCCCTGGAGGAGCTCAGGACAGACCCCAGTTTTTTATTCCAATCTCTGAAGGAATAGGCAGGTATGTGGGGTTTTTTTCTTGCGTTTTCCCCACTTTCTTGTGCTTCTGGCCCCACAACAGGGGACATGGAGAAGATGTCTGGCTCTCCAGCAGCCCTCTAGGACCGTGAGGCCCCCCTGAGGATGAGAGTCACAGCCCAAGAGAGGAGGGAGACTGTGGCCGGGGACCTGCAGCCCTGTGATGCTGCTCTGCAGGCCTGGCGTCTCTTATGAGAGAAATACAGCCCCATCCTGTGCCGGTGTCTTTTCTAGCCTTGTTACTGGTCAACTGCTCAGCCGTGTCTGACTCTTCGTGACCCTGTGGGCTGTAGCCCGCCAGGCTCCTCTGTCCATGGGACTTCCCACGCAAGCGTACTGGAGTGGGTTGCCATTTCCTTCTCCAGGGGGTCTTCCCGACCCAGGGATCGAACCTGAGTCTCCTGCATTGGCAGGCGGGTTCTATACCACTGAGCCTCCGGGGAAGCCCCATTTCCAGCCTTGCTCAACTTTTAGCAAATTTAGTATCAGAAAGGGAAAGGGGTCCTGGCCACGGCTGCTCCTAGAACAGTGTGCTGGCCAAGTGAGGGCAGCTGACCAGGCGTGGAGGGGTCACCAGGGTCTGCCCACCGCGGGCCAGAAAGCCAGTGACCCGGGTCGTGTCGTGAGGACAGGAGGGCCACGATGTCACCCAGGCCACCTTGGCGGGCAGACCACACTCGGGCGGAGTAGCAGCCCTGGGGGATGGAGGGGTCGGAGAGCAAGTCCCAGGAGGAAGATGAAGTCAGCTCCGCGCCTCCAGCCTGCCGCACAGACAGTGCTGAGTGGCCCGTCGCGAGCCTGACGCGGGCCCCCTCGTGGGTGCTGCGAGGCTGTCCCCAGACCGCAGTGATGCGCTGGGTTGTCCTGACCTGGGCCCCAGGCCCTCCGTTTCCCACAGCTCCCTGGACACCCGCCGTGGGGACCCTCGTGGGGACCCAGAGTAACCTGGCACAGTCCTGCCGTTGGAGTGGCCGGCGTGGGAGGGGCTGACAGATAGTAGGGCCAGCCAGTGGGCACGGGGGTGTGGGGGCCAGGGCAGGAGGGGGTAGCCCCATCCAGGAGCCCAGGGGCTCGCAGGGTGCTCAGGCCGAGGTCCCCTCGCCGCACCTGCAGATGGTCCCTGGCTGGGATGCAGGGCGGGCCCTGGGGAGCCCAGCTGGGCCTCTTCGCTGAGAGGGCCTCTCTCGCGGGGGGCCGGGCACAGAGACCCCTGCCCCGCTCGTGCTCCAGCTGCCGCTTCATGTTACCTCCACAAAACGCCCTCCAGGTGGGCCTCGCTCTGCGAGCTTTCCACCAGCTTCTAGAACGTTCCCAGCTTACTTGTCCCTGTTCAGCCACTCAGTGGTGTCCGCCACTTTGCCACCCCATGGACTTCAGCCCACTGGGCTCCTCTGCCCTCCGCTGTCCCCCAGAGTTTGCTCACGCTCACGTCCACTGAGTTGATGCCGCCACCCCGCCGTCTCACCCTCTGCCGCTGCCTCCCGCCTCCCCCGCGGCTGATTCTTCACTCACCACGGCCCCATCCTCCTCCCAACAAACCCTCCGCTCTGGCTGCCTGGGGTCAGGGGGTCATGGCTCCCCACGCGCTTGCCCCCACCCACCTCCAGGTCAGGAGCTTACTTCCTGTTGAAATTTTGAAATTTAGATTCCAGCCTCATGCCTGACCACCGCGCCCCACCCCCCACCCCACCCCCCCCCCGCCGCCCCCGCCTCGTTTCCCCAAACGCCTTGGTCCTTCCATGTTCAGAGAACTTTCCAAGCTCTCTGGGAACAGTGTGGCTCCCCAGGGTGCCAGCTGGCATCTCCTGCAATTATCCTTAAATTATAGGGACAATTTTAATTTCACAATAATTAGAAATATCAACTGCAGCGCAGGCCTTCGAAACTAATGGAATTTTAATGGGCAGCTGTGTAGGTTACAGCCAAGAATAGTAACGATCCCGGCAGGAGGTGGGGGCTGTGGGCCTCTGTGCAGGGCGGGCAGGGGGTGGCCGGTGGGTGGCTGGGCACAATGGACGCGCCCAGTCGAGGTGAAGCCTGCACCCTGGACTTTGGGCCCCAAGCTCATGGCACTTCCCCCTGAAAGTGAGCCTGGGCCCAGCCAGCCCAGCCCACAGCCCCCATGCTTGCCTCTGAGCTCCTTTCCACCCCAGGCAGAGCCCACCCACCCCCGACCCCGCAGCCCGGACCACAGAGACGGCTTCCTCTAAGGCACCTGGGCGCCGCGTGCTCACCCGTGCGTGTCTCTCCTCTCAGCACTGCGGTCCAGGGTCACGCAGTCTTCTCACACCGGGGGGCAGTGTTCACTCCTCTCCGGAGTGGAGGGCTGGTGTGGGTCCGCTCAGACCTGCGACCCCACCGTCCTGGAGAGTGTGAGTTAGTGGTGCCTGTGGAGGGGGGCACAGAGAATTTGTTTTGACTCGATGGACATGAGTTTGAGCAAACTCCAGGAGATGGTGAAGGACAGGGAAGCCAGGCGTGCTGCACTCCGTGGGGTCACAAAGAGTTGGACACGACTGAGCGACTCAAGAACAGGATCAAAATTATCTACCGTTGTTATTCTTGTGTGGCCAGAGCTCTCGTGGCCTAAGAACTCTTCACCGAAGCCATGAATTTCTTTTCCCAGATCCTATTCTAGCAGCTGTGATGATGTTTGGATCGTTGACCTAACTCAAATCAATTATTGTGCGTGATGTGATGAAGAGATCAAGCTTTATTTTTTTCTCATGATTATCAAGTTGTTCCAGCACCGTTTATTAAAAGTCTTTTCCTTCCCCCGTTGAATTCTTCTGGTGTTTTGTCAAATATCAATTTGCTGAGCGCGGGTGGGTCTAGACGCCATTCCCTTCTGCCGGTCAAGCGTCTCCATTACCTAGAGACTGGCTGTGGTTTATGGAAAGTCTTGAGGTCCCACAGTGTGACTCTTCCGGCTGTGTTCTTCTTTCTAAAGTTGTTTTGGTTGCTACAGATCTCTACTATTTCTACATAAATTTTAACTCGCCCTATCTATTTGTTCCCCAAAGAAGCCTGCTGAAATTGTTTATTGAGACAGCATAGATCTGTTAATCTACAGATCAACTTGAAGAGAAGGGACATGTTACCAATCAATACTGAATCTGGCCGCTTTTGAACAGGGTATAGCTCTCCCTTTGGAAAAATTTTAGGGTTCTTCCCATGGTTCAGACGGTAAAGGATCCGCCTGCAACGCAGGAGACTCAGGTCCAATCCCTGGGTCGGGAAGTTCCCCCGGAGAAGAAACGAAGGAACGGGAACCCATCACAGTCTCTGCGCCCCTCTTCTCCTTCTGCCCTCAATCTTTCCCAGCATCAGGGTCTTTCCCAATGAATCAGTTCTTCGCATCAGGTGGCCAAAGTTCTGGAGCTTCAGCTTCAGCATCAGTCCTTCCAATGAATATTCATTGTTGATTTCCTTTAGGATGGACTAGTTGGATCTTCTTGCAGTCTAAGTATGGACTTTCTCCCAGTGTGAAAAGGCAAAAAGCAGGGAACCCCTAGATACTCTATTAAATCGAGGGAAATTCCCTTCTCTTTTTAGTTTGTTTAGAGTTTTAAATCACAGATGGGTATTGAATTTTGACAGATCTTTCTCTGCATTTATTAAGATAAATGCAAGATTTTTTCCCCTTTATGTTGATAATGTGGTGAATCACAAGGGTGAGTTTCAAGTATTAAACCAACTACGCTCTTCCTGTCTGTCAGCTGTCTGTGGTCTCTGTAACGATATTCATTGCATTAGCAGTTTATGTTTCCCTCTGTCTTTCACTAGTTTTACTAAGCTTTGATAAATTGTATTAATCTTTTCGAAACACCAGCTTTTGGCTCTCTTGTTCATTTCCCTGTGGTTTGGCTCTTCTGTATCTCCTGAATTTCTACTCTTGTTTTTATTACTTCCTTCCTTCCTCCATTTAATTCATTCCCTTCATTTATTTTGGGTTTAGTTTGTTCTTCATTTTCTGCTGCTTTGCCTTAATGTAAGGCTTACATTGTCTTCCCTGGTGGCTCGGCTGGTGGAGAGCCCGCCTGCCAGTGCAGCAGAGGCAAGAGACGCAGGTTCGACCCCTGGGTGAGGGAGACCCCCTGGAGAAGGGAATGGCCGTCCCCTCCAGCGTTCTTGCCTGGGAGATCCCATGGACAGAGGAGCCTGGCGGGCGGCAGTCCACGGGGCCACGAAGGGGCACATACAAGGCTGAGATCATGACTGCCAACCACTTTTTTCTATTATAAACACTGAAAGGCGAAACCACAGCACTTCGTATATTGAGGTTCTAACAACTCAGATAAAATATTTTCATAATTTCCCTTGTGATTTCTTCTTTGACCTTTGGATTATTTAGAAGTGTGTTACCTGACTGTCAAAAACGGGGTGAATTTCTAGGCATCACTATTGGTTTCTGCCGTCACAGGATGTATGCTGCTTTTAAAGGACTTCAGTCCTTTAAAATTAAGAAGACTTATTTGATGGCCCAGCGTACGTTCTCTCTTGGAAAATGTTCCCTGTACACTTGAAAGCAATCTGTATTCTGTAGCTGATGGGGGTAGTCTTCTATACACATTAATTAGGTTAGATTGATGGTGTTGCTCAAATCTTCTATATACTCCCTGATTCTTTTGATTTGTCATCAATTCATAATAGAAAAATGATGAAACAGTAATTGTAAATCTATTATTTTTTATCATTGTCTCCTCTTAGTTCTCACAATTTTGCTTCAAATGTTTGAGTACACAGCTACTCCCTCTTTCTATGACTATTTCCCCATGGTATTTCTTTTTCTCTCTCTTCACTTTCAATCTAAATGTGTTTTTCTACTTAGAGTGTGTCTCTGCTGAACTAGAATATAGCAGGCTTTTTTTTTCTTTCTAAATCCAGTGTGACATGTTCTGCCTTTTAATTGGAATGTTTAGCCAATTTATATTTAATGTAATTAGGGATATGTAGATTTAACTCTAGCTATAATCTTACGAATTGTTTTCTGTTTGGCCTGTTTGTTCTTTGCTTTTTTGTTTCTTCCTTTTCTAACTTCTTCTGGATTAACTGATTTAAAATTTAAAACAAAATTTTGTCCCCTCCATTGAGTTTTTGTTTGTTTTTTAAGATTTGTTTTTGACGTCGACCATTGTTAAATTCTTTATTGAATGCATTACAATATTGCTTCTGTTTAATGTTTTGGTTTTTTTGGCCACAAGGCATGTGGGATCTTTGCTCCCCAACCAGTGATCAAACCCACACCACTGGCATTAAAAGCCAAGGCCTTAACCACTGGACTGCCAGGGAAGCCTATCCCTTTGTTTTTTTAAAAAATATTTGTTTCTTTGGCTGCACAGAGCCTTAGGGGCAGATGCAGCATCTTCGATCTTCGTTGAACATTCGAACTCTTAGTTGCAGCCTGTTGGATCTAGTTCCCTGAGCAGGGATGGAACCCCAGCCCCCCGCATTGGGAGCTTAGAGCCTTAGCCACTGGCCCACCAGGGAAGTCTCTTCCATTGGGTTTTTAGCTACGATATACTGAGTTATGTTTTTAGAGTTTGCTCCAGGGATTCCAATATGTACCCTTAATTTACCTCAGTCTACTTTGAAATCAGAGTATACTACTTCATGTACAATGTAAAGACCTTTCAACATAAACTTCCATTTCCTTCCCCATTCCTTCTGTGATTGCTTTGCATAACTTACATGCACATTTGCTAGAAACTTCGTAAAGCATTGTCACCATATTTGCTTTAAATGTTCAGCTGTCCTTTGAAGAAAGGAGAAAAGGAGGGGAAGCAGGTCTTTTCTATTTGTGCACACATTTACCATTGTTCTGCTCTTCCTTCGCGTGAATCCAGGTTTCCATCTGGCATCATTTCCCTTCAGCCAGAGACCTTCTTTGAGCATTTCTTACAGCGCGTGTTAATAGAGTCGCTTCTGCTTACCTGAAAGTGCCTCTCGCTGAGCCCTTGCTTCTCAAGGCTGTTTCCACTGTTTAGACCTATCAGTTGACGGGTTTTGTGCCTAGGCTTTTTAAAACGTCGCTTTCTTTTTGTCTCGGTGTTTCTGCGGTTCTTGGTAAGGACGCACTCATTTTTGTTGTGGTGGTGATGTATGTGATCTTTCTTTCCCTCTAGATGTTTCTAACTTTCTAGTTCTTTTTTTTTTTTTCCTGTTGTTGTTTTCAACAGTTTGTGTCTAGGGGTGTTGAATTTGGGGGTCTATGGATTTTCTAAAAATCAAATTTGAGGAAAATTTGGCTGCTATTTCCTCTAAGACATTTCCGCACTTCATCTCCCTGGGACTCCAGTTACAGACTCATCCTAGCACTTGGCGTCACCCCCTGGGCTGCAGTGTCCTTTTTCCTTCTACTCACTCGCTTTCCCCTCTTTGTGACTTAGTTTGGATTATTCATACTGATCTGTTTCCAAATCGACTGAAATTTTCTTTTTCAATGTCCAGAAGCCTAGCCAATAGGTTTTTATTTCAGATACTGTGATATTGTAGTTTTCAGTGATTGAACTTCTTTTGAGATTTTTAGCTTCCATTTGTCTTTCAAAATACCCCATCTCTATTATTTCTCTTTGCCTGTAATTCTTCTGCACACTCACAGTATCTTTTTAATTATGTGACTGTTAATTTCCGTTCCTGGGTCATTTGGGGTCTATATCTTTTGATTGTGTTTTCTTTTGATTTTTGGCCACATTTTTCTGCTGCTTCACACTTTTTGTAATTTTCGATTCCACTCCAGACATTGTGTGTAAGTGAACAGCGGTGACTGGAACGTGATTTTTGTTTGGTTTCGCCCTGCTTGTTTCCCACAGAAGGCAAGCCGTTCCACAGTTTGGGTTTAGAGCTATCGTTCAGATTCCTCCAAGAGTCAAGCTGTCCCTGGAGCTGGGGCAAGGCTTTAATTACATTGTTTGCTTACGTTCAGCCCAGCCCTCCACCTCCTGGTCCCCTGCAGCCTTTTTTTTTTTTTTTTTCAGATTTTTAAAAATTTGTTTTCATTATTTATTTCTTTGGTTGAGCTGGGTCTTAGCTGCAGAATGCAGAACCTAGTTCCCCGACCAGGGATTGAACCTGGACCATCAGCAGTGAAATACAGACTCCTAACCATTGGACTACCAGGGAATTCTCTAATGACTTTTTAAAGTAAATTTACTGAGTGGTGCGATCATCACCATTAAGTCAGTTTTGGTCTTGTGTTTTAATTGAAGGCTTGTCAATTTATAATCTTTTGGGTCTACAGCAAATTGATCCGTAGTTGTATATCTGTGAATACATATGATTGTAAATGTCTGTTCTTGATTAAGAGTTGTTTTTCTCAAGAATTCGGTTCATAAAAGTTATCCTGCATCTGCTGGTCTACTTGTATCTACCGGATGATGACCACAGCCATGGAATTAGAAGACGCTCCTTGGAAGGAAAGCTATGACAAACCCAGACCGTGTATTAAAGAGTAGAGAGGTCACTTTGCCAACAAAGGTCTGTATAATCAAAGCTATGGTTTTCCTAGTAGTCATGGACGGATGTAAGAGTTGGACCATAAAGAAGGCTGAGCACTGAAGAACTGACATTTTTGAATTGTGGTGCTGGAGAAGACTCTTGCGAGTCCCTTAGACTGCAAGGAGATCAGTCATTCCTAAGGGAGATCAACCCTGAATACTCATTGGAAGGACTGATGCTGAAGCTCCAATACTTTGGCTACCTGGTATGAAGAGCCGATTCATTGTAAAAGACCTTAACGCTGGGAAAGACTGAGGGTAAGAGGAAAAGGGGACGACAGAGGATGAGATGGTTGGATGGTGCCCGAGTCCAGCTCCAGCAGCCAGGGATTCAACCTGAAGGGGTGAGCGGTGTCAGCGAGAAACTGAGGCAGCCTCTCTGTTTTCTTGGACTGCCTGTTTATTTCAAGCTTATGATTCTCTTTTATACTTTTACAAAAGCATTAGGTCAGAGGTTTGATATTTTCAGTTCCCACTGACTCAGATTTGTTGTCTCCATAAATCACTGTTGTCCCTCAAAAGGAGTTTCTGCCTCAGCGATTCTCTTATCTACTTTTTCTCATGTGTCCTTGTGAATACACTGTAACTCATGCTAATGTCTGGGCTGCACACCACATTCCTCAGTTTATTTCTTATCTTTCTGAGTCCTGTTTGCCCCTAGTATCCTAAGCTCACTCTTTCTTAGAAAGGGCTTCTAGCTAATAACATCTCTAAAGTCCCTAATTTCTATAAGCTATAGGAGAATATGCTAACATTACAACATTCCTTAAATCTTTAGTTTCTATTTTAATTATTCCTAAGCCCTAAATTCAGCAAACTCCTTTGCCATAAACACTTGCCTCACGAATAGGCTTCAGAGAGCAATCCCTCCCATGGCCTCAAGCTGTGGCCTCTGTGCTCACCCTGGAACACTCTTTTGTAAAAGTCCTTGAATAAATGTCAGTGATTAACTTTATGAATTATTCTCTGAGCAGAGCTGCAGAAGGCTTTGTGCCTTCTCATGCTCCTCTAAAAAACAATAAGCACTTTAATATTCTTTTCCGTCAACTCAGCCGAGGAAAGGGAAAAACAAGTCAGAATTACAAGGCGTAATTCCATCCCGGGACCGTGCCTGTGGAATGAGGAGAGGGGTCTGGGGCCGTGCGTCCATTTTGTCAGTAATGCCTAACGCAGCTCCCAACAGGATGGCATCGCCAACTCGATAGGCATGAGTCTGAGCAAACTCAGGGAGATAGTGAAGGTCAGGGGAGCCTGGCGTGCTGCAGTCCATGGGGTCCCAAAGAGTCAGACATGACTTACTGACTGACCGACAGCAATAAACTGGCCAACTATCAACAACTGGCCTGCTGTCCTCATGCATGCTTGCTAAGTCGCTCAGTCGTGTCTGGCTCTGCAGCTTCATGGACTGCAGCCCACCAGGCTCCTCTGTCCATGGGATTCTCCAGGTAAGAACACTGGAGTGGGTTGCCGTGTCCTCCCCCAGGGGATCTCCCCAACCCAGGAATTGAATCCTGCAGTTCTTGTCCTGCAGGAATATTCTTTACCGCTGAGCCATAAGGGTGTAACTTTCTCCCTGGGTTTTTCTTGTTGTTACTGTGGGAATGGAAGCCTTTGCCTCCTTCTACAACCCAGGGGGAGGAAGCCCCATTTTCTTTTCTCTTTATGCTCCACATGGAGAAGGAAATGGCATCCCACTCCAGTATTCTTGCCTGGAGAATCCCATGGACAGAGGAGCCTGGTGGGCTACAGTCCTTGGGGTCGCAAAGGGTCGGACACGACTGAGCGTGCGCACAAAGTAACAAGTTTGTCAAACCCTTCCTTGAAGACAGAGTGGGCACCTGGATTCTCGAATAATAAACCCCGTGTTTCAACAGTGCTGGTGGCCGTTTGTCTTGCTTCCTCCCTGTCTCCATCCCCGCTTCTTCAGGAGGGCCTCAGAAATCAGCAGAGCATCACCGCAGTTTCCCTGGGAGCTGAGGCACGTCCGCTGTGTGGGGCGTCCACGTCCTTCCACACGTATGTGCAGGTGGGACTGGACCACCACGTGGGACCCTCACTGCACACCCGCGGCAGGGCGCACCCTGGACACAAAGCTGGGAGGTGTTTATTTAAGAAGATCCCATTAAATTTTCAACAATCAAATAAAGTAATTTTTCCCTCATTTAAATAATTTTAAAGATTGCGGGGGAAGACCGTGAATCACGATGTACAAAAGAAAAAGTAAAGAAGACAGAGCTGGGGCCCGAAACCCAGAAGGCTCTTTGTGCCAGCTCCAGCCCGGAGTCCGAAGTCATTACTCAGAGGCGTGGCTTCCTGGAGGCCGACAGGGCCGCCATGCTTCAGAATAAGGTGAAAACCGTACTTGATGGATTCTGTGCCTGCCCCTAGATGGAACATCTCCATGAAACGTGTGTCGCATTTGACCTTAAAATCACCCTCAGCAACACAAAAAGAACATCAATTAAGCCCTGTTAAAGCAATTAGATTTAATTTATACACGATTCAGCTGCATTAGAAGAGCTAAGTGAAATAGCAGGATATCCTCAGGTAGAGACTGGTCACGGTCTTCAGAGGAAAACGAAGCTGACTTCAGATTTGCTCTGTTCAGTCATCTGGGGCATTGACGCTATTGATAACATGAGGAAATGCTTACTGAAGAAATAATTAAAGAAGATGGACTATTTCATGTTTTAAAAGTTAAGAAAAAATTTTGATTACAGAGAAAATAGCTTTTCTTTATCAAAGGAAACTGCATATGATCCAAGCAACTAAAAAACAGTGTCCCAGTACAATGCAAGGAGACCAGAAAAATGAGATAAAGACACTCGCATGATGGTGATGGTTCTCATAAAATTGACCTTCATTAACGCCACAGAGATTACCTTCTGTCACTTTAGATTAAGAAATAATCTCAACTGAAGAGAGATTTGCATAAATTGAGTAAGTTTTGGTATTTTAAAAATAATACCTCGACATGGAAAATTTGAAGTCTTAATAAAAACTTTAAAAATACTACGTGAAGCTAGAGGTGGTTTTAAGAGACGGTGAAAATCCTGCTCTTACAGCCATTTCCATGGTGAAATTCTGTTCGGTTCAGTCGCTCAGTCATGTCCGACTGTCTGCGACATGATTTTAAGCACTGTTGGACCGTGGACCCTGGACCGCAGCACACCAGGCCTCCCTGTCCATCATCATCTCGCAGAGCTTGCTCAAACGCATGTCCGTCAAGTCAGCGATGCTGTTAGGCAGTTAGGATAGGGAACAGGAGTCCAAAGTGGCGGGGGCTGAAAGACAAGGAAGGGAAAGGCCTGCGAAAATAGAACAAAGGAGGGAGGGTGAAGGAAGGTCCGAGGACCAGAGTGAGGACCTCAGGCAGAACAAGCAACACTCCTGGCTGAGCCCAGTTTACACAGGGCAGGCCCAGGGGGAGGAGAAGTCACATGAAAACGGAGCCGAAGGGCTCTCGCTCGCTCGCTCCCACGCGCTGGTCCGCGTCTTTGCATCGGCATGCCCTCACGCCTGCAGGGTGCATTCTCCTGCTATTTTCTAATGAAACAGAGCTGTGACGCGGAGCTGTGACGCTGACTTCTCTAAGAGCTATAGTGCGGTCTGTTTGAAACCTGAGAGCTATAACACAGTCTGTCCAAGACCCGAGAGCTGTGACAAGCCGACGGCTTTAATGTCCGTCTCTTCAAATCTTTGTTGTGATGAGACAGAACCGAGGAGAACACACTCCCCTGACAACGCCAGCCAACCATCTCACCCTCCGTCACCTCCTTCTCCTCCCGCCTTCAGTCTTTCCCAGCATCAGGGCCTTTTCCAATGAGTCAGCTCTTCGCATCAGGTGGCCAAAGTATTGGAGCCTCAGCTTCAGTACCAGTCCTTCCAATGAATATGATGAAATTAGTTTGTAATATTTTCTGTGATAACAATAGTGTCGTATGCAACCCCATAACATGCGAACATGACCCATAAAGTCTGTGGTTCTTTCCAACTGTAATTATTTGCTCTAAGAATGTTACTCACAGTTATGTTTGCTTTTGCCTCAGCAGAGAAAAGTTTCTTCAAACTGAAAATACAACATGGGAGTTTCCTGGAGGCCGAGTGGTTAGGATTCTGGGCTTTTGCTACTGCGGCCTGGGTTCAGTCCCTGGGAAGGGGAACTGACGTCCTGCAGTGCATCAGAAAAATAAACAAAGCCAACACAAATGTTGTGGAAATCTGAATTATAAAAACATAATTACAGATTCTGCCAAAAGGAACGCAGCAAAAAGTTATTTTTGTAATAACTATCATTTATGAGTTCCTCTTTTGGTATCCTATCATATTGCCTTTTCCTACTGTTCATGGGGTTCTCAAGGCAAGAATACTGAGGGAATGGCAAGCCACTTCAGTATTCTTGCCTTGAGAACCCCATGAACAGTATGAAAAGGCAAAATGATAGGATATTAAAAGAGGAACTCCCCAGATCAGTAGGTGCCCACCACGCTCCTGGAGATCAGTGGAGAAAAAACTCCAGAAAGAATGAAGGGATGGAGCCAAAGCAAAAACAATACCCAGCTGTGGATGTGACTGGTGATAGAAGCAAGATCCGATGCTGTAAAGAGCAATATTGCATAGGAACCTGGAATGTCAGGTCCATGAATCAAGGCAAATTGGAAGTGGTCAAACAAGAGATGGCAAGAGTGAACGTCGACATTCTAGGAATCAGCAAACTAAAATGGACTGGAATGGGTGAATTTAACTCAGATGACCATTACATCTACTACTGCGGGCAGGAATCCCTCAGAAGAAATGGACTAGCCATCATGGTCAATAAAAGAGTCCGAAATGCAGTATTTGGATGCAATCTCAAAAACGACAGAATGATCTCTGTTCGTCTCCAAGGCAAACCATTCAATATCACAGTTATCCAAGTCTATGCCCCAACCAGTAACGCTGAAGAGGCTGAAGTTGAACGGTTCTATGAAGACCTACAAGACCTTTTAGAACTAACACCCAAAAAAGATGTCCTTTTCATTATAGGGGACTGGAATGCAAAAGTAGGAAGTCAAGAAACACCTGGAGTAACAGGCAAATTTGGCCTTGGAATGCGGAATGAAGCAGGGCAAAGACTAATAGAGTTTTGCCAAGAAAATGCACTGGTCATAGCAAACACCCTCTTCCAACAGCACAAGAGAAGACTCTACATACGGACATCACCAGATGGTCAACACCAAAATCAGACTGATTATATTCTTTGCAGCCAAAGATGGAGAAGCTCTATACAGTCAACAAACACAAGACCGGGAGCTGACTGTGGCTCAGATCATGAACTCCTTATTACCAAATTCAGACTTAAATTGAAGAAAGTAGGGAAAACCGCTAGACCATTCAGGTATGACCTCAATCAAACCCCTTATGATTATACAGTAGAAGTGAGAAATAGATTCAAGGGCCTAGATCTGATAGATAGAGTGCCTGATGAACTATGGAATGAGGTTCGTGACATTGTACAGGAGACAGGGATCAAGACCATCCCCATGGAAAAGAAATGCAAGAAAGCAAAATGGCTGTCTGGGGAGGCCTTACAAATAGCTGTGAAAAGAAGAGAGGCAAAAAGCAAAGGAGACAAGGAAAGATATAAGCATCTGAATGCAGAGTTCCAAAGAATAGCAAGAAGAGATAAGAAAGCCTTCTTCAGCGATCAATGCAAAGAAATAGAGGAAAGCAACAGAATGGGAAAGACTAGAGATCTCTTCAAGGAAATTAGAGATACCAAGGGAACATTTCATGCAAAGATGGGCTCGATAAAGGACAGAAATGGCCTGGACCTAATAGAAGCCAAAGATATTAAGAAGAGGTGGCAAGAACACACAGAAGAACTATACAAAAAAGATCTTCATGACCCAGATAATCATGATCATGTGATCACTAATCTAGAGCCAGACATCTTGGAATGTGAAGTCAAGTGGGCCTTAGAAAGCATCACTATGAACAAAGCTAGTGGAGGTGATGGAATTGCAGTTGAGCTGTTTCAAATCCTGAAAGATGATGCTGTGAAAGTGCTGCACTCAATATACCAGCAAGTTTGGAAAACTCAGCAGTGGCCACAGGTCTAGAAAAGGTCAGTTTTCATTCCACTTCCAAAGAAAGGCAATGCCAAAGAATGCTCAAACTACCGCACAACTGCACTCATCTCACATGCTAGTCATGTAATGCTCAAAATTCTCTCAGCCAGACTTCAGCAATACGTGAACCATGAACTCCCTGATGTTCAAGCTGGTTTTAGAAAAGGCAGAGAAACCAGAGATCAAATTGCCAACATCCGCTGGATCATGGAAAAAGCAAGAGAGTTCCAGAAAAACATCTATTTCTGCTTTGTTGACTATGCCAAAGCCTTTGACTGTGTGGATCACGATTAACTGTGGAAAATTCTGGAAGAGATGGGAATACCAGACCACCTGACCTGCCTCTTGAGAAATCTGTATGCAGGCCAGGAAGCAACAGTTAGAACTGGACATGGAACAAGACTGGTTCCAAACAGGAAAAGGAGTGCGTCAAGGCTGTATATTGTCACCCTGCTTATTTAGCTTCTATGCAGAGTACATCATGAGAAATGCTGGGCTGGAAGAAGCACAAGCTGGAATCAAGATTGCCTGGAGAAATATCAATAACCTCAGATATGCAGATGACACCACCCTTATGGCAGAAAGTGAAGAGGAGCTAAAAAGCCTCTTGATGAAAGTGAAAGAGGAGAGTGAAAAAGTTGGCTTAAAGCTCAACACTCAGAAAACAAAGATCATGGCATCCGGTCCCATCACTTCATGGGAAATAGATGGGGAAACAGTAGAAACAGTGTCAGACTTTATTTTTTTGGGCTCCAAAATCACTGCAGATGGTGACTGCAGCCATGAAATTAAAAGACGCTTACTCCTTGAAAGAAAAGTTATGACCAACCTAGATAGTATATTCAAAAGCAGAGACCTTACTTTGCCGACTAAGGTCCGTCTAGTCAAGGCTATGGTTTTTCCTGTGGTCATGTGTGGATGTGAGAGTTGGACGGTGAAGAAGGCTGAGCGCCAAAGAATTGATTCTTTTGAACTGTGGTGTTGGAGAAGACTCTTGAGAGTCCCTTGGACTGCAGGGAGATCCAACCGGTCCATTCTGAAGGAGATCAGCCCTGGGATTTCTTTGGAAGGAATGATGCTAAAGCTGAAGCTCCAGTACTTTGCCACCTCATGTGAAGAGTTGACTCATTGGAAAAGACTCTGATGCTGGGAGGGATTGGGGGCAGGAGGAGAAGGGGACGACCGAGGATGAGATGGCTGGATGGCATCACAGACTTGATGGACGTGAGTCTGAGTGAACTCCGGGAGATGGTGATGGACAGGGAGGCCTGGCGTGCTGCGATTCACGGGGTCACAAAGAGTCGGACACGACTGAGCAACTGAACTGAACTGAACTGATCGTTTATGATATCTATCATAAATAACATTAGCCATTCATGAATAGTGCATTTTTTTCTGTTATCCAGTTAAGTTGACCCATCAAGGCCCCTAGACATAAGGAAAAACAGACAGTTTTGGTATTTTGCTATTGGGTGGTTGTATAAAAATCACAGCTTTAGAAGATACACAAGTGACCAGTATGTCCATGAAAAGATGCTGAATGTCATTAGCTATCAGAGAAATGCAGATCAAACCCGCAGTGAGCTACTGCCGCATGCCCGTCAGAATGGCCATCAGAAAATTAAAACCAGGACTTCCCTGGTGGTACAGTGGATAAGAATCCGCCTTGCAGTGCAGGGGACACAGGTTCGATCCCTGGCCTGGGAAGATCCCACATGCCATGGGGCTAACTGCTGAAGCCTGAGAACTCTGGCACACACCACAGCTAGAAGCAGCCTGTGCTCCCACACGTGGAGGAAGCCTGCACGCGGCAGCGGAGACCCGATGCCACCAAAAATTACTAAAGCTTAAAAGTCTTCAAAAAAATAAAGCCAAACAGAAAAGGAAATAATATGTTGGGGAAGACGTGGAGAAATTGGAATCCGTGCGTTCCGTCTGTTGGATGTAAAATGGCACAGTGGAAAACAGTATGGAGATTCTCCAAAAAATGAAAAACAGTGTTACCATATGACCCAGAAATCCCACTTCTGGATACAAACCCAAAAGAACTGAAAGCAGCAGCTGGGGTAGGTGGTTGCACTCCCATGCCCATAGCAGCCTGATTCACAGCAGGCCAAGGATGGCGGCAGCCAAGTGTCCTAGGGTGGATGGGTGGGTGGGTGGGCACCATGTGGTCCCTCGAACAACAGGATATTATTCAGCCTCAAAGAGGAAGGAAATTCTGACACCAGCTAAACATGGATGAACCTTGAGCCATTCGGTCAGTTCAGTCGCTCAGTCATGTCCGACTATTTGCAACCCCATGGACTGCGGCACGCCAGGCCTCCCTGTCCATCACCATCTCCCAGAGCTTGCTCAAACTCATGTCCATTGAGTCGGTGATGCCATCCAACCATCTCATCCTCTGTCACCCCCTTCTCCTCCCACCTTCAATCTTTCCCAGCATCAGGGTCTTTTCCAATGAGTCAGTTCTTTGCATCAGGTGGCCGAAGTATTGGGAGCTTCCGCTTCAGCACCAGTCCTTCCAATGACTATTCAGGATTGATCTCTTTTAGGATGGACTGGTTTGATTTCCTTGCAGTCCAAGGGACTCTCAAGAGTCTTCTCCAACACCACAATTCAAAAGCATCAATTCTTCGGCACTCAGCTTTCTTTATGGTCCAACTTTCACATCCGTACATGACCACTGGAAAAACCATAGCTTTGACTAGATGGACCTTTGTTGGCAAAGTAATGTCTCTGCTTTTGAATATGCTGTCTAGGTTGGTCATGAACTGAGAGGACTGAAGCTCATAGTGAGAAAAAGTATAAGGTTGGGTGCCAGCGCAGGAGGGCTGGGGAGTTAGTGTCTAAAGGGGACCGAGTTTTAGTTCAGAAGTTCTGTGGACCGATAGTGGTAACAGCTGCAAAACAGCCAATACCACCTAAAAAATGGTTATGAGGTGAATTTCATGTTTGTCTATTTTTTTTTTGGCCATGCCCTGTGGTTTGAGGTGCCCCGGTGGCTCAGATGGTAAAGAATTCGCCTTCATTTTGGGAGTCCTGAGCTCGATACCTGGGTTGGGAAGATCCCCTGGTGGACAGCCTCGAAACCCACTCCAGTCTTCTTGCCTGGAGAGTCCCCATGGACCAGGGAGCCTGCCGAGCTACGGTCCATGGGATCATAAAGAGTCAGACACGACTGAGTGGCCAAGTATGAATACAAATTCCCTGACCAGGGTCTGGATCTAGGCCCCTGGCAACGAGAGCATGCAGTCCTAACCACTGGACCACCAGGGAATTCCCTGTGTTTGTCTATTTCACCAAAAAAAAAAAGGGAAAAAGTCCACAGCTTTTGCTGTGTTTCAGTTTTGTTGCTTTATGGGAATTTTGTCAAGGCGGAAAGCCAAAGCATTTTCTTCACTTATTAGTATTCGGGCAAATGGGGTGAATGAGTGCCCATCCGCACTGTGGCCTGGGGACCTGAGTATCCAGGATCCCGTGGAGGAGCTGAAGGCTGCCAGGGACTGATCAGAGGGGTCCAGAGGGCCGTGGAGGAACCTGGCAGCACGTGGACAAGGCCCGCGACCCCTGGGCCTCTGGTGAGAGTCTCCCCTTGTTCCTGCACAGACGGGAGCACAGCCCCCCGAGGTGGGCCTGCAGGCCTGGATGGGAATCTGGGTGGGTGGGACGGTCGTCTGATGGGCGGGGGTCCGGTGGGTTCTAAGGTGAAGAAAGCGTGGCAGCCTCCCAGGAGGCCCTGTCTCTTGTGGGGGGACCCAGCTTGGCCTGGCCCCAGGTGGCCCCTGCTCCCCAGGGAGGGACAGCCCGGAAATCCACTCTGTCATTTTGTACCTGAAAGGGGCCTTGAGAGTTCAGTTTAGCTCAGTCGCTCAGCCGTGTCCAACTTTTTGCGACGCCATGGACTGCAGCACTTCAGGCCTCCCTGTCACCAACTCCTGGAGCTTGCTCAAACTCATGTCCATCGAGTCGGTGATACCAGCCAGCCCTCTCATCCTGAGACTGAGAAGTGTGTGAAAACCAGGGTGTGGCTTTGTGGAGTTGCCTACTCCTCCTGACCCAGCGCTCTGGTGGTGGAGACCCCCTGCAGCCCTGGGCTGGGGCACTGCTGACCCAGGACATCCCATCCCAGGACCACCTGGGAAATGTGATTCCTTGAGGCGTGAGAGGCAATGCCTGTGTCCAGCCTGGCTGTCCCCCGGTTATCCCTGACATCCATCAGAGGAGGCAGGGGCTGAGGGCTGAGGGGGTTCAGGGACAGAGGACTGCTGATGCGAACGCCTGGAGGGGCCAGGTGAACTGGGGCAACTCCCGAAGGCCAAGGTCAGACCGCCCCCCGTGGTCTGCAGCGTTTGCGCCTATGCAGTCAGTGGGTGGGAAAGCGTTTCCAGATGAGAACCAGAAAGGTCTTTTACTGCCCCCCTGTTTCTCAGGGCACCCCACGGCGGGGGCAGTGGGCAAACTTCCTACAGCCCTACAACTTCCGGGTGGCACCAGGGTTCTCTGCTCACTCTTACAGAAAAGGCAGCTTTCCATCAGTGAACTGGCAAACACAGTCTCACCTCAAAGTCAGTCCAAATCAACGATGTCAGGTCTGGGACACCGTCTCCCGGAGCCTGCGTGGCATAGCTGTGAGCGGGCAGGAGCGGGGCTGGGGAAGGGGAGGCCGGGCTGGGGAGCACCCACCCGCCAGCCCCCAGGTCGCCCGCGTGGGGCTCGTCCTGCTCAAGGGAGTTCTGACACACCCGGGGCCCCAGACGCGGCCGGGCCGGGCCAGGAGCATGGGCTCGTGCGTGCTGGGGCGCGACCACGGCGGGACCCTTGCCCTCCCGAGTCCTGGTCTGAAAGGTGAGCCTGCATCCACCAAGGAGCTGAAGGGCTGTCACAGGCTCCCTGAGGGGCGTTCAGAAATGACCTCTTGTCATCTCCCTGTTTTGAGGGGATGTTTCTGATTTATTTCTTGTTTAATTTCTGTGGAGGAAAACACGATCTCCTAACATACACTGTGCCCCAGTAGGTACATTTTCAGCAGGAGGGGTTCGTTCCGGCGTGTTTAGGGGGTTTGTGGGGAAGAGACATCTCAGCAGACATCTCTGCCCCAGCCGGGACGTTCACACCAGGCAGGGGCCTCCCCTTCAGGCTCAGTGACCTTGACTGAGGCCAGGCTGCCTGTGGGGCCACCCCCTCCCTAGACCACCAGCAACCCCATGGGGTCCTCTCGGGGCCCCAGTGTCCTCTGGTTGATTGGTGTCTGTTTTTTCTCTGTAACAATATGGTCTATTTCATTAATGCCACCCTGTTTGGTAACAATGTCCCTAATTAATACAAGTTCCATTTAGTGACAATATGGTCTATTTAATGAATTTCCTCTGTTCTGGTTAAAAACCACACGGAGCTTCACTTGATTGATTCCCTCTGTTCCCGTATCCTGGTGGATTTCAAACGCAGGGGCGCAGTCCACACATTTAGGGCTGGTCACCTGCTCCCGTTGCCCCTCCTGCAGAAGGCCCTCAGGGAGGGCTGGCTGGCGCCCCGCGGGCCATGGCCTCAGGAGGGGCTGCTTGGGGTCGAGGACTTCAGATGGGGGGAGGGTGTGAGTGGGGCCCGGGCTGGGGGCCCGGTCCTGTCTAACCCCTGGGTGCACGGCAGCCTGGCCTCGGTGCTTGGCCCAGGGCCCTGCCCCCTCCGCTGCCCTCAGGCTCTCTAGCCCGCCGGCGCCTTCCCAGGGCCCTGCCTGCCTCGAGGCCGGGTCACTGTCTCTAGGCTCCAGCATTGCCACCATTGCCACTCTCTGTGGTCCCCTCCTTCACCCAGCCAAGGACGCTTCTGGAAGCCTCTCTGCCCAGGGTCCTGGACGTGGTTCCCAGAGTCCTACTGAAGAGCCTGCAGGCCTCTCTGCTGGCCAGCTTCCCCCGCCCCCCATTTGCTGTCCACCCCCCTGCATGGCACCTGGGCTGGGCCGGTCCACCCAGAGTTGCTGGAGCCTCCTGTGCTCCTGTCCAGGACGTTGTGTCCCCAAGCCTACCACGTGCCTGGGATGGGCGGGTGCTCAGAAGCCCACCCTACCGATGGTCCCTCCTGTCCAGGAGCTCGTGGTGGAGGGGTGTAGTCTGGGGGGTGGGGAACAGACCTGAACTTGACCCCTTTACAGAATGCTGGGACAGTGACAGGTGGGTCTACAGGTCTGGTGGGTACAAGGGCGGGGTGCGTGTGATGCCTGAGCTGAGCCCTGGCAGGTGATGGGTCGGGGGCAGCTTCCCAGCAGCCCTGCCACGGACAGGCAGTAGGCAGGCGCGCCAGCTCGGGAGTGAGAGGGAACTCGGCCCGCGGTCGCTGGTCACGTGACTGGCACTCTGCTCTGGCCTCGTGTCCAGCCGCATCTGGATGCCCGGCTGTAGGGCCCAAGGTGGGGTCCTTTCGACTCCTTGGGAGGCAGAAAGGGCCTTCGTGGAGGGGACCCTTGAGCAGCGGCCGTGGACTCAGTGAATTTCTTCCTGCAGGGGTGGTGTCCCCGCGGCATTTGAGCAGGGATGAACAGCAGACACAGGCTCGGGAGAGGGGCCTGGCAGTGTGTCCCCCACCTCTCGGGACTTCCAGGGATGGCCCAGGTGCGAGAAGGACTGTGAGGTGCTTGCCAGATGCCAGCGCCCCCACTTAGTGGTGAGTGTGCAGGGCCTGTGGAAGGAATAGGCCCACAGGTCCATCTGCAGAGCGGCTCTGGGCCCCAGACTGTGATCCGGTAACCCGGGAGGGCCTGGGCTCTCCACTGGGTCTGCCGCTGCAGCCTTCCACTCACCAGCCCTCCTTTTCTTAGGTTGTGGAAAATGACCAGCACCCTGTGACCTGCCCATCTTTCTTGCCCGGAGAACATTATTGCCACCCTGGAGGTCAGGCCTCCCCAGCCTGCCCACTCCCGCGGCTCCAACACCTTTCCTGCGGAGGAAGCACATCCCCTTTCTTCTGGACTCCCTCCTGAGCGTCCAGGGAGGGACCAGCCATGGCAGCCCCTCCACTGTCCACTGTTGGCCCCCGAGGGCAGCCACCGCCAGGCCCTGGGCATGCTGGACTCTCCACAGAGAACAGGTCTTAGGCTAAGTGAACACACGCTTTATTGCCCCCAGCGGGCCTCCTCCTGGAGAGAAAGGGGGCTGCTAACAGAGGGCAGGTGCCCACGTGGCACAGTCACTTAACTCTGCCAACCTCGAGAATAAAACAGCCCATTAGTTATTTTAAGTTATTTTACCAGTAGAATGAGTTCATTCAAGAACAGCAGAAGGTTGCATCTGAGACGTGTAAGCTATGGCCAAACCACGAGCAAGTCTGGCAATCGTGGGGCTGGGGTGGGGGTGCCAGAGAGGAACCTGATACAGTGAAAGGGGGAAGGAGGGAGTGGCTGCTTCCCAAGTTCATTACAGGAAAGCAGGGCTTCAGGGCTGACTGCTTCTCATTGGCCGAGCAGTGGAGGCTTCTCATTGGCTGAGCAGTGGAGGCTTCTCATTGGCTAGGCTGTTGCTGGGTGAAGAGAAGAGCTTCCTCCTGAGGGGTAAGGGGAGGGGTGCGAAGTAAAGCAGCCCAGATGCAGAGATGCAAAGTACTTTCTTCCTGTAGGTGAGAGGCCCCCTTCAGGGCTTCCCGACTCCATTTTATTTATTTACGTATTGTTTTTGTTTTGTTTGGTTTTGGTTTTGTGTGTGTGTGTTTTGCCGCGACACACACATACAGGATCCTAGTTCCCTGACCGGGGATCAGCCTTGCCTATCGCAGTGAAAGCATGGAGTGCCTAACTGAAAGAGAGCAGGCCGTATGGTCCTTGCCGCCCCCCTTCCCCACCCCCATGACCTCTGCCTGCCTTTTGTCTGTGGAAAACTTCAGTAAAAGAATAATCAGAGAAGTGAGAAATGCTGAAATAAAGGAAAACAGTCAGAGGAGACTAAATAATAATAATGTCAATGGCACCCCACTCCAGCACTCTTGCCTGGAAAAGCCCATGCACGGAGGAGCCTGGTGGGCTGCAGTCCATGAGGTCGCTAAGAGTCAGACACGACTGAGCAACTTCACTTTCACTTTTCACTTTTATGCATTGGAGAAGGAAATGGCAACCCACTCCAGTGTTCTTGCCTGGAGAATCCCAGGGACGGGGGAGCCTGGTGGGCTGCCGTCTCTGGGGTCGCACAGAGTCGGACACGACTGAAGCGACTCAGCAGCAGCAGCAGCAGCAGCTCATTAAACACAGTCAAGGACTTCAGTTTTTTCTCAAGGGCTGTAGATACTCTTCTGAGCCATATCCTGTGAGCTGTCTTATAGACACCAAAACACCAGGTGAAGTTAACTACGTGATGATCAGACTGTACCCAGGGCTTGAGCTGTCACAACGCTGAGAAGTGACTGCAAAGAAACGGCAACAAGTGCTGGAACCGAAGATTAGCTGCGCCTAAAACCACCAAGATGCCGACAGTCAGACCACCAGCGACCAATTGAAGACATGGCTTCGACCGGCGCACTAAGCACGGGTGGCTGCGACCGGCGCACAGCACGGCCGAGAGGAGCTACGTTATGTCCGAGGTCAGGGGCAGAAGCTGGGAGGACCCCATGCCTGAAGGGCCGTGGCCAAGAGGAGTTACCCCACGTCCGAGGTCAGGGGCAGCGGCCGAGAGTGCCAGGCTGCGACGGCACAGGAACGGCGGAGAGGAGCTACCCTGCGTCCGAGGTCAGGGTCGGCGGCCGGCAGGAGCCTCCCCACCCCCAAGGCCAGGGATGGCAGCCGGGAGAAGCAATCCCACGTCCAAGGAACAGTGGCTGCGCGGGCACAGGAGGGCCTAGATGAGCTATCCCACGTTGAAGGTCAGGAAGGGCGGCAATGAGAACATACCCTTCCTCCAAGGTAAGGAGCATTGGCTGCACTTTGCTGGAGCAGCCGTGAAGAGATACCCCACGCCCAAGGTAAGAGAAACCCAAGTAAGATGGTAGGTGTTGCAAGAGGGCATCAGAGGGCAGACACACTGAAACCATACTCACAGAAAACTAGTCAATCTAATCACACTAGGACCACAGCCTTGTCTAACTCAATGAAACTAAGCCATGCCCACAGGGCAACCCAAGACGGGTGGGTCATGGTGGAGAGGTCTGACAGAATGTGGTCCACTGGAGAAGGGAATGGCAAACCACTTCAGTATTCTTGCCTTGAGAACCTCATGAACAGTATGAAAAGGCAAAATGATAGAATACTGAAAGAGGAACTCCCCAGGTCAGTAGGTGCCCAACACACTCCTGGAGATCAGTGGAGAAATAACTCCAGAAAGAATAAAGGGATGGAGCCAAAGCAAAAACAATACCCAGCTGTGGATGTGACTGGTGATAGAAGCAAGATCCGATGCTGTAAAGAGCAATATTGCATAGGAACCTGGAATGTCAGGTCCATGAATCAAGGCAAATTGGAAGTGGTCAAACAAGAGATGGCAAGAGTGAACGTCGACATTCTAGGAATCAGCAAACTAAAATGGACTGGAATGGGTAAATTTAACTCAGATGTCCATGATATCTACTACTGTGGGCAGGAATCCCTTAGAAGAAATGGACTAGCCATCATGGTCAACAAAAGAGTCCGAAATGCAGTACTTGGATGCAATCTCAAAAACGACAGAATGATCTCTCTTCGTCTCCAAGGCAAACCATTCAATATCACAGTTATCCAAGTCTATGCCCCAACCAGTAACGCTGAAGAGGCTGAAGTTGAACGGTTCTATGAAGACCTACAAGACCTTTTAGAACTAACACCCAAAAAAGATGTCCTTTTCATTATAGGGGACTGGAATGCAAAAGTAGGAAGTCAAGAAACACCTGGAGTAACAGGCAAATTTGGCCTTGGAATGCGGAATGAAGCAGGGCAAAGACTAATAGAGTTTTGCCAAGAAAATGCACTGGTCATAGCAAACACCCTCTTCCAACAGCACAAGAGAAGACTCTACATATGGACATCACCAGATGGTCAACACCAAAATCAGATTGATTATAGTCTTTGCAGCCAAAGATGGAGAAGCTCTATACAGTCAACAAACACAAGACCGGGAGCTGACTGTGGCTCAGATCATGAACTCCTTATTACCAAATTCAGACTCAAATTGAAGAAAGTAGGGAAAACCGCTAGACCATTCAGGTATGACCTCAATCAAATCCCTTATGATTATACAGTGGAAGTGAGAAATAGATTCAAGGGCCTAGATCTGATAGATAGAGTGCCTGACGAACTATGGAATGAGGTTCGTGACATTGTACAGGAGACAGGGATCAAGACCATCCCCATGGAAAAGAAATGCAAGAAAGCAAAATGGCTGTCTGGGGAGGCCTTACAAATAGCTGTGAAAAGAAGAGAGGGGAAAAGCAAAGGAGACAAGGAAAGATATAAGCATCTGAATGCAGAGTTCCAAAGAATAGCAAGGAGAGATAAGAAAGTCTTCTTCAGCGATCAATGCAAAGAAATAGAGGAAAAGAATAGAATGAGAAAGACTAGAGATCTCTTCAAGGAAATTAGAGATACCAAGGGAACATTTCATGCAAAGATGGGCTCGATAAAGGACAGAAATGGTCTGGACCTAATAGAAGCAGAAGCTAGTAAGAAGAGGTGGCAAGAATAGACGGAAGAACTCTACAAAAAAGGATCTTCATGACCCGGATAATCACGATGGTGTGATCACTCATCTAGAGCCAGACATCCTGGAATGTGAAGTCAAGTGGGCCTTAGAAAGCATCACTACGAACAAAGCTAGTGGCAGTGATGGAATTGCAGTTGCGCTGTTTCAAACCCTGAAAGATGATGCTGTGAAAGTGCTGCACTCAATATGCCAGCAAATTTGGAAAACTCAGCAGTGGCCACAGGACTGGAAAAGGTCAGTTTTCATTCCAATCCCAAAGAAAGGCAATGCCAAAGAATGCTCAAACTACCGCACAGTTTCACTCATCTCACATGCTAATAAAGTAATGCTCAAAATTCTCTAAGCCAGGCTTCAGCAGTACGTGAACCATGAACTCCCTGATGTTCAAGCTGGTTTTAGAAAAGGCAGAGGAACCAGAGATCAAATTGCCAACATCCACTGGATCATGGAAAAAGCAAGAGAGTTCCAGAAAAACATCTATTTCTGCTTTGTTGACTATGCCAAAGCCTTTGACTGTGTGGATCACAATAAACTGTGGAAAGTTCTGAAAGAGATGGGAATACCAAACCACCTGACCTGCCTCTTGAGAAATCTGTATGCAGGTCAGGAAGCAACAGTTAGAACTGGACATGGAACAAGACTGGTTTCAAATAGGAAAAGGAGTGTGTCAAGGCTGTATATTGTCATCCTGCTTCTTTAACTTCTATGCAGAGTACATCATGAGAAATGCTGGGCTGGAAGAAGCACAAGCTGGAATCAAGAGTGCCCGGAGAAATATCAATAACCTCAGATATGCAGATGACACCACCCTTATGGCAGAAAGTGAAGAGGAACTAAAAAGCCTCTTGAGGAAAGTGAAAGAGGAGAGTGAAAAAGTTGGCTTAAAGCTCAACATTCAGAAAACGAAGATCATGGCATCTGGTCCCATCACTTCATGGGAAATAGATGCAGAAACAGTGGAAACAGTGTCAGACTTTATGTTGGGGGGCTCCAAAATCCCTGCAGATGGTGACTTCAGCCATGAAATTAAAATATGCTTACTCCTTGGAAGGAAAGTTATGACCAACCTAGATAGTATATTCAAAAGCAGAGACATTACTTTGCCGACTAAGATCAGTCTAGTGAAGGCTATGGTTTTTCCTGTGGTCATGTATGGATGTGAGAGTTGGACGGTGAAGAAGGCTGAGCGCCGAAGAATTGATGTGTTTGAACTGTGGTGTTGGAGAATACTCTTGAGGGTCCCTTTGACTGCAAGGAGATCCAACCAATCCATTCTAAAGGAGATCAGCCCTGGGATTTCTTTGGAAGGAATGATGCTAAAGCTGAAACTCCAGTACTTTGACCACCTCATGCGAAGAGTTGACTCATTGAAAAAGACTCTGATGCTGAGAGGGATTGGGGGCAGGAGGAGAAGAGGACGACAGAGGATGAGATGGCTGGATGCCATCACGGACTCGATGGAGGTGAGTCTGAGTGAACTCCGGGAGTAGGTGATCGACAGGGAGGCCTGGCGTGCTGCGATTCATGGGTTCGCAAAGAGTCGGACACGACTGAGCGACTGAACTGATCTGAACCGTTGAGCTGACTGCTGTTTCTGCATATAACCGGCCCCCCTACTCTGTCTCTAAATGCACTCACCCCCTGCTTGTCAGGGGGGCTGGGGAGTCGGCCTTTGGATAGATGTCCACCACCCTCCTCCCCAGTTGCTGGCATCTGAAATAAAGCAAACTTTCATTTCCACCAACCTGGCCTGTTTACTGGCTTTTGTGCGGCGAGCAGCCGGGCCCCCATGCATACCTTTCATTGATATAACCACTGGACCACCAGGGAGCTCCCCTCAGCTCTGTTTTAAGTGAGATTTCCCTTTGTTAGTTTTCACACAGCCCAGCACTGCCTTGCCTGCATCTTGGCCCAGTGACCATGAACAAAGGCATTAGTGGTCTCCATGGACTCGAGTCCTCCCCCACATCACTCACACCAGCAGCAGGGTCCTTCACACAGGGTGGGCATGCAGTTCCAAAATCCCTTGGTGGCGGCCTGCCTTCGGAAGGATTATACTTGACCTGGTAGCCTCAGCCAGGGCTCCCTAGAGCACAGAGCCTGTGGGAGGGCGGTGAAAGCAGGGCTGGGAGGGGCACACAAGGCTGTCCCCAGAGCCGGCACAGCACCTGGCCTTCTGCCCAGTGATGCAGGTCGTCTCTAGGCTGCCTGTGAACAGCTTCACTTGGAGCAATCTGACCCTGGGTGAAGGGATGAGAAGCGAAACCCCGGACCCTTCTTTCTCAGGCCTCTCATTGCCCAGTCATCAGCCCTTGGAAGGCTAGAGTGGAGCCAGGACCCCCATGCCAGGGCGAGATCATCCTCTGGGTCTGGGTGTAGGGTCTGTGCTGCAGAACTGTCTGGCTCACCTGCCCCAGACCTTTTGCGAGGCTGGCCTGGCCAATGCAGGCTGTCAGAGCTGCAGCTGTGCCTCTCTGGACTGTCGCCTCCCACCCCCATTCAGGTGTTAAAACCCTGACCCCCAGGGTGATGGTGTTGGGGGTGGTCCTTAGTGAGGTGATCGGGCCATGAGAGAGGAGTCCCCACGAGCAGCATTAGTGCCCTTATAGGAAGGGACGGGCTTCCCTGGGGGCTCAGCTGGTAAAGAATCTGCCTGCAACTGGGGAGACCTGAGTTCGATCTCTGAGTTGGGAAGATCTCCTGGAGGAGGGCATGGCAACCCACTCCAGTATTCTTGCCTGGAGAATCCCCATGGATAGAGGAGCCTGGAGGGTTACAATCCATGGGGTTGCAAAGAGTCCGACACCACTAAGCGACTAAGAACAGCACAGGAAGGGATATGAGCTTCTGTCCTCTCTCTCTGATCTCCATCTTCTGAGAAGACAACTGTCTGTAAACCAGGGAGAGGGCCCTCAACAGACGCAGGATCCGTCTGCACCTTGATCTTGGAACTTCAGGCTCCAAAAACGTGAGCAATAAACACTTGCTGTCTCAGCCCCCCAGTCTGTGGTGTCTGTCATAACAGCCCCAGCTGACAAGTGGCACCTGGTGCTCCCTGCTGGCTCAGTGAACAGGTGGGCCAAGCGAATCTAGGCGTTTCTGGAAGATCATACATCCACCCCGCTAACTGCTACCCCAATGATACTACAGACTGGTGGCTCAGAAACAGCAGAGATTTCTACCTCTGTTCTACCCTTTGGAGGGTAGAATTCTATGATCTAGTCGTGCGCAAATCCATTGTCAGGTGAGGACTTGCTTCCTGATTCACAGACAGGTGTCTCTGGTCTGTATTCTCTTGTGGCGCATGGGATGAGGGTGCCCTCTAGGGTCTCTCATGTATGTGCACTAATCTTGTTCATGGGACTCCATGTTCATGACCTCATCACCGCCAAACACCGTCACATTCGGGGACAAGCTTCAACATGTGAATTTTGGGGGGATATGGTCCATAGCTGTGCTGTTGTAGAGACCATTGGCCTCAGTGCCTGAGAGCTCACACTTCCTGCCCTCTGCCGGGCAGAGCTCGTCCCTCCCACTGGTCAACACGCTCCTGCCGACACCGGTCCACATCCCAGGCTTCTGTCTGAGGAATTTCATTTGCAAATATAAGGGGAAGACATGTCCTGACAACATGCCAGGTAGTGACAAGTTTACCCTTTGCTGCCGCTTTGGGAACACTGAAGGGAAGACGAAGCATTAGGTAAGATTTTCTGATTTTTCTACCGTGAGTGGAAGGGCTTGAAGTGCGATGGCTGGTGTATTAATACTTGTCGCGATGATTTATCCTACAAGCCAGGAGGCTCTGGCCAGGTTTGAGGCCGGCCTAACAACTGAGAGTCAAGGTCTGACCAGCCAGGAGTCCTGAGCTTAAATCTTTCCTACTCTTGGCTTGTACAATAAATGCCCAGCCGACTGTTTCCTGCAAATGCTCTGGTAGGTCGCTATCAGGTCACTGACTAGCGGGAACCGGAATTTCCAAAGGAGTGATTGCTGAGGAGGAAGACCACGGGATGTGGGAGGGACGGTAACCCTGGATGGTCCTCCTGGGAACAAGCCCGGGTTCCAGGAAGAGAGGAGGGGAGCAGGTGCCCCTGGGACCTCCAGGACAGCCGGGTGGAGCTGGGCACCTGCTTGGCCTGCCTGACCACTCCCTCTTGTTGGGGGACTAGGGGGTGACTGAGTGCTGTTGGGGACACCACACTCCGTTCCGCTTCCCTTCCTCAAAAATAAAATGATGTCCCAGCAGAATAGGGTCTGGTGAGCCTCAAGGTTGCGGAAGGCTGTCGAGAGGAGGGGGCGGGGACCCCGAGATGTGGGGCGCAGAAGTGTCAGCGCGCCTTCGGAAACCGGGTGGAGGGCGTAGGAGAGCACCCGGGGCGGGAGGGGATACGGGCGGCGCTGGCTGGGGGGGCGCAGGGCGTCCACAGCCAGAGCCGGACCCTCCACCTCGCGCGGGAAGCGGAAGTCCCGGCCCAGTTCTGGGGGGCGTCCCCGCCCCTCCAGATCTGCCCCTTCGGGCTCCGTCCCTCGGTTTTTTCCGCCTTCCTCCCTGGAAGGGCCGCCCCTCATGCTGTCCACTGGACGCCCCATCCCCGCCCAGTAGACCGCGCACACCGGCCGCGTCCTGAGAGCCGCCCACAGCCTCGGAGGCCAAGCCCGCCCCACTCCCTTCCTGGAGGTCCGGCTCCTCCACGGCCTTGCCCAAGGCCCCGCCCACCGCTACGCCCTACTCGACCCCTCCCTTCATTGGTCCAGACACGGACAGCTCCGCCCACCAAGGATGGACCACCTCCTCGAAGGCCCCGCCCCCACTCCGACCACGCCCACTCGGGGTCCCGCCCCTCTCGCCGGCCCCGCCCCCTCCCTGCCCCGGGCTCCGGCGGCTGTGGCCGTTGCGCGCGCTGGCGGAGCGGATCGCGGCCGGAGAGCGAGCGGCCGGTAGGTTGCAGGCCGGGCGCCGGCGCCCCGCCGCCGCTTTCTTTCTTCTGAGGGCGCGCGCTCGCGGCCCCCGCGGCCCGCTCCGCCCGGCCGAGCGGAGAGTGCCGGGGGCGGCCGGCGCCTCGGGGTCCTACTCCTCCGGGCCGCCCGGCCGCCGCCGCCCTGCTTTTGTTCCCCAGCGCGACTCCGGCCGGGCGGAGGGGCGGCCGCGGGGCCCGAGGGCTCGGGATCGAGGCAGGGCCGAGCGCGCGCGGCCTGCGACGCCCACCGACGGCGGGCGCCCCGGGCCGAGTCCTCACGGGCGCCCGAGTTTCCTGTCCGACCTCCCAGGCGGCCGCATTGTCTGACCAGAGGCCGCCCCCGGAGACCCCAGCTCTGGGAGTGCGGCGCCGCGACGCAGCCTCGTGCTGGCTTCCCGGTGCGGGCTCCGAGCTGCGGCCCAGGGCAGGGGCTGGGGGACGCTGCGAGGCCCCGGAGCTGCGGGCGCAGGCGGGGTGGCCCGGAGTTTTGGGTGTAGATGGGATGGTGGCCCGGAGTTGTGAGTGTGAACAGAATGGCCCTGGAGTTGTGGGTGTAGACGAAGTTGCCCGGAGTTTTGAGTGTAGATGGAGTGGCCTTAGAATTGTGGATGTAAACACTGGTCCAGAGTTGTAAGCGTAGACGGAGTGGCCCAAAGCGGGTGCAGACAGAATGGCCCGGAGCTGCGGGTGTAGACGGAGTGGCCCGGAGCTGCGGGTGTAGACGGAGTGGCCCGGAGCTGCGGGTGTAGACCGGAGCTGCGGGTGTAGACGGAATGCCCTGGAATTGTGGGTGAAGACAGACCCTAGGGCAGGCGGCCATGCTCTGTGCCTCGCCTTCCCTGTCGCAGGGCTGGGTTTGTAGCAGGACCTGCCTGTAACCATGGGGTTGCTCAGGGTTGTGAGTGGATCTGAGTGGTCAGTGTCCATCAGCGTCACGTGCTGTAGTTAAAGGGCGCCTGTGAGGCCATGGGACCCACAGACGGATCGTGAGGCTGGCAGAGAGGGAACTGCTCCTCCGGAGACCCCCCCACCCCAGGTCTGAGACAAGTGCCTGGATAGGCGGTGGGCAGCAGGCAATGAGCAAGAAGAGAGAAGGTGTTTAAAACCCTGCCTTAGGGACTTATCGTCGCAGTGGGACGTTTCATCAGAATGTCCTCCGACCCGGTGCTCTTGAGCCTAGAGGTCCTGGCTGTGGGTTGGGGACGCGGAGCTTGGGCCTCAGGGATGCTCCTCAGACGAGGACAAGCCCATCGCTGAGGTGCCCACCCTGGTGCTGGGTGACCGCCTTTGGGAGAGGGGGACCTGGGCTGGCGTGTGGAGCAGACCTGGGGCGGGGTGGGTGGTGGCATCCTGTGCGGGGTCAGGAGGTGAGCAGCGGTTGCTGGGTGGGCCAGCACCCCAGGCTTCAGGGCAGGCTCCTTTCCCCCTCTTCTAGGAGGAGGGCATCCAGGAAAGGGCCAGCGACCAGGCAGAAGAGCAGCTGCAGGCTGGGAGGCCAGGACCGGCTGGCCTTGTCCGAGGAGGCAGCTAGCCTGCAGGGGCGCGCTAGGCGGGGGAGGCGGGGAGGTCCAGGGCTCCTGCAGCAGAGGAGAGCACATGCGTTTTCTGATTACCCTGCCTTTAGACGCTTGCCTTTGTCTGAAGTGGGTCAAGCAAAAGTCAGGATGAAGGAAGAACAGTGTTATCATTAAGACTCGACACAGGCTGTCCAGCGAGTACCCAAACACAGTGAAGCCATGGCGTGTTGCGTTTCCTTTGAATTTGGTGGAATTCACAGAAACATTTTACTTTCTGGTTAACACCTGTATGAGTTTCCCGTGGCAGCTGCAACAAAGGACCACAGCCTAGTGGCTTAAAAGCAGAAACGGATGTCCTCTCGGCTAGCGGGGACACCCTTACACCCAGCCTGCGCCATCCTTCCCTGCCTCCTGCTTCCCTCTTTCTGTCCTGGCTCCTTGCTCTGCGTCCCTCCCGAGAGGACACGCATGGTCACGCCTGCGTGTGGAACCTGGGCCCTCTCCCTGCACAGGCACTTTAGCGGCATCACGCCTGCCAAGGCCCTGTTGCCTGTGAGGGGACGTTCACAGCTTCAGGGCCTCTGGCCTGGTGTCCTTGTGGACTGCCCTGGCCACTCTTGCAAGAACTGGGGTCTCTCCTGTCGTGGGCTGGGGAGCAGCCGTCTCGCGCCCTGCCCTGCCCCTCGCCCCCGAGGGGACGCTGCTGCTGCCGCCTCGTGCGTCCCTGCCCAGCGCTGGAGGAGAGGCCGCAGCAGTCCCTGGGAGATGAGCCTGGCTTGGGGCTCCCGGCTGGCGGATCGCTCATGTTTACTTTTAGGGGTGGTGGTTACCTGCTCCTTTGGCCATCCAGGGACTTCTGTGGTGGCCCAGCGGTTAGGACTGTGCTCTTCCACTGCAGGGGGCCTGGGTCCCATCCCGGATCGGGGAGCCAAGATCCTCCACGCTGCTCGGTGCGGCCTACATAAATAAATAAATAACGTAAGAAAAAGAAAAGCTGTAGTCAGTCCCCGAAGTACACTCAAACCACGGGCACGTTCGATTTTAACAAGCAAGCTTCCCTGTGGTTTCTGGGGGTTCAGCAGATTCAACCCCGAGACCGTGGGCTCGAGGCAAAGGAGATGCCCGGCTTGTCCTTCCTGTGTTCCTCCCTCCCTCCTCTCCATCCCCAGCCCTGGCATCAGATGACATCCCACGTGTGTCCCTCCTTGACCTTCTTTGTTTTTTTTACACACACTGCTATGTATCTATCTTTCTCCACGTCTCGTTTTTGTCCCTTACTGTGCTCTTGGCCACCCTTCTAAGACACTCAGATGAGGAGCTAAGCCTACTGATTAAAGAATGAAGACGCCAGGCGCTCTCCTGTCTTGCTGTCCGCATCTCCCGGGCAGGCACCCCAGCTCCTGTCTCCTCAGGCATTTCCTGCCCGCTAAGCGGCTGTCTTGGTCTGTGTGTTTGAGTTCTCTAGAAGGTGCGAGACCCGGGCTCTCCCCTCCGAGGCGGTGATGCTCCCTCGCCCCCCATTTCCCAGCTCAGTCACTGCACCACCGGTTACACCAGCGTCTGCTGCTCACCCGCCTGTTCCTGGAGTCAGCTGCCGGAGCACAGGCCCTTTCCTGCGCAGGCCTGTGACACCCCTCTTGTGGTGGCCCCTGGCTCCTGGGTCCGGCTTCCTGCCCTGCTCTGTCCTGGCCCCGGCGTGCCCACAGGTGTCTGCGCTCAGGACCTCTCTTCCCAGTCTGGGCTCACCCTGGCTCTGTGGAAGCGCATGTTCATGATAGCCAAGAAGCCTCATCTGGAATTTTCCTTTGCTCTTGATTTTGAAAATTGCTTTTCAGTTAACTTGTAGTTTAGCTGGGTATAGAATTCCCCCGAGGCATGTTTTCTCAGAATGTCGAAGCCGCTGCTGTGCGGTACGTGGCACTTTCCCAGCTCTGGCGGGAAGCAGACGCCCTAGCGACTCTCTGTGATCTGGCTCCAGGAGGCCCCCAGGAGCAGCCCTTGCTCCCTGAGCTCTGAACCGTCAGAGCACGACGGCCTGCCCCCATCACGAGTGGGCGAGGCAGGCCTGCTCAGCCTAGGGTGGCATTGTTCCCTGTGCTTCGCTATGTTTCAGTGTCGGGCTCTCCCTGGAACCCCCTTTATTCAGAGGCTGGAACTCCGGGGCTGACCTAATCCTTGGTCCCCCTCCTCCTCTTGTTGACCTGCTTGATGTTTGCCCCGCTCGTGGCGCGAGCAGAGAAGAGCAGAGTCGGACACAACCAGTCTCTGGTTCTTCTGCCTTTTAGAAGTCCAGCTTGTACATGTGAAAGTTCTCAATTCGTGTATTGTTGAAGCCTAGATTGAAGGATTTTGAGCATTACCTTGCTAGCATATGAAATGAACACAATTGTATACTAGTGTGAACATTCTCTGGCATTGCCTTTCTTTGGGATTGTAGTGAAAAGTAACCTTTTCCAGTCCTTTGGGCACTGCTGAGTTTTCCAAATCTGCTGACGTACTGAGTGCAGCACTTTAACGGCACCATCTTTTAGGATTTCAAATAGCTCAGCTGGAATTCCACGATCCCCACTAGCTTTGTTCGTAGTGATGCTTCCTAAGGCCCACTTGATTATAGATAATATTTGGAACACTCTTAATACTAATTAAAAAGTGTTGATTGTGGAAGATATGAGGCTACGGACAGAGTAAACAGAAGAATGAGGCGCGCCCAGGCGGTTGTCGCTCACCCGTAAGGGCCTGTGGTGTCTGGCCCGCCTTTCCGGCCTCCTCTTGACCCGCCTGCCCCTCACTCTCCCTTCGCTCTGTTCCACGTGGATATTAACAGGGCCGACTCGGGTCCCTTTGCTTCTGTTTGCCCTATGTTTTTCTTGTTGTTGCTGCTTTCCCTTTCTCATCTTGTTTTGGGTCAGTTGAGTGCATGTGGGTCTGTGTGTGCTTACACAGGGAGGCACGTTTGTATCTGTGGGTGCGTGTACCAAGTGTGTGTGTGTCTGTAATGAGTACACACGTGTTTTCTAGTACTGTGTCTTGGCATCATTTTTAGTGGTCTGAAACGCCTATCCTAACTTTTTGCCGTCTGTTTCGGGTTAATTTTGCAACGCGTTAGCTGAAACTAAGCGCCGTGTGCTGCGGCAGTGATGCACGTTCCCTTTGTGCCGCCTTTGAGCGACTTGGCCTCGTCCGTCTTACATCTGCACGCGCTCTAAGCCGTGAGACACTGTTACAGTTTTTGCTTTAAAAAGTCATGTGTACTTTAAAGAGATTGAAAGAAGGAAAATCATATTTTTAAAACGTTTACCCAGTGTTCGCCGTTTCTGTTGTGCTCCCTTCCTTCGTATAGATTTGACTTTCCATCTGGTATCATTTTTCTTCGGCTTGGAACACTCCTTTAGCATTTCTTGCCTGTTGGTGACAAATCCTCCCAGTTTGGGTTTATCTGAAGCGTGCTCATTTCTGTTCCACTTTAAAGGACCTTTTTGCTGGCTTGGAGTCCGGGTTCTCTTCCCGGCCCTCTGACTGGTCCGCTCCGTCTTGTGGTGGAGTCAGCCGTTGTGTCAAGCCCGTCGTAACCGCCGTGTGTCACGTGGGGACACTGTCGCCAGCTCTTGTCTGTGTCTTTGACCCCCAGCGCTTGGACTGTGATGTCCTTGGGAAGGTTTTCTCTGACTTTATCCTGTTCAGGGTTTGTTGAGCTTCTTAGATAAATAAGTCTGTGATTTTTTTTTTACCAAACTTGGGGAAGATTTGGTCATGGTGTATTCAGATGCTTCCCCCGCCCCACTTCTCTCCTCCTGGTGCTTGTATTACATGTCTGTTATTGTCTCCCAGGGCACTCAGGCCTGGTTCCAATTTAAAAATTTTTTGTTTCTTTTTCTTTTCTCTTCCATCTGCAATCCAAATTAAGTCCATTTCAATGAGTTGTAAAATTTCAATTACTGTAGGGTTAATTTCTAGAGTTTCCACTTGCTTCTTTTTTCTTAATAGTTTCCATTTCTCTACTGAAATAGGCCACCTATTTACTGTGGTTGTGTCCCCCACTGCATCCTTGAACACACTGTCCTAGCTGCTTCAAAGTCCTGACCTGTGACTTCAGCTCTCGGCTTATCTCAGGATCAGCTCCCCTGGCCTCTTTGTCTCTTGACTGGGTCATGCCTTCCTGTTTCCCTGAGCCTCTAGTACGAGGTTGTGCGCTGGGCATCGCAGCATCCGCAGGAGTGGCTCTCTGTCCTGAAGGCGTTGGTCTGTCCCGCGGGTTGACTTATGGGGACCCAGGCGGCTCCGCCGTGGTCTCTGGGGTGCTGGGGCTGCTGGCCCCTCATAGTCTCCCGGCCCGGGGGGCTCAGGGCTCCCCAGGGCCTGGAAGAGTTTACCCCCAGGTTTTGGGTCCTCCTCTCTCCCCAGCTCCCTCCCGTCTGAGATACTGAGACGCCCCTCCCTTTGCAGCCGCCTCCGGGCCCAACTTGGTCCTGTGCCCAAAGCTGGAGGAGTGCTGGGCCCGAAGTTAGAGGAGTGCGGCGTCCGGCTGAGCCCCGGATGTGCCCAGACACCAGTGCCCTTCTGCACCCCACGCGGCCCTCTTCCTGCGGGGAACAGCACCCCTGGTGTCCACCCGCCCCCTTGCGCTCAGCCCCCTCGGGTGGCTGGGTTGTGTAGCGTGCCCCAGCCGGGCCAGGAGGCCGTGTGACGCTCTCCCTTCACTGGGGGACCTGCGGGTCTGGGCGTTGCCCTCGGAGCTGAACTGTTGCTGGTCTGGAGAAGTGGGGAGCCAGGGAGTGACCACTGTAGCCCAGGAGAAAGCCCTCCAGGGCCGGTGGACGCCCAGGGCTGCACTCCCCACGCGCCTGCCTGGGGTGCAGACGGCACGGTGAGCGCGGCGCGGTGAGCGCGGCGGCCCTGTGTGCCGCTCACTGTCCCCCTCCGGTGAGGTCGCCGAGGGTCAGGAGGGCGTCTGTCTGCTGACCTCTGACGGGTCGGTTCTGCTGCTGTGGGCTGAGCGGCCCAGCCCAGATCACTGTCCTGGGTGCCCGCCCTTCACCCGCCCTGCTGTCCGGCCCGGCCTCGGCACTGCCCTCCTGTGCCAGTTTCCGTCTGTGAAGCGTGGTTAGTGCGGAGACTGCCGTGCGGGTGAGGGAGGAGAGCGAGTGTGAGACGTCGGTGGCCATGTGGCCTGCGGGACGTTGCTGGTGCCCTTGGCCTGGCTGCTCTGAGCGGGTGGGCACCCGTGGCGCATCTGTGTCCAGCCCCTACTTGGTGCCAGCCTGTGGTTCCACAGAGCCTGGCCTGGGACACATTTTACCTGGAGGTACTTGGGCAGCATGAGGTGCCCAGACCGCCGTCTGCCCCTGAGGCCTGGAGTCTGGCCCAGAGGGATGGGCCTGAGGAGCCAGGCTGCTCCGCACCATGGGGCTGAGCGGCGGGGGCTGGAGAGGCCCCTGAGCCCCGCGGCCGTCGTAACAAAGTACCACCAACTGGGGGCCTCAGAGGTGGAGGGTTTTTCTCACTCTTCTGGATGCAGATCCCTGCCTGAAGTGTGGGCAGGGCCCGCCCGCGCCCGTGCCCTCCGGAGGCTCCTGGGGCCCCAGGGCCCATCTCCGTCTTCACATGGCCTCCCCGGGCCCCCTTTCCCTCTGCTCCCCCTCACAAGGACACGTGTGATGCACGGAGGCCTGTGGGTAGCCAGCACGGCCTCCTTCTCTCAGAACCTGCCCGCAGGCCCGTCTGCAGGGCCCTTGCCCCACCGGGGCACTTCCAGGCTCTGCGCATTAGACCTCACGACTTTGGGGCCACTGTCAGCCCAGCACACCCTGGACCTGGGACGTGAGGAGCCCTGTGGGGTTGCGGGCAGGGGTGGGCGGGGGCGGAGGAGGGTGGAGACGTGCCTCCCGCCACGTGCCCTGCTGCGCCTGTGCCTCCTGGGTGGGTTCCCGTGGGTACTGGGGACCCCGTGTCTCCCTGAGAGCGCCAGAGAGAGACGCAGGCCGCAGAAGCCCCCCGTCCGCCCCTCTGAAGAAAACGGAGTCAGGACGGTGCGGCGCTCCGCGGCTTTTCCCTCTTGTGTCCTGCAGCAGGCGGGGGGCAGTGTCCTGTAGGAGGCCTGAAACGGGGCCCTCTTCGTACTTAGATTTGTCAGATAAAACCTGCCAGGCAATATTTGGAGCCTACTTTGAGTAAAAAGTTATTTGTCTTTTTATCTGAAATTCAAATTTAACTGAATGTCCTTTATATTTATTTGCTAAATCCAGTAACTTCATTTATATCCTTCCTTTGCCAGGTTTAAAAACCACAAACAGAAATAAATACCAGGCTTCCCTGGTGGCTCAGAGGTTAAAGCGTCTGCTTGCAATGCGGGAGACCCGGGTTCGATCCCTGGGTCAGGAAGATCCCTGGAGAAGGAAATGGCAACCCACTCCAGTATTCTTGCCTGGAGAATCCCATGGAGGGAGGAGCCTGGTGGGCTACAGTCCACGGGGTCACAAAGAGTCGGACATGACTGAGCGGCAAACTACTAGAGATAAAAAGGGAACGTCAAAGAATAATGGGAAGGGAAAACTGAGACGGTGTAAGCTCCAGTAGTTCAAGATTACTGAAGCAGATTTTGTTTCTGAAGTCAGAAATGTCCCTGCGGTCCCATCAGCTGTGGACCCTGAGACGCTGTGGCTTCTGCCTGTCCTGCTTGCTTTTCCCCAGCCGGTTTCGGCCAGGCTGGTGCCCAGAGCCAGCCCGGAGCTGGCGGGTGGGGTCTGCCCTCCTACGGCTGGAGGAGCTCGGCACCCGCTTTTGGACCCACCTCCCACTCAGGCCTGGCCGTGGGGGGCCGGGTGGGGGGCTGGGTGGAAGCGAGGGGGCTCCTGGTTGGCGTGGTGCTTCTGGACAGTCAAGGCCTCTGGGTTCACGGCCTCCACGTGTCCTGACCTTGTGGCTCATGGGCCCAAGCTGATGTTTCTGCTGCTTCTTGCGACTGTCGCGTGGTGGGCGGGCAGGCTTGAGGGGTCTGGGTCGGGGGAGTGGGGCAGACTGAGCCAGGGAGCGGCGGAAGGAGGTGGGGGGACAGGTCCCCTGGGTTCACGGCCTCCACGTGTCCTGACCTTGTGGCTCATGGGCCCAAGCTGATGTTTCTGCTGCTTCTTGCGACTGTCGCGTGGTGGGCGGGCAGGCTTGAGGGGTCTGGGTCGGGGGAGTGGGGCAGACTGAGCCAGGGAGCCGCGGAGGGAGGTGGGGGGACAGGTCCCCTGGGTTCACGGCCTCCACGTGTCCTGACCTTGTGGCTCATGGGCCCAAGCTGATGTTTCTGCTGCTTCTTGCGACTGTCGCGTGGTGGGCGGGCAGGCTTGAGGGGTCTGGGTCGGGGGAGTGGGGCAGACTGAGCCAGGGAGCGGCGGAGGGAGGTGGGGGGACAGGTCCCCTGGGTTCACGGCCTCCACGTGTCCTGACCTTGTGGCTCATGGGCCCAAGCTGATGTTTCTGCTGCTTCTTGCGACTGTCGCGTGGTGGGCGGGCAGGCTTGAGGGGTCTGGGTCAGGGGAGTGGGGCAGACTGAGCCAGGGAGCCGCGGAGGGAGGTGGGGGGACAGGTTCCGGAAAGAGCAGCTTTTAAAGCAGATGGGGTCAGGGCTACGGGGCCTCCTGTGCCCCCAGCATCCGCCTGCGGTCGCACTGGCCTGTTGCCCCACAGGGTGGCCGGCCCTGGAGGACGGGCCATCACTGGTCACTTGACTGTGCATACTGCCGCCACAGCGGCCCCTGGCCGGTTCCTGGGTGGACGAGCGAGTGAGCGCACAGGATGGTCATGGGTGCTGACGCTGGGCCTGCTCGGGTGGCACTGAGGCCTGGGCGGGGCCCTGGGGGCATCTGGGGTGGGGCCCGCAGGTGTGAGCTCCTGCAGGTGCCAGCAGCCCCGCCCCCACCTCGGCTGCAATCAGCCCTGCCGGCTCCCACCTGTCTGGCTGCCTGGCTGCCTGCCTTCTGCGAAGCTGCTTCTTTCCTTAATTGAGACCTTTATGAAATTCCTTCGTGTGCAGAGAGTGGTCATTGTGACATGAGTCAAAGACTCACTCCAGAGCACACGCATCCCCGCGTCCCCATCACGCCCGGCACACGGGGGCGCGGTGCCCGGGCTAGCAGAGGGCCCTGCGTCCCCATCACGCCCGGCACACGGGGGCGCGGGGCCCGGGGCTAGCAGAGGGCCCCGCGTCCCCATCACGCCCGGCACACGGGGGCGCGGTGCCCGGGCTAGCAGAGGGCCCCTGGTCCCGTGACGCCCGTGTGCTCGGGAGCGTGGTGCCCGGGGCTAGCAGAGGGTCCCTGGTCCCCAGAGATGCCCGTGTGCTCAGGAGCGTGATGCCCAGGGCTAGCAGAGGGTCCCTGGTTCCCAGTGACGCCCGTGTGCTCGGGAGCGTGGTGCCCGGGGCTAGCAGAGGGTCCCTGGTCCCCAGAGATGCCTGTGTGCTCGGGAGCGGGATGCCCAGGCTAGCAGAAGGTCCCTGGTCCGCAGTGACGCCCGTGTGCTCGGGAGCACGATGCCCAGGGCTAGCAGAGGGTCCCTGGTCCACAGTGACACCCGTGTGCTCAGGAGCACGATGCCCAGGCTAGCAGAAGGTCCCTGGTCCGCAGTGACACCCGTGTGCTCGGGAGCGCGATGCCCAGGGCTAGCAGAGAGTCCCTGGTCCCCAGTGACGCCCGTGTTTTCGGGAGCAGTATCTATGGACATGGATACCTGGCCACAGCATGGGATCTTCGTGTCCCCTGAGCTGCAGGAGTCTGGCCCCTCAGTGCCTGTGCCAGCCCATCCAGGGGCACCTGCTCGTCGGAGGTCTTAGGTTTAAAAAGTAATTGTTTTTTAACTTAAATTTTTTGTTGAGGCATAGCTGATTTGCACTGTTTTACACTTTTATTTTTTTTCTTTTAGATGAGAGAGATCACAAACATTTGCTTCTCTTCATTGGTTACCATGTGGATTTTTCACAATGTAAACTTTATATAGCATCAGAATCAGAAAGGTGTAACACTAATACATCTGAGTGAGTAGCACGGACCTTTGTGATTTAGAAGTGTCTCTTCTGCTAAGTCCAGACTCTCTTCTCCGCTTGGAGAAAAGGCAGAGGGCTGGCGAGCGGGGCTGCTTGGGTGAGGCCTGGCGTAGCAGGGGCGCCGGGGACGGCGATGAAATATTCAGGCCGCCCAGGAGGTGTCCGGTTCCCAGGGCCCTTCTGCTCTGCGTGCTGCGGGCGCGCGCAGGCTCGGTGGTCCCCCTCCTCTGTAGCTGAGCCGCCCTCGCCCGTCCCACGGAGGGAGGAGAAAGCACAGTGTAAGGCAGAGACCCTGCGGTGTCTTCTCGTGGAGGGAAGTGGAGCTGGATGAGTTTAAAGCTGGTGTCTTAGGCTCTCTTTAGGCGGTAAGTATGGCATCAGCATCGCTGTACGTCTTCAACTTTCCATTACTTTTGGAATTCCACGTCCTTTTAGCAGTATTCGACCGAGTAGCAACTGTGCTCCCATTTTCCTGAGGTGTTTAGTATTCTTAAGTGTGCAGTCTTTCATTTCCTCTCTCTTTTTCTCTCCTCTTTCCTGATTGTTTATATTTGCTGTATCTCCTGATTCCAAGAGCTACTTCACTGTTTCATGGGTTTGCTTTTTTTGAGGGATGACTGCTTTACAGAATTCTGTTGTTTTCTGCCAAGCACTGTCGTGAATCAGCCATAGGTGCATCTCCATCCCTCGTGGACACACGGCTGCCTTGCTGTGACCTGGCTCTTGCTGAGCTGAGCTGGACATGCCCCCCAAGGACCGACCCAGGGCATCTGCTCTGTGTCTCTGCAGCCTGGCCTCTTGGTATCTCTGGGCTTAAAGTATTAAAACCTTAAAGACTGACCTTTGAAAGGAACCCTCACAAAAAAGCGCTGCATGATCACCAAATGCAAAGCCGGGCGCTTTACACGTCGCATGCTGTTCACTCCATCGTAAATTATTCAACAGCCGTGCATCCCAGTCATCTGCGGAGCTGCTGTCCTGCTTCCTGGACTTAATGTTCCAGCGTGGGAGATGAAGCTCCCTAGGAATCGAGACAGGCCGTTTGAGAAGCAGGTGGATAATTTTTGTTAGCAAGAATGCTTCAGGGGAGGTCAGCTTCTACACTGGCATTTGCTCGCATGCTGATGTAAAAAGGGGGGCAGCTAGGGTTAAGAGCCCAAACTAAAGTCAGCACCCCCGAGCTGAACCCTAACTCTCGTCTTTGGTCATGGTTGTAGGCGAGGAGCCCGAGCCTTGGTTTCTTCCTCGGTGAGCTGGGACTGTGAGACGCCGATTGGCAAGGTCATCTGATAGTAACAGCTTTTATTAGCCGATCCCCCCATTTCCAGTCAGTTCATCTCGGTTTATGCAGCATGACTCCCTTAATCAGCTCCTCCCAGATTAGACTTGAGGGAAGAATGCTCAATCAGTGCGCTGCTGCTGAGAGATCAGCGTCTGCAGCAGGAATGGGGAGAAACAAGCGACAGCATCCATGCATCGGATTCAGGTCAGTCGCTCAGGCGTGTCCGACTCTCTGCGACCCCACGGACTGCAGCACGCCAGGCCTCCCTGTCCTTCACCAACTCCTGGAGCTTGCTCAGACTCATGTCTATCGAGTCGGTGATGCCATCCAACCAGCTCATCCTCTGTCGCCCCTTCTCCTCCCGCCTTCTGTCTTTCCCCCCATCAGGGTCTTTTCAAATGAGTCAGTTTTCTTTGCATCAGGTGGCCGAAGTATTGGGAGCTTCCACTTCAGCATCAGTCCTTCCATGAATATTCAGGACTGATTTCCTTTAGGATGGACTGGTTTGATTTCCTTGCAGTCCAAGGGACTCTCAAGAGTCTTCTCCAACACCACAGTTCAGAAGCATCATTCTTTGGTGCTCAGCTTTCTTTATGGTCCAACTTTCACATCCATACATGACTACTGGAAAAACCATAGCTTTGACTAGATGGACCTTTGTTGGCAAAGTAATGTCTCTGCTTTTTAATATGCTGCCTAAGTTGGATATAACTTTTCTTCCAAGGAGCAAGCGTCTTTTAATTTCATGGTAGCAGTCACCATCTGCAGTGATTTTGGAGCCCCAAAAAATAGTCTGACACTGTTTCCATTGTTTCCCCACCTATTTACCATGAAGTGATGGGACCGGATGCCATGATCTTAATTTTATGAATGTTGAATTTTAAGCCAACTTCTTCACTCTCCTCTTTCACTTTCATCAAGAGGCTCTTTAGTTCTTCTTCACTTTCTGCCATAAAGGTGGTGTCATCTGCATAGCTGAAGTTATTGACATTTCTCCTGGCCATCTTAATACCAGCTTGTGTCTCATCCAGTCCAGTGTTTCTCTGCATAGAAGTTAAATAAGCAGGGTGACAATATGCAGCCTTGACGTACTGCTTTCCCGATTTGGAGTTAGGTAGCACGTCAGTTACTGCTGCCTGTGACAGACCACCCCCAACAGACTAGTGTTTTATGTCGCCCAGTCCCTTTGGTCAGGAGCCCGCTGCAGCTGAGCTGACTGCTCCATGCCGGGTCTCACGAGGTTGGCGTCGGGGTGACGGCCGGGAGCGGGGCGGAGGACCAAGCTCACCGTCACGATGCTTGGTGGCCTCGGAGCATCCGTGTCCCCAGTCACTCGTGTGACTGCTGGCCAGCCTCACGGCCTTGCTGGCTGGCACGAGAGGCCTTCTTTGCTGCGTGGGCGGCTTCTGAGGGCAGCTCAGCGCCTGGCAGCTGACCTTCCTCGGAGCAAGTGAGGGAGGGGTGAGCAAGGGAGCCTTTGAAAGCAACCTTACCTCACATCTGCATGTTCAGTTGGTTTGAAGGGGGCCCTCGTGGAGCCTGCCCTTGGGGAAGGGGCCTGCCAAGAGCGGGCGACCGCGGGCAGGATCACTGGGGCCCCCGGGAGGCCGCCTGTCTGTCCAGCCTCAGTGACTCATCCCTCCCCCAGGCAGGACACACGCCCCCAAGACTCAGGTAGGAGGCTCTCCAGCGGTGGCTCCTTGCGTGCCGCTTCGGGGCGCCCCTCCTCTCCTCCCTAGACCTGTGCTGAAGAGATCGGCACCCAGCCCCTGCCCTCAGCAGTAAGCAGTGTTGGGACAGACAGGGGATGAGCTCCTAGACGCTCCTCAAAAGCGACGTGCAGGCGTCCTGGGGCACAGCCCCGACATGCTGGAAGCTCCCCCATGCGAAGGTCTGGGGACACCGGCGCTCTGCCTTCCTGCCTCACGACGATCGCACACGTTTGCGGTTGAGTTGCTTCCTCAGCCTGCCTCCTGCTGGTAGGATTTGGGGGGCTGGCACCCTGCTTTCATCCTGTCCTCCCTGTGACTCAGCTCTCACTGCCGGGTTTCCACGGACAGCGCTTTCTTGAGACCTTTGGGGATCTCCCATGACACCTCCGTGGTGTTCTCTGCAGCAGAGCTCGCTGAGACCAGCCCTCCTCTGCGTGGGCTTCCTGTCGGCGAGGGACAGCCAGCCCATCTTTTACAGCTGTCCCCACACGCGGCGGCTTTGAGCGGACACCCCGTGCGCCAGGACTGGGTTGTGCACAGAAGAGGCGGGGGGCGTGTCAGCCTGCTCTGGCCCTTGAGCCTCAGGACACCCCTCAGGGTCCAGGTCAGGACTCCGAAGAGGCAGGTGACCTGAGCGGAGAGGGGCGCGTGGCCCTGGCCCCCTGCACCCCCCCCGCGGCTCTCGGTTTGGATGATTGCAGGGACCCTGGGGCGGGGGGGGGTCCATGAGGCCCACCTGGCTGGGCGGCTGGGCTGGCAGCCGTTGGGGGTGTCAGGCTGGCTCGGGGCGCCGGGGTGATGAGGTGCTGGGGTCTGGGGACGGAGTGAGGTGGGCTGCCGCTTCCCTCTCGGGGGCCTGGGAACGTGCCTGAGCGGGCTTCCTCCAGGTTTCTCCTGCGTGGCGCCCGCCGCTCCCTCCCCCTCCTTTCTGAGTTGGCGCTGGTCCAGCCTGCGGTTGACAGACGTGAGGGGGCACCCACCCCTGCCCTGGCACCTGCTTTCCTGAGACCCCCAGCTCACGCAGTGTCTCCTGAGACCCCACAGCAGCGCGGGTTCCCGAGCCTCGGTGGGTCAGGACCGACCTGGGGCTGCAGAGAAGCCGCCTGCCTTTGTGTGCGTCTGGGGGCTGGGTGTGGCTGAGGATGGGGCCTGCGCATCAAAACCTGGGCCCTTTTCAGTCAGCTGTTTTCCTCACGGCAAAGGTCATATCTGTTCTTTGTAGAAAACTTAGCCTTTGTGGACTGAAGTCATTAAATCCTAACACTGAGTGCTGCCAGTCCTGGACTGCTCCCGGCTCTGCGGGGGCTGGCCGAGCACTTCCTCCCACTCCAGGGGGCACAGGACCTGGACGGAGAGCCCTCCCACTGCATCTGCACACCCACACGCCCCCACATTCACACGTCCCCACACCTGCACGCCCCCACACGCGCACGCCCCCACACCCGCACATCCCCACACCTTGCGTCCCCACACCCGCTCGCCCCCACACCCGCACATCTGGACACCCGCTCGCCCCCACACCCGCACATCTGCACTCCTGCACATACGCACACCCGCACGTCCACACACCCGCACCTCCACACGCCCACGTGTCCCCACACACCCACGCCCGCACACCTGCATATCTGCACAGCCGCAGGTCCCCACGCCCGCACGGCACCTGCCTTCTGGGCTGGTGCTGGGCCCTGTGGAGGGCGGGTGGTCTGGGAGGGACATTCCAGAGTGGAGGGTGCAGGCGAGGCTGGTGTAGGGGTGAGGGGCCCAAGCCCGTTGTTGCCCTGGGGAGCTGCGTGGGGTCCCCTGTTGCCCACCAGGCCCTGTGGCTCCTCAGACGGTGGAAGACTTAGAGTGAGCCTGGCCTTCACTTGCCCCCCAGCAAAGGTGCTCTGGGGTCTCCATTGTACAGGACACGGCCTGGCTGGGCCCCCAGCATCCAGCTCCACAGTCCAGGGCCCTGACTGGAGCGGCCTGCTGTGCTGTCTCAGCTGTTTGGTACAGCCAGAAGGTGGACCCGCAGGATGGCTCCCCCAGGACAGGCTCCCCCCTAAAGAATGGGTTCCCCAGGATGGGCTTCCCCTGGCTGAGCCCTGCTGGGGCCCAGCCCCGGTGGATCCAGGGTGATTTGAAGGTGGGGATGGAGTCGGCATCCTTGGAAAAATACATATTTAATCACAGATATAAAGAGAGATTAGAAACGGATAGTGTAGTAGGAAAATTAGTGGAGAAAAAGAGGCTGAATAACTTGGTTTACGTGGAATAGCATCCATGCTCCAGGTGGGAATTCAGCCAGAAAAATGGGGAGCAAGAAAGAAACGACATGGGGGTATCAGTCTTTCCGGAAACTGATGCAATTTCTTTATTTTGGGGTTTGCTTATATACCTTTTGTTACACATCGGGATGAATACAGAGTCACGCGGGGGTCAGCAGTCCTGACCTTTATCAAAATCAGGTGCTTCACATAAAAAGGTCTTAGGGGTTTTATATCATCTTCTGGCCATGAGACCTGCTGACATTTTATGATCCTTTCTTTCTGATAACCAAAAAACTTATTTCTTCCAAGGGTGTTTTTTCTTAAACCAGGCACCACCCTTCAAATACAGTTACATTCCTATAGGGTGAGGGTGTAGTGAGTTACAATCAAGAAAGGAATTTAAGGTTAACATGATTAATCTTAAAGGTTAATACTTATTTCTCCTATATGCTAGTTATATTCGTTATAAGGGCAGGGAATATGGAGATTTAGCAGCAAACATCAGCCCAACAAATGAAAATCCTTTCACCAATGCTCCCCTTAAGATCTATTTAGTCTTAAGATAGTGATAAAGTTACATTTTTACATCGCACGGACACAGTGATTTATAACAAAGTACAGTGATCTATTACAAAAGAGAAAATTCATTAACTCAAAAAGTCTAGTATTGCTAACCTTAAAAACTACTATATTTCCTTTTCTATATTCCAGATACATTGATTAATATATTCCCAGGTGCCTAAGGATATGGAGGCCTGGCGGCAATCATTGACTCAACAATGAGAAAAGCCCTATGCTGATTAAGACTTTCAAAATACTCCAAAACTCTCTGTGCTGTTTATGGTTGAGAGGTAGTAAACAATCACGTGAGTAGTGGCAGGAGTATGGATAATCCTGTCACACAAGCTAGTCTGTCAGCAGAGAGGTTTGACCTGAGACACCCTTGTCCCACCCAGAGCAGGGAATTAGCAGCAATTATTGGCACAACAAATGAAAAACCCTTCACCAATGTAATTCCTAACCAACCCACTATACTAATAATTTCTAACTCCCCAAAAGATAAGTAAACATCTCGTGCCTCTCAGGTTGGGAGGCTGTAAACAATCACATGTGGCCGGAGGAACCTGTACAGGTGGGCTAGATAACCTTCAGAGGAGTCCGTAAGCTGAAACACTCTTGTCACGCCCAGGAATTTTTATTGACTTGGAGCTGCACGTTAACTTCTTCTTTGAGAGAAATGGTGATGGGGGAGAGCCCCCCGTAAAGTCAGAGGTGTAGGTGAGAGCATAAAACAGACTCTGGTTTGGGGGTAGATGCTCAGGAACAGGCGGTTTCCTGAGGCTTTTGCGTATGCCAAGCCTCCTTCCTCATGACCTTTGCCATGGGCGGAGTTCCTCACGCTGGCCCCCGGCAGAGCCCCATGTCTCTCTTCCACTTCCTAGAACAGATCTGCCCGGCAAAGGCCTCCTACGAGTTTGTGGGGCGGACGTGGGGTGAACGTGGGCAGACACCCATCAGTAGGGCTATTTTAGCACCTCTGGCTTTCAGGGGAGGGGTGAAAGTCTGCACTCAGGAGATACTGCCTGACCAGAGGGCCTTTTAAAAAGAGTCCTTCCTTCTTTGCTGCAGAGGCTGAGAAGTCCTTCGGGGTGGGGGTGGGGAGCCCGGCAGGCCCCAGCTGTGGCCGCTGGCCAGAGAGCGGACGGTGGGCCTGGGGACACTGCCCGCAGCACTCCTGTCGGTCTGTCTGGTGGATTCAGTCTGTGCCTCTGACAGCGTGTGCGTGGGGCCTGGGCCCAGCCCTGCTGAGAGCGGCCTCTGCTCCTGGCGGGGCCCCTCCTGGCGGCCGGTGCAGGCGGCCGCAGACTCACGCTCCTCCCCGTGCTCGACCATCACACTCGAGCGGCCATGCTGGGCATCCGCCTTTTCTGACCGCCTCACCTTTCACAGCTGCCACAGGTTGAAGTCCTGGCAGAGGGCGTCGATAGCACAGCTATCACTAAGCCTCGGTGTGCCCCGGGCTGAAAGCCCAGCCGCGGCCTCCACTTGCCTGCTGGCCCGCGTGCAGGGGCCCAGCACCTGGAGGGTGGGCTCTGCTGTCCTCAGACACCTGCTGGCAGGGTCTCATGTAGCTCTGGGAAAAGGTCCATTAATTTTTGGACCAACTAGGCAAGCAGGTGTTATTGGGCAAACTGTGGCCACCACTAATGAACTCAGTCCCTCCAGCACCCACTCTCCACCCCCTGCTCACCCATTCTCCGATCCTGTGTCTGTCCACCCACTTATGCATCCATTCCTCCGTCCCCCATCCATCCCTCTGTCCACACATCCATTTACTCATCCGTCTCCCATGCGTCTTCTCATTCTCCATCCGTTCCTCCATCCCCTATCCATCATGCGTCCATTTATTCATCCGCCTCCCCATCCGTCCCTCTATCCACACATCCATTTACTCCTCTCCCATCCACTCCTCTGTCCCCCACCCACCACACATCCATGTATTCATCCGTCTCCCCATCCGTCCTCTCCTCTTCCACCCGTTCCTCCGGCTGTCACACTCCCACTTACCCTTCCATTCTGCCAGCAGTGCCCCCACCCGTTCTTCCCCATCCGTTCCCCCGTCCTCCCCAGCCATCCCTGCATTCTCCCGTCCACCTCCCCATTCCCCATCCGTCCTTCCCTCCAGCCCTCCACCCGTCCACCCGTAACTGGAGCAGTGTTCCCTGGCACTGTGGTAACCAGCTGCTGGTGCAGGAGCAGCCTGTTGCAGGCACCCCTGGAGATGTGGCATAACCTGTGGCTTGGCACTTGTGATGAACCGCCGAGCAACTCCTATAGGATCCCTCTGCTATTTCTTCCAGTTTCTTTCCTTTCCCACTCTTTTTTTTTTAAGTCAAATGAGGTCAAACATCCCACCAAAAGCTAAAGCCTGGCTTTGATTTCAGCTCCTTCTAAGGTTCTCCAGGGATAATTTTGTGTTTCCACGTAATCTATAATTTAAGTCATCCAACCCCAAACACACACTACACATTTGGGAACCCCTTCCAGGCTGCCTTACGGGCAGCGCAGTGACAGACGAGCAGAGAGGCTTGTCGCTGAGCCCATCCCCGGCTTCCCTGGGCCCGTCCTCCCGGCCTCTCCCTTTCCCATGGTGCCCCGCTCCACTGTGGACGCAGCCCTGGACTGTCCTCCCGCCCTGGGCTATTTGTGGATTTTTGCAGACTCTGCACGGTTGCTCCTTGTCTGTGACGACCTTTGCTTGAGGCTGCATCTTTCTTGTTTTGCTTTTTGCGGGGCAAATTGTTTATTTAGTCAAAGTATAGTTGATGTACAAGGTCATGTAAGTTACAGGTGTACAGTACAGTGAGTCCCAGTGTTAAAGGTGGTATTCCATTCATAGTTCTTGTAAAATATGGGGTATATTCCTGTGCTGTACGATGCGTCTTTGTAGCTTATTTCATTGCTGTACCATGTGTCTTTGTAGTTCATTCTGTGCATAACGGTCTGTGCCTCCCAGCCCTCTGCCTCTGTGTCGCCCCTCCCCATTCCTCTCCTCGCTAGGAACCACTGTTTTGTTCTCTGTGTCTGCTGCTTTTTCGTTACAGTCACTGGTTATTGCAGGTTTTGGGTTCCACATATAGTGACATTATAATGTAAACGTATTCCACATGTAGGTGACAAGTACTTGTCTCTCTCTAACTTATTTCACTGACCTAATACTCTCCAAGGCCATCCGTGTTGTTGCAGATGGCGGGATTTCACTCTTCCTAGCGACTGAGCAGCATTCCATTGCATGCATCCACCACACCTTCCTTATCTGTCTGTCTGTCGTTGGACACTTGGTTTGCTTCTGTGTTCCGGCTCTTGTAAACAGTGCTGCTATGAACATTGGGGTGCACGTATCTTTTTGAGCTAGAGGGTTTTTTTGGGGGGGGTTATATACCCAGGAGGGCTTCCCTGCTAGCTCAGTTGGTAGAGAATCCGCCTGCAACGCAGGAGACCTGGGTTCAATGCCTGGGTCGGGAAGATCCCCTGGAGGAGGAAAGGCTCCCCGCTCCAGGATTCCGGCCTGGAGAACCCCAAGGGCAGTCCATGGGGCGCAGAGTGGGGCACGACTGCGCCGCTCTCGCCTTTGCCTTCGCGTGCCTGTGGGGGGGGGCCGGGTCACACGATAATTCAGTGTTTCGTGTCTTGAGCAGCAGTGGCCGCACTAATTCACGCTGTGACCAACAGTGCATGGGGGCTCCCTTTCCTCCCCGTCTTCGCCAACATTTGTTATTCATGTCCTTTTTTTATGATGGCCGTTCTGACAGGTGTGAGGGGGCATCTCCTTGTGGCTTTGACTTGCATTTCCCTAATGGCTAGCAATGTTGAGCACCTTTTCATGTGCCTGTCGGCCATCTGCGCTTCTTCTTTGGAAGAATGTCTATTCAGGTCTTCCACCTGCTTTTCTAATCAGATTTTTTTTTTTGATGTTAAGTTGTAGTAGCTGTTTGTATATTTTGGATATTAACCCCTTACAGGTCACATCATTTGCAAATAGTTTCTCCCATTCCGTAGGTTATCTTTTCATTTTGTCGATAGTTTCCTTTGCTGTGCAAAAGCTTCTAGATTTAATTAGGCTCCATTTGTTTATTTTTGCTTTGGTTTCCTCTGCTAAGGAAACAGATTAGAAATATTGCTGTGATTTATGTCAAAGAGTGTTCTGCCCGTGTTTTCATGTAGGAGCGTCCTGGTTTCTGGCCTTACACTTAGGGTTTTAATCCTTTTGGAGTTTATTTTTGTATGTGGTGGTAGAGAATGTTCTGATTTCACCCACTGAAGCTCTCCAGTTATTTCAGCCCCGCTGAAGGGATTCTCTTCTCCCCTGTGTGTCCGTTCCCCCTTTGCTGTGGCCATGAGTGTGTGTGGCTATTTCGGGGCTCGCTGTTCTGCTCCGCTGATCTGTGTGTGAGCTTCTGTGCCAGGACCGTGCTGTCTCGACTCCTGGAGCTTTGTGGTCTAGTCTGAAGTCAGGGAGTGTGATTCCTCCAGCTCGCTTGTTCTTTCTCAAGATTGTTTCGGGTATTCAGGGTCTTGTCTGTTTCAACAGAAAATTTAAACTTGCTTTACTTCTGTGAGAAACGCCTTTGGCCTTCTAATAGGGACTGCGCTGAAGCTGTAGGTTGCTTTGTGTAGCGTGGGGACGTCCACAGTGCTCGCGCCTCCAGTCTGTGAACGTGGTACATGTTTCTATCTGTCTGTGTCGTCTTCCTTTTCTTTCATTGGTGTCTATAGTTTTCTGAGTACAGGTCTTTTACCTCCTTAGGTAGGCTTATTGATAACTATTTATTCCTTCTGAGTGATGGTAAATGAGATTGTTTCCTTAGTTTCTCTTTCTGATAGTTCATCGTCAGTGAATAGTAATGCAACAGGTTTCTGTGTGTTAATTTTGTACGCTGCAGCTTTATCAGATTCACTGATGAGCTCTAGTTTTCTGGTGGTGTCTTTAGAATTTTCTCAGTATATATAGTATCATCTGCAAAGTTTTACTTCTTCGTTTCCCGTTTGGATTCCTTTTATTTCTTTTTCTTCTCTGATTGCTGTGCTGGGACTTCCAAGACAGTGTTGAATAAAAGGGGTGAGAGTGGGCATCCTTACGTTCTTCCTGATCTTAGAGGGAATGCTTTCAGCTTTTCACCACTGAGTACGATCTTCGCTGTGAATTTGTCATATATGACCTTTACTATGTCAAAGTAGGTTCTCTCTATGCCTACTTTCTGGAGAGTTTTTTTTTAAATCATAAATTGATGTTGAATTTTGTCAGAAGCTTTTTCTGTGTCTATTGAAATGATCATATTGTTTTTATCCTTCAATTTGTAAATGTGATCTATCACAATGATTGACTTGCAGACACTGGAAAATCCTTGCATCCCTGGGATGAATCCCACTCGATCATGGTGTACGATCCCTTTTAATGTGTTGTTGGATTCAGTTTGCTAATATTTTGTTGAGGATTTTTGCATTTATATTCATCAGTGATATTGGCCTTTTTTATTCTTGTGATATAGTTGTCTGGTTTTGGTATCAGGGCGGTACTGGTTCATAGAATGCATTCAGAAGAGTTCCTTCCTCTGCAGTTGAAAATGCATCTGTGTCAATCTCCACATGTCCTGATCAGGGTCTTGAGAGTCTTTCTGGGAGCCCCCACTTGTGTTGGCCACCCCGCTTCCCCCCTGCTATGCGACTGAGCTGGTGGCAGGCCAGTCACGGAGCGGGGGTGGGTTTGGGGAAGGGGGTTTGCTTTGACTGTTGAGTTTGTGGTGCCATTGAGCTTGCCCAAGAGTTGCGGGTGGAGATCAGAAGGTGGGAGACCCTCCCTGGGGTGGGCGTGATTGCCGGGGGAGGGGAGAGACGCCACGTGGAGGAGCCTGGTGGGACGTGCACACGCTGAATCTGCTGAGCGATTGGGGGAGAGGACCCAGCGTGTCTGCCGGGCTGGCTCATGTGGTCCTCGGTGGCTGGTGTGAGAGGTGCTCAGAGGCACCAAGGGCTGGGCCCGCAGTACGGATGAGCCCTTAAGAAGCTGCCCAGGGGAGTGGCAGCATGGCCCTGGGGAAGGAGGCCTTTACTCCTTCTGTGTTCAGAGAGGTTTGGGTATTTTCAGACCCCAGCAGGTGGTGTCCGTCCCCCCACCCAGAGGTGGTGGGGACGGTGTTGAGGGTCCAGGGGAGATGCTGGCCTGAAGGAGAGGGGAGGGTGCGCCCTGCCGGGGGAGGGCTGGTCGGGGCGGGTTGGGCTGGTGGGGTTTGTCTTCCCCGTAAAGGAAGAGACAGGCCACAGGGAGGGGAGAGCTGGGCCCCCGAGTGGGTTTGGGTGGTCGTGAATGGCTGGGGGAGAGTGTCAGGGTTGACAGGGGTGCTGAGGGCCCTAGGGCTGCGAGTGTGCCTTCGGGGAGGAGCATGGCGGGCAGGAGCGTTCCTAGGCTCACGCCCGGTGGACTGGAGTGGGCGCGGCAGGCGGGGCGGTGGGAGCGGCCGTGGGTAGGAGAGGCGGGGCGGCCGGGGGGTCCCTGTAGCGGGGTCTCCGGGGTGCGGGGTCAGCGTGAGGCCAAGGAGGAGTGGGTGGACATGCGTCACCTTGAGCAGGCCTACAGGCGCAAGCAGAGGCGTGGAGAAGGCCCAGGGTGGGGCATCAGGGGGACGAAAGGGCTGGGCACAAGGGACGGCCTGGGTGGCTGGGTGGGCGCAGGGGCAGGTTCGGGTTTGGGCGACAGGTGGCTGAGAGCTCAGGAAATGGGGTTGGCGCTTAGGAGAGAGTTCAGCAGGCAGTCAGGCCATGGGGTCACCCACGTGGGGGCTTTGTGTTCAGAGAGGAAGCGGGTCCTCAGGGAGAGGGGACAGGGACGGGGAGCCGGCAGCAGCGATCTGCAGGGAGCGTGGTGTTGGGGGGGGTTGCCTCCCGGGTCCCCCGGGAGCTGCCGGCGGGGCTGCAGACACCCTCAGAAGCTGCTCCTATGGGGGCCTCTGGTTCCTCGACCTCTGACCAGGGCTCTTTGCAGGAAGGGACCTTCCCTCCTGACAGCCCTGTGTCTGGCCCCATCCAGTGCGTGGCTGGCTGCTGGTGACACCGATGAACAGGTGACGGGCCTTACTGACACCAGCGGGCACGGAAAGGGGCCCTTTCAGGGTGAAAGCTGGGCGAGGGCGCTGCTGGGTGGTGGCCTCGATGAGCGCAGCTGCCTGTGGTCCTCCCGGGCGGTTCGGGCCCTGCGGCTGGGGGAGGCAGGTGCGTGGGAGTGGCCGTGGAGCAGGGCTGGAATGGACTGGGGGGCGAGCGGCTGGGGGACAGGGCGCTCAGCGTGTATCCGGTGTGTTTCGGGGGCTGTGTGTGTGTGTGTGTGTCCCCGAGGGGTGTCTGGGGGAGGCGGTGCCAGGCAGGTGTTGGTGTCAGCAGCCAGGGTGGTGGCTGGAGGTCCCTGCTGGGAAAGGGTGGTGTTGGGGGTGAGTTTGAGGTGCAGGGGTCTGCTGGTGGTCTCCTCCCAGCACTGCTCCGCTTCCTCTAGGAAGCCCTTTGTGTGGGGAGCGGGGAAGCCCAGAGCAGCAGGTTCAAGCCCACCTCTGACGCTGAGTAGTTCTGCAGCTGAAGACAAGTTACTTCTTTGTGCCTCTGTTTCCTCATCTGCAAAATGGAAATAACAGTAATACCTACATCACAGTGACATCTTACACACATGCCTTCCCAACTATAAAGTTCCCAGAACAGCGCTGCCAGGAGTCCAGAATCAGTGTCTCTGGGGAAGCCCGAGTCGGGGAGGGGCTGCTCTCTCCTGGAGGCCCCCAGGGGCCCACCCCCACCTTCCAGGCCCAGCGCTCTGCTCTCTGCTGCCCTCATCAAGGCCTCTCTCTGACTCCCACCTCCTGCTTCCCTCTGACGACGACCCTGTGGTCACGTCCTCCCCCACCCCGTGAAGCCAGGGGGACCTCCCTCCCGGGACCCTTCCCCTCATCACATCTGCAGGGTCCCCTTGGCCTCGTGAGGTGACAGGTTCCAGGATCCGGATGTGGGGGGCTCTGGGGCGTGCTTCAGCCCACACCCCTTTAGGAGACCTGGTGGGGAGAGTGGAGCCCTGTGCACGGCAGACTGAGAAACACCCCTTCAGTGATGGGTATTAATTCCAGTCATATGTGAATGATTAATTTGGCATCACTTAGATATTAAATAATGTGGTGATTTGGGGCTTCCCTCATAGCTCAGTTGGTAAAGAATCCGCCTGCAATGCAGGTGACCCTGCTTCGATTCCTGCCGGGGTCCAGCCCCGGTGGATCCAGGGTAATTCCAAGGGGAGACAGAATCGGCGTCCTAGGAAAAGACTTATTTAATTACAGATATAAAGAGAGATTAGAAAAGGACAGTGTAGTAGGAAATATTAGTGGAGGAAAAGAGGCTGAATAACTTGGTTTACGTGGAAAACCAATAAAACTCCAAGACAAGGAGTTTGCCGAGTATCCACGCTCCAGATGGGAATTCAGCCAGAAGGGGAAAGAAACGACGACACGGGGGAATCAGTCTTTCCAGAAACTGATCCGATTTCTTTATTTTTAGGTTTGCTTATATACCTTTTGTTACACATAGAGACAAATGGAAATTTTAAGTCACGCGGGGGTCAGCAGTCCTGACCTTTATCAAAATCAGGTGCTTCATATAAAAGCATACATAAAGGTCTTTAGGGGTTTTACAGCATCTTCTGGCCATGAGGCCTGCTGACATTTTATGATCCTTTCTTTCTGATAACCAAAAAACTTACTTTCCAGGAGTGATTTTTCTTAAACCAGGCACCACCCTCCGAAGGTACCAGATAAAGTTGCATTCCTACAGGGTGAGGATGTAGTGGGTTACAACTAAGAAAGGAATTTACTTACCGAAGGTTAACATGATCAATCTAAACGTTAATATTTATTTCTCCTATATGCTAGTTATATATTTATTAACATGTATAAGGGCAAGGGATTTAGCAGCAAACATTGGCCCAATAAATGAAAAACCCCTTCACCAATATAATTCCTAACCAACCCACTATACTAATAATTTCTAACTTCCTAAAAGAATCTGCCTTTAGTAAGTCTAAAACATCTCGTGCCTCTCAAGGGTGGGAGGCTGTAAAGAATCACATGTGGCTGGACGAACCTGTACAGGCAGGCTAGGTAACCTTCAGAGGAGTTCGTAAGTTGAAACACTCTTGTCACGCCCAGGAATTCTTATTGACTGGAGCTGTAGGTTAACTCCTTCTCCGAGAGAGGTGACGGGGGAGAGCCCCCGTAAAGTCAGGTGTAGGTGAGAGCATGAAACGGTAAAGTAGGCAGGCCCTGGTTTTGGGGGCAGATGCTCGGGAACGGGGTTTCCTGAGGCTCGATCCCGCCTTTGTGTATGCTGAAGGCTCCTTCCTCATGACCTTTGCCATGTTCGTGACATTGTGCAGGAGACAGGGATCAAGACCATCCCCGTGGAAAAGAAATGTAAAAAAGCAAAATGGCTGTCTGGGGAGGCCTTACAAATAGCTGTGAAAAGAAGAGAAGCGAAAAGCCAAGGAGACAAGGAAAGATATAAGCATCTGAATGCAGAGTTCCAAAGAATAGCAAGAAGAGATAAGAAAGCCTTCCTCAGTGATCCATGCAAAGAAATAGAGGAAAACAACAGAATGGGAAAGACTAGAGATCTCTTCAAGAAAACTAGAGATACCAAGGGAACTTTTCATGCAAAGATGGGCTCGATAAAGGACAGAAATGGCCTGGACCTAACAGAAGCAGAAGATATTAAGAAGAGGTGGCAAGAATACACAGAAGAACTGTACAAAAAAGATCTTCATGACCCAGATAATCATGATGATGTGATCACTCACTTAGAGCCAGACATCCTGGAATGTGAAGTCAAGTGGGCCTTAGAAAGCATCACTATGAACAAAGCTAGTGGAGGTGATGGAATTCCAGTTGAGCTGTTTCAAATCTTGAAAGACGATGCTGTGAAAGTGCTGCACTCAATATGCCAGCAAATTTGGAAAACTCAGCAGTGGCCACAGGTCTAGAAAAGGTCAGTTTTCATTCCACTTCCAAAGAAAGGCAATGCCAAAGAATGCTCAAACTACTGCACAATTGCACTCATCTCACACGCTAGTAAAGTAATGCTCAAAATTCTCCAAGCCAGGCTTCAGCAATACATGAACCGTGAACTGCCTGATGTTCAAGCTGGTTTTAGAAAAGGCAGAGAAACCAGAGATCAACTTGCCAACATCCGCTGGATCATGGAAAAAGCAAGAGAGTTCCAGAAAAACATCTATTTCTGCTTTATTGACTATGCCAAAGCCTTTGACTGTGTGGATCACAATAAACTGTGGAAAATTCTGAGAGAGATGGGAATACCAGACCACTTGACCTGCCTCTTGAGAAATCTGTATGCAGGCCAGGAAGCAACAATTAGAACTGGACATGGAACAACAGACTGGTTCCAAATAGGAAAAGGAGTGCGTCAAGGCTGTATATTGTCACCCTGCTTATTTAACTTCTATGCAGAGTTCATCATGAGAAAGGCTGGACTGGAAGAAACACAAGCTGGAATCTAGATTGCCGGGAGAAATATCAATAACCTCAGATATGCAGGTGATACCACCCTTATGGCAGAAAGTGAAGAGGAACTAAAAAGCCTCTTGAGGAAAGTAAGAGAGGAGAGTGAAAAAGTTGGCTTAAAGCTCAACATTCAGAAAATGAAGATCATGGCATCCAGTCCCATCACTTCATGGGAAATAGATGGGGAAACAGTGGAAACAGTGTCAGACTTTATTTTTTTGGGCTCCAAAATCACTGCAGATGGTGACTGCAGCCATGAAATTAAAAGACGCTTACTCCTTGGGAGAAAAGTTATGAGCAACCTAGATAGTGTTATTCAAAAGCAGAGAGATTACTTTGCGGACTAAGGTCCATCTAGTCACGGCTATGGTTTTTCCTGTGGTCATGTATGGATGTGAGAGCTGGACTGTGAAGAAGGCTGAGTGCCAAAAAATTGATGCTTTTGAACTGTGGTGTTGGAGAAGACTCTTGAGAGTCCCTTGGACTGCAAGGAGATCCAATCAGTCCATTCTGAAGGAGATCAGCCCTGGGATTTCTTTGGAAGGAATGATGCTAAAGCTGTAACTCCAGTACTTTGGCCACCTCATGCGAAGAGTTGACTCATTGGAAAAGACTCTGATGCTGGGAGGGATTGGGGGCAGGAGGAGAAGGGGACGACAGAAGATGAGATGGCTGGATGGCATCATGGACTCGATGGACGTTAGTCTCAGTGAACTCCGGGAGTTGGTGATGGACAGGGAGGCCTGGTGTGCTGCGATTCATGGGGTCACAAAGAGTCGGACACAACTGAGCGACTGAACTGAACTAAGCTTGCCATGGGCGAGTTCCTCACGCTGGCTCCCGGCAGATTCCTGGGACCGGAAGTTCCACTGGAGAGGGGATAGGCAATTCACTTCAGTATTCTTGGGCTTCCCTGGTGGCTCAGCTGGTAAAGAATCCACCTGCAATGTGAGAGACCTGGGTTAGATCCCTGGGTTAGATCCCTGGGTTGGGAAGATTCCCCGGAGAAGGCAAAGGCTACCCACTCCAGTATTCTGGCTTGGAGAGTTCCATGGACTGTATAGTCCATGGGGTCGCAAAGAGTTGGACACAACTGAGCGACTTTCACTTTAGAAATAAATTATTCTTTGTTCATCATAAAACAATTAAACATACATCCTGCAGACCATTGTTCTGTCATCCTTGAAGATGCGCTTATAGTCCTATGATAATATGCTTTCCATTCTGCCCAGTTCTTTCACTTGTTTGGTGTGGATGCATCAGTTACTTTGTGTTAGGCTTCTGTTACTGGAAACTGTTTCCTGAGACCTGAGAATTTCTTCTGACAATGTTAAAACAATTGCTTAAAAAACATACACTCTTAAAAAAAACATGT